>NC_137815.1:47832411-48082411 GCF_963921795.1 Nannobrachium achirus
ATTAGGTCCGTTAAATACCAATAACCTTTCCCCAGAACTCCAAAATCCCAGGACATTCCTATACATGGACAAACGAGCCCAAGGTTCCAGGAGTACCAGGGCGACAACTGATAGTAGGATTAGTATTAGTTATACAATATGCCTCAGTACATGCATGATTTGACATTTATTCAAAGTGTTACAGTAATTTCAGTGAATTGTTCTGAATTTTACTTTATGATAATTACCACATTACATTGCAGCGTTAACTTGTGTGAGGGTTTATTTGACATCTTCTCTTCCTTGTTATTTCCCATAATGTCGGGCTGTGAATAATTTAATTTTAGTCACCTAAAACCCGCTTTTATATGCAAATTATACATTATATGCAAATGAGAAGGAGTACAATCAATTATCCATTTAGGTTACTGCATTTGGAATGTACTGTGAGACTGACTTTGAGTGGCAATCCAGTCAAATAATAATAATAATGACAGCAAACAAACACTGCAGGACTTGGAATGTCCTTTAGATTGTATTCCGCAATGGAAAAGCCAGAACGTGAATGTTTACAGAGAAGGCCTGTTGTCATAGATGGAGGAGAGTAATGGTTAAAACTGTAGCACATAAAAAGCAATTCCATATTTAGCCAGGTATACAGAGCCAATGACACACTTGTTTATTGACCCCAGACACTTACAAAGACGAGGCCATGTGGCTCTGTTTTACCTACAGCATTCCATGCCTCATATGGTGTCTGTGTGAGTGTGTGTGTGTGTGTGTGTGTGTGTGTGTGTGTGTGTGTGTGTGTGTGTGTGTGTGTGTGTGTGTGTGTGTGTGTGCGTGCGCGCGTGCGTGTGCGTGCGTGCGTGCGTGCGTGAGTGAGTGAGTGAGTGAGTGAGTGCGCGTGCATGTGGTGTGCATGTGCATGTGTGTGGGTAGGCCTATATGTGTATGTAGGCCTATATGTAGTATGTACAATATATACTGTGTGTATATGATATGATAGTGTGTATATATATATATATATATATATATATATATATATGGATGGGACGATATGTAAATGTCATATCACGATTATTGTGACAAAAGAAATCGCAATTTATGATATTATCGCGATTATCAAAATCCATTATCATGGGGCGGAACATTTGCCAAAAAATAGCAGATCTACAAGCTCACAACGCGTCTCAATGCGACGCGTTGTGAGCTTGTAGATCGGCTATTTTTTGGCAAAGACATTTGATAGAGTAGGAAAAAAAGACTGCATCAACTACCTTTTGCCAATTATGAGGGTTTAAGTGGTACCGGATATGCAGCTTGGCAAATAAAAGGTGAAGTGATCCCAGTGCATGACGGAGGACGGTATCACGATAAAATAAATCTCCACGATACGATTATCATGAGTGATTTTTATCACTATACTGTATATGCATGCATGCCCTGGGTTAGGGGAGTGATCAAAGGAAGGAGAGAGTGATGAGCCTTATTAGCCCTATAGGCTGACAACTGTTATTTCAGGGAAATCCCAGTGGGATTACAGTAACATTTTCTTCAGCTGGTGCCGCTCCTCGACAGTAATGTTAGAATATTGATTTCATTAAAAATGATTATCAAATGCTTTTTTATCTCATTGCCTTTGTGAATGAATAAGGCTATGAATACAGTATGTGATGAACAAGATAATGAACAGCTAAACTAGCCCTGTTAACTCTCTATTATATGACACTGCAGCAACACTGCATTGGGATTCTCTCTCTCTCTCTCTCTCTCTCTCTCTCTCTCTCTCTCTCTCTCTCTCTCTCTCTCTCTCTCTCTACCCCGCTCTCTCTCTAACTCTCAATCTGTCTCTCTCTCTTTTGCTTTTGAAGCTTCTCTTGGTTTGCCTTTCTCTCTCCCCCTCAGTCACGTCTCGGTAGCTTTCCCGGCTGCCCTTACTTCCTTCTCGATATCCACCCCTCTTTCTTTACCGCTCCACTGCCTTACAGTACAGTACTTCCCTTTTGCCCATTCCAAATTCTTTCCAGTTCTCTCATTCTTTTAATCCACTGCAAAACGCCCTTGTTTGTCCCATCGCCCCCCCCCCTCTCTCTCTCTCTCTCTCTCTCTCTCTCTCTCTCTCTCTCTCTCAATTAAATTAAATTCAATTCAATTCATTTCATTTCAATTCAATTCAATTTTGTCAAATCAAAGGGCTTTATCGGCATGAGAAAACATACGTTTACATTGCCAAAGCAGAAGTGTACACAATACCCAATACAATACAATACAATACAATACAATACAATACAATACAATACAATACAATACAATTACAATGCAATACAATACAATACAATCAAAACAAAATATGTAAGTGAAAGGAGTACATCTCTCTCTCTCTCTCTCTCTCTCTCTCTCTCTCTCTCTCTCTCTCTCTCTCTCTCTCTCTCATCCTCCACTGCCCACAGAGAGGGAACCTCACTGCTGTGAATTGTGAACAGAATCAAATCAGTTGAGGGTCACCTCACCAGCACCTCCTGCCTCCTCTCTCTCTCTCTCTCTCTCTCTCTCTCTCTCCCTCCCCCTCCCCCTGTCTTCCCTCCCTCTCATTGTTCAGCTGGATCCTGTGCCTCTGTATTGATTGCAAATGCAAACTGTGCACACCCATGCCTCTCAGACACCCACATAGCCACCCACACACCCACTGCAGATACTCATTCTGCTTTTCCAGCTGCCGCCATCCATGCAACGCTCCGTTCATTCAGTGTAATATTCCTCTCATTCCCATCCTCCCTCCTCGCTATAATCCACCACTGGCCCTCTTTCTTTGTCCCCTTTTCCCCTCTCTGTGCACCTCTTTTATTCTCTTCTCTGTTCCTTTCTATTAGTTTCTCTCTCATTTTGCTGCCATTGTGGCACTGCAGCAAAATGGATGGTTTCAGGCATGTGCACACATAGACATGAAAGGGGGCTTGAGCCCATGCCCTTTTATCCATCTGTAAAAAGTGCCCTCTCCAGACCATGAATGCAGTTTTTACTATGGCGAAAGAAACACAAATGCCCCTCTTTCCATGCCATACCTGAAGGCAACATTCAAGAGAATTGCCTTGAACTCTCCTGAACTTGAATGCAGCATCTTATGTTGAAAGAATCGCCTTCCCTGTGTAGAAATCCATGCCGTTACACATCTCCAGTATTCAGTTGATTATGCTTGTATCAGTGTGGTATCAAGCACCGAAAATAGCCGACCTCCAAGCTCACAACGCGCTGTGAGCTTGGAGGTCTGCTATATTTTCGATATTTTCACCAAAAGGCCCTTTTAGAAATTCCAGCCCCTGCCACTCTTACTGTAACATTCTCTGCACGTCCCTGGATGGCTTTGCTTTGAAGTTCAGCCTCACCCTGCAGAGTGCCTGCGTGCCGCTCGTCAAATTGCAACCAATATATCCACGAGCTGCACATCTCATTTCAATATATATCTCGAGCAGTGTGTGGGGTAGACCACAGTTTTATGTGTCTAAATATTTTATGACAACTGTCACTGGCAAAAAATTTACACTAGTGCAGATTTACGATAATGCATGTGATTTAAATTCAGGTGTGCGTGTGTGCGTGCATGTTTGTGTGTGTGTGTGTGTGTGTGTGTGTGTGTGTGCGCGCGTGTGTGTGTGTGCGTGTCGCTTTGCTGTCCAATTGCCAGAGGGATGGTTGACTCAATATGGCTCTCGGCAAGCCAATATACACTGTCAGGAGGCATGGTGGACACGCACGCGCACAGGAAAATGAATGTGCACAAAGGCCCACGGTGCAGCACTCCAAACAGTGGATGTAATCCTCCCCCGCACCATATGCACCTCTGCACTGGCTGCCTTCATACACCCCCCACCCCTCCCTTCCTCTCCTCTCCCTCTGTTTCTGCTCGTCAGAAACGAGTAGGAGGGAAGCCCCTTAGGTTCCCTCCAGCTGCACCGATCGATGAGCTGGTTGAGACACCAAGGTCACCTTGACGCATACTTTAGGTACTAACACACACACACACACACACACACGCACGCACGCACGCACGCACGCACGCACGCACGCACGCGCAGCGCGCGCGCGTGCGCAAATGCACAACATACCTAACAAGTGAAGAGGGGGAACAAAAATAGAATGAGACTGAACGCAGGAGGGAGCGATGGAGAGATGCAGCCAGACAGAGGAAGAGGAGGAGGGTGACAGGGGGAGGTAATGAGACCTGGAGGTGGGTGGGGTGCACAGAGAAGGAGGGAGGGCGGCATGAGGAGAAAATGCAACTTGGAAACATGAGTCAGGGTTGAGTGCATGCAGGGGGAGAGAGAGAGAGAGAGAGAGAGAGAGAGAGAGAGAGAGAGAGAGAGAGAGAGAGAGGGAGAGGGAGAGGGTGGGGGGAGCAAGAGACTGAGAGAATATACTTACGGAAGTAATATAAGGCATTGGTTTGAGAAAATGATATCTGTGCTATCTCAGTGGACCTGATTTTGTTTTGTTTGTTTCTTGCTTTCCTGAAACAGCTACAGTAGCAGAATAGCCATAGGAAGCAAGAGCAAACAAGAGAAAGAAAGGCAGAATAAGATTCAAGAGTCAAGCAGAAGGGAGAATGAGGTTACAGTAAGTTGGAAAAACAAGATTGGTGAAAAAAGGATGTGACAAAGAAAGAAAGAAATTAAGGTTATATAATTATATTAGATTGTAGAATAAAATACTAACCAGTTAAACCCCATATACTTTGTTGACCAGAGCCCGCCAGGGGTCTATTCTAGGCCTCTTCCTTTTTTCCATCTACAACAAATCTCTTTGCCAAACAATGTAACGTAATGTAAAAATGTAAAAACCCATATAACGATGTGCGCTATTTTCACCAATTGTTTGCACCAGAACAGGGATGCTTCTTATTGTTCTTTTTTGCCGTTTAACGGCAGGTGGCAGCAATCTCATTGGAACATTATACGAGGGAGCAGGGGCATCACAAGGGGGGAAAGTGGGATGGAGTTACTAGGGGCCAAGGTTATTTTATACTTTAGCTATAATAGCACGCTGCAAGCTTGTAGATCTGCTATTTTTGAAACGTCGTGAAAAAGTGTGCAAAACTTTGAATATATGTATTTTTTAAGCGAACATTTGTAACTCAAATTTTGCTTCTGGGGGGTCCCTGGAACAAAATATTTTGAGATGGGGGGTCCGTGGCCAAATACATATCATTTTAGGTCCTTCACATGACAAATGTTGAGCACCACTGACATAGAAACATAGGTTTTTCAAAAAACCTTAGAAGGATTTGAAATATTCAAAGATTCTTCTAAAATAGCAGGTCTATACAAGCTTGTATATCTGCTATTTTTCAATAGTTAAAGCACAAAATAATGCATATACTAATGCGTCCCCAGTCTAAATGGGATAAACCCTCCTCCCCCTATGAAGAACATTCATGGGGGGCCCGCAGTGAATCCTTGTACCAGGGCCCAGAATTTGGTGCAACACCCCTGGGAACATTATACGCGGGAGCAGAATATTGTGTGAAAAGCAGGAGCTGATAACATTGCTTCAGGCCAGCAGGAGTTGGTGGAGGTGGATGTTGTTTACACCCACCTGCCTTTCTTCTCCTCCTCTCTTGCCTTCTCCTCTTTTTATGTTCCATTTACTCACCAACACTGCCTGGTGTGTCCCCACCATCACATATATCACATTACACGCGCACACGCACACACGCGCACACACACACACACACACACACACACACACACACACACACACACACACACACAATGAACCGATAAGCACTTTGTAGTAGCAGGGAGAAGATAAGGCAGAGAGGGAGAGGAGACTGGAGCGTTTTCACACATTTTTTAGTTGTTGTTGTCATATGAGTCACGAGGAGCACCTCCCGAAGACTGACAGAACTGATAGGACTGGAGGGGAGGAGGGAATGATGGAGAGAGAGAGAGAGAGAGAGAGAGAGAGAGAGAGAGAGAGAGAGAGAGAGAGAGAGAGACGGGGTGGGATGAAGGAAATTAAGCAGAGTGAATGGCAGGTTGCGTGTGGATATAAAAAAGGAACTATAGGGGAAAACTAGGGGAAATGGAGAGAATGAGAGGAATGGAGAGAAGGACATGGAGGGAGGAAGAGGCTGTCAGTCGGATTTCTCAGAACGTGCCACTTTACAAACCATAGGCATCATCACCACCAGCCTTCATTTGCAATATTGTTCTCACATTTCTAATGTGAGAAGGACATGTCAAAATCTCACAGCTCTCTCTCTCTCTCTGTCTCTCTCTCTCCAAGTTGCTGGAAAATCACTACTATTCTAATAAAGAATGCATTTTACGCAGGCTAACAAAGCTATCACATGTGAGTGTAGGAGCTCTACAGATGGCTCATTGGAGATTCATACATTTTGGTTGAATGTATAACAGTGAGTACCCAAATGTTTGTTTTTTATTTTTTATAAAACAATTTCAACTTCCATTGTTGTGCTTTTTATGCCAGCTCTTGAAATATTCATGAGATTGCTCCCTCCACGAAGCGTTTAAGTGAAAAGTGGTCAATAAATGATGTATTCCCATTACCCCAAGGAAAACCTTCTGACAGTCAGAGCAGCATTACTGAAAGAATGGACAGACATCCCCACCATGTGGCCAGTAGGTACATTTCAACATTCTGTTTTAATACTTCATGTGCATGTTTACATTATACTGTCTCAGTGTTCACTTAATGAAAAATAACAGCAGGTCAGACAAACATGTATAAATCAGCTTGTTTTTCTTTATCCATCCGCTTGTTTTTCATCCCAGGAATGCAATATCATAACAGACTTTAGAGACATTCTATTATTGCTTTACGTGTAAAGTCATATAACTGTATAACATTAACAACTATAATGTTAAAGGGAAACTGTGGATCAGGCACAAGCAACTATGTTCAATATATCATCATGGACAGTAAAACTTGTGCTATCCCCAGGCACAGGTCTATCCTCAGGGCAACAGACAGACAGACACAGACACACATCAATAGTAGCTGCTGTCAGCCTTCAGGTCTGCTTGTCAGGATAAGTGATGGCTGTCAGGTGAGAGTGCAGCTGCACGGGGATTGGTTTTGGTGTTGTGTCAGTCTATCATCTATAGCAGCGCTTCTCAAAGTGGATTCCAGGGGCTTGTGGGTTCCTTTATGGGTGTCTAAATTGACCCATACGAGTCTGTAACTCTGACAGTGTTCAAATGGAACCAAATGGATGGAACCAAATGGACCCTGATACGGGTCCATTTGGTTCCATTTGTACACTGACAGAAATTTAAAAGTTTGAGAAACACTGATGACTGATCTACAGCAGTGCTTCCCTAGTACCCTTTCTAGATCATCATGGCCCATTTGAAAAATCTCTGAAAGGGTCCGCGCCCTACCCATCCCACCATTTTACACATGTGTTCAGAGTGGGTGGGCCACGTGCATTTTTAGAGTATGTTTTATTTTAATGATCACTCAATCTATTGTGTTCTGGCTTGGATCAGTGGAACTCACTAAGTATACTTCAAGTTCCTATTCATGGATATCAGAATGACAATTTTTTTCAAGGTTTTAACGAAAGAAAATACCATGATGACCCTTATTTTTCAAAACAAAATAAAAACCTTTGTTCAGAGCAATCTTCTCTTTAGTTCAGTTCTTAAGGTAAAGGGTCAACATTTTATGAGAATCTTCAGTTCTATCTCTATACTTTGATGTTTTTCTCAGTGTCCTCCCCCGATAGGCAGGCGCGGCAGGCAGATGTAAGCGCTGGCATACAGGTTGATGTTCACTGGGTTGCCATCCAGACGGATGTCCTCCAGGTTGCGGCGTATGTAGTTACGGTTGTTCTGCTTGCAGAAGGTGTCAACGTGTAGACTCTGGATGTTGTTGTTCTGAGAGACAGAGACAGGGAGGCAGGCGAGAGGGTGGGGGATGGTGTTATAGCAGCAGAGCATGGAGCGAGAAAAAAAGAGTGGGGGGGGGGGGGGGGGGGAGATTGGTTGGTGCAAGGGCACAGAGCGGCCAGCAGTTGCAGGGTGTTAGAAGGAGATAAAGGGGAAGAGAGATAGACAGACGGGGAGACAAGAAAGACAGAGCGCTCTAAAAAGGATCACGCTGGAAATAAGCTCTCGAGCTTTTTTGTGTGTGTGTTTTATCCTTGTGAGAGATGTGTACAAATGATGTTTATGTATATGCATCTTTTCCACGAAATGCATCCATCAATCGAAAGCGTAAATCAAATTCGGAGAGATGTAGGACCTACAATACATGCACATGGCACCATGCTTGATTTCCAGCCACATATACAGTATCTTAATGTAGCCTACTGCATGATTGAGCGGTGCTCCTGGAAGGAGATAAGCTCCAACATCTGGCTTTGTCCAGTTCTCAAAAAGATCTCTGGGCGCCAAAAGATGTGAAGCGTGGCTTACATCTGGCCTAGATAATATGGCCACCATCTTGGCACAAACGTCTCAAAGTGAGTTGTGCGCCCAGGGTCTCATTTGCTAAGCTTTGCAGAACACGCTATGATTGGCCAGTGGGATGTTTGATGAAATTAACTCATGAATAGCACGCTCACTTCACACTAGGTGTGATTTTTAGAATTAGAAAGGTTACTTCTCTTGGCCCCTGGCTCATAGGCCCGAAGCCCAATTAACGATTATGTCTGCAAGGATGTACACTACAGTATCCAGGCTACAGGTGCAACAGTTTATCAAACAAATTGATTTAATAGATTATAAAAAATAATCGATCATCGACCATTAAAAAAAGTAATCATTTGTAAATAATCTATCCATATTTTGGGCATGTCATTATAGGTTAAAAGCTCAAAATGAATTACTAAGTAGTTAAAATAATTGATCTGCTAGCTTTATTACTTGCACCAGCAGAGCGCGCAAGTACTGCGTTCAGCTGTGTATGTATGTAGGTAGGCAGGTAGGTAGCTGTGTGTGTGTTTAAGCCCGTAGCCCAATCAGGGACCAGCATTTCTGGCAACGTCATCGTTAACAGCCAATGAGGGACCAGCATTCCTGGTGATGCCGAACGCACCTCATGGCGTAGGCCATACTTGTGCAGGAGGAGCACCTCGGCAAAGTGCAGTATTAACTGTTTTTGCATGTGACACTTAAGTGATGAAGTATAAAACAATGCTCATTATAATATATTTAATATAAAAACAATTGAAATCTGGTTTGAAATGACCAAACCCGCCTACCGATGATGTCACAGTCACATGTAGGCAGGTTTCTGAACTGTCCACAGCCCTCTTCTGACAAAAAACTAGACCAGGTCAACCTGGTTGTGCCAGACCCCCTGTCTGTCATCATCATTTATGACATCATGCCTTTTGTAGGCATGTCATCATCATGTCATCATCATATATACCCTTTATATAGAAAACCCGGACCGACATTTGCTTATATAGGCCTACCCATTTCATGGGTCTGGCAATAAATCGTAATCGAATGAATAATCACTAAAAAAAGAAATTAGCGGCAGGTGGCAGCAATCTCATTGGAACATTATACGAGGGAGCAGGGGCATCACAAGGGGGGGAAAGTGGGATGGAGTTACTAGGGGCCAAGGTTATTTTATACTTTAGCTATTGAAAAATAGCAGATATACAATCATTAGTTTCTTGCCTGGCTCCAGCCCATAGACCCGCCCACCCTCTGAGCGGACTGCTCAGAGTCTGAAATCAGGCTAATTAGTTTCAGCCTTAATCCAGAAAAATGGTCATACCTGCAAGTGTAGCACCCGTAGGCTCTCTGGCTGTGGTACGGGGACATAATCCAGTTGATTGTTAGACAAATAGAGGAATTCCAGCTGGCTCATATCCTGTTCAAGGGACAAACAAAAGAGAGGAAATAAATTAGGAAAATATGTCAATACATCTACCAGCCAGAAGAGGGGGCTCTATCTCCGTTTTATATCTCCTCTACAGTTTCTCTTCACCATTAAGACCTGATTTAAACAAAATAAACATGCTTTTTTAAATATAGTTAAATATTCTCATTTGGACCATATAAATAAATGTACAAAACAACGTTTTCCTTTAATAACTTATGTGCCATGCATTTGTTATATTTTCCATAAAAGTGTCATCAGGTTTGCTCCAGCAAAGTCACTGACTGTGAAGATGTAGAAGTAGAGAAATTGAAGCCTATAAATTTAGATTATAATCCAAAATCTAAATCTTAATAGTTTAGATCCAAAATACAGTATAGAGTTTACAGTTTAGGCATTTAGCAGACACTTTTAATCAAAAGCGACTTACAATAATCAGATAATACATCACTATAATAAACAAGATAACATGTCAGAACATCAACAACAATATAACAAATGCATATGAATATCAATCTAAAAAAAACAATATAATCAGTAAAGAAAAAAAAAGGATTCTAAAAACCTAAAAAACAAAACAGTATGTTCACAAATGTATTTTAAATATGTTTTGGCCACAGTATTTTCTATAATATTTTGTTACAGCATTTCTTTGTACACTTGAAACATAGTGTATGACATTCCCTGTATAAGAATAGAGTACAGTGTTTTGTGGCGCGATACCAAGACCTATCATGTGATAAGAATGAGTCATAGGCTAGAGCTAGATGATGATGTTGAGATCCCCTCGCCCTTCTCAATTTGTGTTCTATTTCTGCCTAATTGAATGTTCTTTCAGTGCTTTCCCTGCTTTCCAGGAACATGACAGTCCTCCTTGTTTCTGGAATATAAAACTTCAAGAGAGGCATAAACTGCTAGTTTTAGATCGGAGGGTTTTTAGAGACTTAAGAAAGTAAAATCCCCGGTGTTAACTTAATTCTGAGTGTGGGAAAATGCACATAAATAGACCTATAACATTATTACAGTCTCAGACAGAGTAAGCTCTGTAAGATTTATGCTGTAAGACAAGTTTTACTCTTTCTGCTTCTCTCTCTCTCTCTCTCTCGCCCCCAATTGCACGCTCATCCAGATGTGTGCTCACATAACATTTGGACATTATTCTGTCATGCACTTATTTTTGGTTTTACAAAACACAGGATAAGATGTTAATTTCCTTTGTGCAGGCACATGCGTGAGTGTGTGTGTGTGTGTGTGTGTGTGTGTGTGTGTGTGTGTGTGTGTGTGTGTGTGTGTGTGTGTGTGTGTCATCTTGGTGGTGAATGATAGATGCAAGGGGGGGGGGGGGGGGGGGGGTTAGGTTTTAGTCTAGGACGCATCATCAGTAGTGTTCCTCCGGGTCTTAGGGTGTTTCGGCCATTATACACTATACACCCTCTCCGGAGGCGGCCAGCTCAGGTTGATCAGTCCCTGAACTTGCGTCATTTCCAATTAGTCATGAGAGTATCTAAATCACAATGTCAGCATGTTTGAGGGCTGCTGTTGCTTCCTCCACTGCTTTGGCTGGCGTCCATTTGCGCCCGGTTGCCAAGGTCGGTGCGTTGTTGCTCACCACTAAATCTCTGGATTCATTCAGTGTCATCTGGAGTCTTGTTTTTGCACACTTGAACTCCTCTGTGAGACTGGTGAGGGGGAGCTTGAGGATGCCATCTCCATAGAGGCCTATGGTGGTCAGGCATCGTGGAACTCCGAGCCATTTCTTGATGTAGCCTGTGACTCCTCTTTGACCAGAGTCAACCCGCTGTCCGCCTACAACCCATTTGTAGGCGTTTTTTTAATGTCACCTTGAAGTGCATTTATGCCTTCCCTTTCCACTCCAGAGGCTTTTTTCCACCGTTTCCTAAGTTGTCTTCTTTCTAGGACGGGGCGCTTGATCTCCTGTTGCCTCCTGGAGACTGGTGCGGTTGGAACATCTTTCCTGCCTTTCCTTTCTTGCACTCCAAAGCGTTCTGCCCCATATTGGTAGATGATATCCCCCATTCTCTCCAGCTTCTTTTCCACTGTCCCTCGAAGTTGCTCGAGAGACAGGGTCAGATCAGTATTGATAGTTTCCCAGAGCTTCTTATCCACGGCACCAGGCCACTTCACATGCAATCTATGCCCTGCTAGTCTCCTTTCGACTGCAGGTCTAGGAGGTTGGGTCGGTTCTGCCTCTGTTGTTATCAGCAGTCTAATGACCAAAGACACCCTCTCTTCGGCCATGTGCCAGCCAAAAGCCACCTTAAATCCAGGAAAAGCTTCCTGAAGAGCGTCCAGCCCCTCGGAACACAGAGCATCAGCAGTGAAAGAGTCACTCAGTGGGAAGAAAGACTAAACAACCTCCCACCAGCAACAACAATGGAGCTAAAGGCGAGCGAGGCACTCCCCCCTGGAGCAGACACCAACTACGCAGTGTGGAAATGCCCTAACAGAATAAGATCTGGTGTTGGACGCGCAAAAGCCACTCTCGCTAAATGGGGATACTTAAATGACGGGGATGCTGTGTGTGACTGTGACACTGAACAGCAAACCATGCAGCACCTCCTGATATGCCCCCTGCTGGAACAGCCATGCACAGCATCGGACTTGGCAGAGTTTAATGAGAAGGGACAGCAATGTGTTCAGTTGTGGCTGAACTACATCTAGCCAAGCCTTGTAACTGACTGTCTTGTGGACACGACAAGAAGAAGTTATCACCTCTGTGTTTGCTTCCTCCACGACAGTGGTATTGATGTACTGCAAGCTATGGTTTGCGTCCAGTTGCTGTACTTCATTCGACTGATTTGATTCCTTTCGCAGAAAGTAATCAACGCGAGGCCTCTGTCTCTCTTCTGTCAAACACTTCATCTTTCCCTGGTGAATTCTCAACCCCCTATAGGATGTAACCTTCCTCCAACCACAGGGTCTGTGTGTGTGTGTGTGTATGTGTGTGTGTGTGTGTGTGTGTGTGTGTGTGTGTGTGTGTGTGTGTGTGTGTGTGTGTGTGTGTGTGTGTGTGTGTGTGTGTCATCTTGGTGGTGAATGATAGATGCAAGGGAGGGGGGGGGGGGGGGGGGGGGGGGGTTAGGTTTTAGTCTAGGACACATCATCAGTAGTGTTCCTCCGGGTCTTAGGGTGTTTCGGCCATTATACACTATACACCCTCTCCGGAGGCGGCCAGCTCAGGTTGATCAGTCCCTGAACTTGCGTAATTTCCAATTAGTCATGAGAGTATCGTTCATCTTATGGATGGCAGACCTCTCCTCATGGGACTGTGCAAGGCAGGGGCGTCCTTTTCCCTGAGTCAAGCCTATAGGCTGACCGCATACCTCCACTTATTGGCAACTTGAAAAAAATAATGAAAGAAAAAGAAAACGAGTGCTGAAAAGCCGAAAATGACAGGATAGGTTAGATGAAGACAAATGTCCAGAATAACCAGATCCCTAAAGTATATTAAATATTGTTTTTGTATGTGGTGAAATATTACTGAGTATTGAGGGACGCTGGGGCAGGCTGTAGATTGGGAGATGTAAAAAGATAGACCCAGCCCATACAGGCCCATCAAACACACTGGAGTTGGAACAAGCTTAAAACCTGACATGCTGACCTTCTGAAGTGCTGCCAAGGTGTAGTTCACAAACGCACGCACGTACGTACACATTTGTATTTTTGTGAGAACATCAAATGTTTTCACATTTCAACCTAGAATTAGTAGCACACTGGACTGCATGCATACTTTTTTTGTGAGTGTTTCATCTCTCCCCCGTCCATTTATTAAGGGAAAACATTTTAATTGTGCCCAAACTATCTTTAGGCACTCTCAAATGTTTCAACTTAGGAGTGCTCCTTGGGGGAAAGTAAGCAGTAAGCCCTGCTATGCCAGGGTTAATTGATTGACACAACAGCAGAGAGAATGATAGCAGAGAGAGTTGGCTGTTGGCTCAATGGCATAAAGTTATAAAGGACACTTGCCACAGACAGACAGTATGAAAATGGTGCCATGGCAATATTACGACCAAGTGTTCAGAATTGGTCAGATAGCCTGGCCTGTATGCCTAACCCCATTTGTCTGACTATTGGGCCGTCGGACTAATGGGTCGTCAGACTAACGGACAGCACCCATGACAATTACAGTACCTACCGTAATATACCTCTGCACTGGCAACCTGAAACTGCTTCCTTTACATATTATTGCGACCGTAGGTCGCACTTACTACAGAAAGCTGCTCGAGGTGTCCGTCTGTCTGTCCGTCCGTCCGTCCGTCACACACGTCACACGTCACACTTTTGCCCTGCTCATATCTCCGCAACCGTTGCCCCGATCCATGCCAGATTTTGCACACACACTCCTTACCTGCCAAACTACAACCTCCAAGGACCCCCGGAGCTCCAGGGACCCCCAGCTCCCTCGGGGACCCCCAAGTGTAAAAAATGAGCACATGTGCAAAAATTACCAAATGACCACCCCAACGGGGCTGCTCACGGGGCATTCCCAGGGACCACCCACTCCTGGTGCTCCAGAACGGATGCAAAAGTGGTGGCGCCCCCAGTGGAGGACCCCATGCCACTGCAGCTCACATAAAATGCCGTAACTCGGGCTAGGAGCGACCGGGAGAGCCGGGGCCGGTACCTATTCGTCCGCCTTGGCGGCGCGGAGACCCCACCCCTCATTTCTCACATGGCCCTCTAGCGCCACCATGAGGCCGATTCAGATTTTGCCCTAAAATCACGAAAATCACTACACCGTATGTCTACACTCATGTCATCAACATGGATCAGGAAGATTTTGGAAAAACACATTTTTGCTCTATTTGTGGAGATAAGTGACCTACGGTCGCTTATCTCCCGAT
Organism: Nannobrachium achirus; assembly: GCF_963921795.1. Lineage (NCBI taxonomy): Eukaryota > Metazoa > Chordata > Actinopteri > Myctophiformes > Myctophidae > Nannobrachium > Nannobrachium achirus. Next base: position 47,847,117 of record NC_137815.1, read on the forward strand.
TAGGGAGTCTTACTGGTTCTATAGACTATGGTGATAGACTATGGTGAATCTCATTACACATGTAGGAGGATTTCCGACCCTACACCAATACAGCCTGGGTAATAATAACTATGGTCTGTCTTGTGATACAGTCCAGTCTCAAAGCAGGACACTGCAAAAGCTAGGAATCTGAGGAGTTTGTTTGTCCTTGACCTGGGGAAGATATGTGATAATGCACGAAGTCCAGGAACTGGGAACAGCCTCTCCACTGGTGTAACAAGCCAACACAACTCACAGCCCATCAAGCTTACCAGATGGGGAAAAAGAAAGGGCTATGCATAGGAAGAAGGAATGCATTAGCATGGGCCACTTGACTAAATCTGGGTCCCTGCACCACAACGAGATGAAAACCATTAAGCTAATGGCGATGCTGCACCACACAGCAGATGAACAACATTATTGGTGATGCCTCAGCAGTCACCACACAACAGATGAAAAACTGTATTTATGACAATGCACCCGACAACAGATGAAAACTGTATTTGTGACAATGCACCCGACAACAGATGAGAAACATTATTGGTGATGGCTCACCACACAACAAATGAAAAATCGTATTGGTGACAGCACAGCACGACACAGATAGACGACATTGCTATGTCTGCACGAACTATAAAATACAAAACACAAATGATGACTTTTACTTTACTTTACTTTCACCTTCAGGGCTTTTTGGATTCAAGAATCTTGAATTCAAGATTCATTCATCTCGAGCGCCTGTCAGAATCAGAATGAGCTTTATCGTAACAATATATAAAAAAGGTGCGTGTGCATAGCAGCAGATGTACTGTATATTTCATACTTATTTATATTAATGATATGCTTATGCATAGAATATTTCAGATTTTCAGATTTTATTGAAGGTATAGCCCCTTGACATGTACTGGACGAATATACTATATCAGATTGCACGCAAGCTAAGACAAATAGGACTAGTGCACGGACATTCTAGATGGAGAGAGAGAGAGAGAGAGAGAGAGAGAGAGAGAGAGAGAGAGAGAGAGAGAAAGAGATGGCTCAGTTCCTTTGAGCTCCTCAGATAACTTTTAATCGTCTTCCATTTAGAAAAGGAATGTTCAGCAGATGCCATAGTCAGTCTGTCATAGGGAACCCATGCAGACTTCCCCGAAATTGGCAGTGATGCAGTTGTTCTGAACAATCAGCATATGTTAGCTCTTGGACTGTTTTCACTTTAGATTATTTTTTTCTTAAGCACCAATGTAATGACAATAGTTGCATCGGACATGCAAAGGTTATGTCATTTTTGTAAATATCCACCAGTTTGGTTTGGACAAAATTGTCGTCTATACTGTATCTTCTTTCTTTTTGAAGAAATTCACAATCTTTTAAAGCTTGGTTTTCTCTTTTGGTTACTTCTCTTCTATGTTTGTACATCTCCATTTTCTCCCTCACTAGGTAAGCAGTACGGTTTTGCCATGCAAGTTGCATATTAGTTGCTGTCATGTCTCCTGTCCCCAGTGCAACAATATCATTGCGTTAGGGGTGTAACGATACATTTTAATAGCGATTCGATACATATCACGATACGGGGTTGACGATACGATACATGGACGATATTGTTTCATTTATGGCGATACGATACGATTCGATTAAATGATTTAAAATCGATATAGTAACTATTTAGCAAAGAAATTAAAACTGTGTGAAAGGTGTGGACAGTGCAGGTTTTTAAGGGAAACATGTATTATTATGGATATAAAACACAGTGATTATCTGCCAAATACATGGACATTGTATATTGACAAACCTGCACCTTGACATGAACCCAGAGATTACACACATTTATCGATAGACCAGTGTAGCTATATGGAAAGGAAAAGTAATTAAACCCCTCCTTTAATTTTTTCTTCTTAAAAATGCTAAATACAATGGACAAGTAGCTAGTAACGATACAATCGATTCTTTGCACTGCCGATTCGATACGATACAAAATAAAACGATACGATTCGATTTTAGCTGTTTTCATTTCGATATACTTCGTTTTTTTAAGTTGAAAACGATATTTCGATACAGTTACTATATTGTTACACCCCTACATTGCGTGCATTACATTGTTGCAACAGCAAGCACCATATGGGGGTTATATCATTTGAGTAAGTAAGCGGGTGAGCAGAACCGATGCCCTAATCTGAACTTCTCGTTCTGACTAGGGCCTCGGGTGTGTTTACTCCATCACCATTGTCCTTTTGGGACTTGGCCAGTTGAAAGGAGAGCGGAGAGGAGGGGAGAGGAGAGCGATCAGTGCATGTGTATGCTGGAGAGGGTTATTGATTGTGCTTGTACAGGGTCGGACTGCGAACAAATATCAGCCCAAGACCTCACATCTGTCCAAATTGGTATAAAAACTAGAAAACGTGCTCCTCGGAGCACAGGTCTCCACCAGTTCAGGCAGTTTATTGTGGGCCTGAAATGTTGAAGTTGAAGGAGCTAAAGTTGATGAATTATGAAAAAATCAGACAGGTTCGTATTGATCACAAGACTATAGACATAATGTGTACCGATTTGCGTGGGACAAAATGTGTAGGAGTCATATAAAAAAATGTTTAGCAAAAGTCGGCCTCCTGGTGGCGCTATAATTAAGGGTGATATTTCTTCCTCAGCCTTTCACGTCAATCGGAGACTGGGTTCATGATTTGAGGAATTTTGTTCAAAGTGAACCACTAATGCAAACTTTAGATGCCAACCGTAGCCAATCAGGATATGAAAAATCTGACAGGGTGCCATTTATTCCTCGGCCATGTGAGTGAAAGGTTTCCTGGCAATCGTATGCTGCGATCATGATTTGAGGCATCTTATTCAAAACGGAGCACTCCTGCAAACTTTGGAAGCCAATCTCAGCCAGTCAGGATGGAATATAAAAAAACTGACTGATCCGTCTTGATCACATGACTATAGAGATACAGTGTACCAATTTGCGTGATGTCTGGACAAATCTGTAGGAGCAATAACTTCCTGGTTGTGCTAAAACTGATCAATGAGAAAGATTTGGGGCAGAGGTTCTGCTCTGGCATCCAGGGAGTGTGTGTGTGTTTCACATTGATCAGGCCAACGGTGCCGGATATTAGCTGTCCACAGACGGGCGGACGGGCGGGCGGACGGACGGGCGGACGGGCGGACGGACGGACGGACGGACGGACGGGCGGACGGGCGGGCGGACTGACACGGACTGACTAGGATGGACGGACGGACGGACGGACGGACGGACGGACGGACGGACGGACGGACGGACGGACGGACGGACGGACGGACGGACGCAGGGCAAAAACATGGTGGAGACAATTATAAAGTACTTAAGCTGGGTTAAGAACAACCCAATTTGGGTTGTTTCCCAACCCAACGCTGGTTAAATATTGGACCGACCCATCGCTGGGTTAATTTAACCCAGCGTGTGAGGGTTGTTTCACTCAATCCAACATTGGGTTGTTTATTGGGTTGTTCAGATAACCCAAATTGGGTTATTCATATAGCCCAATTAAGGGCTACAATAACTTTTTGTAATTATTCCTTATTATTACAATTATTATTACTATTATAATGGTTGTTCCCTTTTATAATTGACATTTCATTGGCACAACTGATAGTCGTCAATTTAATTGAATAACCACATAATCACAAAGCATGGTCAAGCGGTTCAGCCTATAATCTTCTCTGTAATGTTACAGTTTTAACCATGTCAATTAAATCATTGACATTGCTAAAATGGGACAATGGTCCAAGAGGCTAAAACGTAATAAAAGTCCTCAAGGGTTCTGCGTTTACTTCATCACTAGGGTGAGGCCGTGAGGGAGCTCAAACCTAACCCAGCATTTTTAAGTATACTGTAGTGTAGAGTAGACCATGCAGCCAAATCAATCTTCTAGCAGCTATTAATGTACTGCAGAGATGCTTATGGCTTTGGCAATATAAACCAAATTGTCTCATGCCAGTAAAGCTTTGAATTGAATTGCTTATTAAACTCTCCTATTTTGACAGCACTTGCAGGGTTGTACTTATATGGCAGGAAACCTAGGACAAAATAAATAAAAAATAATATCTATGTTACAGTAACAGTAATCAACGTAATTATAAATGACGTTTCCAGCAGACCATATCACATCCTTTTTGTTCCGCTCGCTTGTTTGCGATTTGAAATGTCAGTGTCAAGTTTCTTTTCCTGGCCCACACTCACTTTGCGAGTCCCTTTGCGAGAGGGAGTAAGGCACCGTTCCCTAAATTGCCATAGAAATACTATGTAACAACACTGCTCTGTATTGTTTTCATTCACATACATTATTTTGTCAATCTCCCTTACAACAGCTCGTACTCGTAGTTGACATGCATGCTTTGGGGTTATCAAACATGGGCTAGTACTGAAATGTGTGTGTGTGTGTGTGTGTGTGTGTGTGTGTGTGTGTGTGTGTGTGTGTGTGTGTGTGTGTGTGTGTGTGTGTGTGTGTGTGTGTGTGTGTGTTTGTGTGTGTGTGTGTCTCTCTCTCTCTGTCCCTCCCTCCCAAAAGGACAGGAGCATTACTTGTGTAGATCCCGTAAGCTGGTGAACAGCTTGACTCTGGCACAATAAGCCTATCGTTTGTCCATGTTGGAATAAAGACACGTGTTGGCTGAACAAGGGGTAATAAAACATAATGTCACTGTCTATGTCAGCACCACATGGCCCTGTATGAGTGCTGCAAAGCCACAACTGAAAGCCATCCAAAAGAGCCAATGTCTATTCCAGTCTGACGCTTTCCTTAATGCTGTACCGTACACGGCTCCAAACACGATAAAGACACAGTGAGCTAGTTTTGCAGAGGGGGTTTACAAAATCACACCGGTGTGAACTGAGCGGTGCAGGCTGCTCAACCTCACCGCTGGGTGGCTGCAGCTGGTGTACTCATATGGACATACATATCACAGCATTTACCTTGAACCCCTCGGGATGTATCCCACCACTGATCAGCCTGTTGTTGCGGACATCAATGAACGTCATGGTGATTGGCAGTTCAGGTAGGGCCTGCAGGTTGTTATCAGCCAATAGTATTTCCTGGAGCTGTGGCAGGGGGCGGAACACATCCTCGTCTATTTCTGAAATCTGGTTCCCCGTCAGATCAATGCGTTTCAAATTATCTGAAAAATAAAATATGTTTAATGTTTTGTTAATTGATTACGATGTTTACAGACTATATTGCACGTTGCCTACACTGACAGGTTGGTAATTGCATTCACCAACAGTAGTATCCTATTCCAGACTATGGTAAAAAAGAATTAGTGTGGATTAGTGTGGAGATGAGATCCACAGCTTTAAGTAAACAATTGTCTCTCATAGAATGCTTTTTACAAAGGGCCCAGCTTACAAGCTCCCTCGTGTGGCTGTTGGAGAAATTGTGCGTTCATTCTAGTGGATGAGGATGCAGAGCAGATTCATTCAGCTCTATCTCTGGAACCATTTGTCTGATTGACAAAACTCTTTTTGCCACTGAATCACAACGACTGTGTCTGTTTCTGTGATCGATCAGTGGGCCCCCCCAATTCTTTTTTTCATGAAACAAAATCTTGGCACCTGGACCTTGGAGCCATTTTTGCCCATGGCATCCTGTGAGTTAATGCTCTGTTCACACTGACAGCCACAAAGCTACAGGTTATCATTCATTTCAATGGAAGCCAGCAACATGAAGATAGAACACAATGTCTCATATTCTCTGTTTACACTAAACTACAACTAGACTAGACTTAATAGTAATAGTAATAGTAATTATTTCCATCAGCCTTAACAGCGAAGTCAGCAACCGATATGCTGCTTCGTTCCAGTTGTACTTTGTGTGAACACAGCAAGACCAGTTATTAATTTTACTATTAAAAAGAGACCCACATTAACAGAAGTCTTCAAATGTATTTTATCTAAATGTTTCCCCAAAAGGTTTTTCATCAAGAATAGCTTATCAACAAGCTCACAACACTTCATTGTGATGCGTTGTGAGCTTTTATGTTGTCTATTCTTGCTATTTGTCGTACAACGATATACTTAAGTGGACAAGGTCCAGTGGTGTAAAGTAACTAAGTGCATTTACTTAAGTACTGTACTTAGTACAATTTTGAGGTATTTGTAATTTACTTGATTATTTCCAATTTCCAATATTTTTAGTTCTACTCCACTACATCTCAGATCCAAATATTGTACTTGTACTCCACTACATTTATTTGAAAACTTTAGTTACTAATTACTTTGTAGATTTGGATTTTTATTACAAAACATATTATTAACGACTTCAGCCATATACAGTACATTTCGACCATTTGAAAATGCATAACGAGTACTTTCTACTTTTGATACTTTAAGTACATTTTGATGCCAATACTTTTGTACTTTTACTCAAGTACAGTTTGAATTCCGGACCTTTACTTGTAAGGGTGCCCACACACCAAAATACCTAGAGTGGAATCCGCCAATGCATTTCAATGAGAATGGAGTGTTTTTTGCCAGTAGAGGATTTCTGCAAAAAACACTCCATTCTCATTGAAATGCATTGGCGGATTCCACTCTAGGTATTTTGGCACCAAAATACCTATGAGAGTGGAATCTGCGTTCCACCAATGCATTTCAATGAGAGTGAAGCGGTTTCATGCCAGCAGGGGATTTCAGCAAAAAACGCTCCCTTATAATTGAAATGCATTGGCGGAACGCGGATTCCACTCTCATAGGTATTTTGGTGTGAGGGCACCCTTATAGAGTGTTTCTACATTGCAGTATTGATACTTTTACTTAAGTAAAACATTTGAGTATTGTTTCCACCACTGACAAGGTCTTACTGAGGTTGATGAAGTCTGTGTTCTTGATGTGTCGGATCTTGTTGAAGCGGGCGTAGAAATGGGTGGTGTCTTTGGGCAGGGGAGGAATCTGCTCCAGGTCGCTGTCATCACAGTACACACTGCCTCTCACACACACACACAGTAGACATGCAGGCATACCTGCACGCATGCACAAACACACACACACACACACACACACACACACACACGCACATGCACATGAACATATAACAATCAATGGATAAATCATTTATATTGAGTTAAAAAAAAGGTTTCCCATGTAAATAAGCCTTAAGGCTTTCTTGGATGTCCTTTTAGTTGACCTTGTACCAGTGAACTGTACTGTCATGAAACTGTACCTTTTCCTATGCAAACTTCGAATAAAGTCTTCTATCAATCAATCAATCAACCAATCAAAACGCATATTATGCATGTTAGTGAGTTTTTGGAGTTGTGAGTTCAGTGGCCTTTACAAACAAGTTCATGCAGCGTTTTGATTGATTGATTGATTGATTGATAAAAGACTTTATTCACCAGAGGCAGCTCCACTAATCATCATCAACGTAGATTTAACACTAAACAAGGATCTAACTCGTTCTCCTGCTATACCATCAATGTGGAACGCCCTTCCACAAGCCTTAAAGGAGAGCAAATCCCTAGCCTCCTTCAAAATTGGTATGAAAAGTCACCTTCAGACAGCTGCTACCCGTGACTTGTAAATAGACTAAGCCCCCATGCTCCCCCCCCCCCTTTTCTGCATTTGTATTTGATGTTATGCCTTTGAAACTGATATTATCCTAGATAAAGTACTATGTTCTATCCGTCTGTCTTTCAATGTTATATGAGATACTTAAAGTGTGGTTCCTGTGGAAATAAGCCTCGGCTTTCTAGGATCTCCTTTTAGTTGACCTTGTACCAGTGATTTGTACTGTCATGAAACTGTACTTTTTTCTATTGCAAACTTCTAATAAATTCTTCAATCAATCAATCAATCAATCAAAGACTTTATTCGAAGTTTGCATAGGAAAAGGTACAGTTTCATGACAGTACAGTATTCTGCAAATGCTCTCTCTCTCTCTCTCTCTCTCTCTCTCTCTCTCTCTCTCTCTCTCTCTCTCTCTCTCTCTCTCTCTCTCTCTCTCTCTCTCTCTCTCTCTCTCTCACTCACTCACTCACTCACTCACACACACACACACACACACACACACACACACACACACACACACACACACACACACACACACACACACACACACACACACACACACACACACACACACACACAAGGCCCTTGTTCTGACTCACCTAGGCCAGTTTCGGGGCCAAAAAGACCCGGTCCCTTGAAGTCTAAGGTGACGGGCGCGGGAGGCACGGTGGGCCGGGGAGGGAGGGTCACCTCTTCTGGGTATTCCTCATCGGGAATCTCCTCAGCCGGCGGGATCACCTCGGGTGCAGGAGGCTCCACTGTACCCACCTCGATCTGCTTGTCCCCAGGCAGACGCATACAGTTAACAATTATTTATTAGGCTTTTCCTTCCCATACATCGTTGTTGTTGTGTGGAAACTGCTTGTATGATTCCAAAACTGTTCGTTTTGTTTTTATCATTTTTAAAATGATTTAAACTAGTGAAAACAGCCGATCTAAAGCACACAATGACTCGTGGTGCTAGGCATTGTGTGCTTGGAGATCTGCTATTTTCACTATAGTGCGACAGTCATCGTATGATGAAATGGGGGTTTACTTTAATAACTCATTGACTGCCAAGGCCCGAGTTTCCCGAGTTATTACAGTAGTCCCAGGCTGCCACAGCCCGAGTTTCCCGAGTTGGAAGCCATTTTGGAAAAAAAAAAAGATTTTAATTTTTTTATAAAAAAAATTCTAAAAATGCCTCAAATGTATTAGGCATGATCTCAATTGCGAAATTGCATGTTTAGCCCCATAACAAACACATCTTTCAAAATGTCAAAAATGGCTGTTTTGTCTGACTTTGAAGGCTTGTATCTCATGAATGCCTGAACGGATTTCCAAGCGGATTTTTTTGTTTGAAAGCTGTTAAAAAGTACTACACATATGGTGCATGATCTAGGCATGGGCGTGCACGATCCGTGCACTAAAGATTGATCCGTGCACTAGAAATTTAGGAAGGTGGCAGTGTTTGTTTTGTCTGACTTTGAAGGCTTCTATCTCATGAATGCCTGAACGGATTTCCAAGCGGACTTTTTTGTTTGAAAGCTGTTAAAAAGTACTACACATATGGTGCATATATGGTGCATGGGCGTGCACGATCCGTGCACTAAAAATTGATCCGTGCACTAGAAATTTAGGAATGTGGCATCCTGGTACTTGGCGGCCATCTTGAAAAGGGCATTCAATGAGATGGGTTGCGGGTGCCGTGATTATCTTCCCCCTACAACATAATCATCAGGTATTATGATAATGCTTGGAGGAAGATTTTTTTCAAAAAAGTATAAAGAAAGTGTTAAAATTACGTTTTTATGTGGCCACACCCACCTGTTCATTAAATATATATAAATGTTTGGAGGTAGATTCCGAGATAAAGCCGTTTCTTTGCATCAGCAATGAACCGGATTCTATGGAGAATAGACGATCCATGATGCTGGCGGCCAAGTTGCATGATGGGATATGTAGTGTTTTCGCTCACCAGCCACTACTGCGTCACCTGTTTAGCTGGTACATGTAACCATGGCAACAGTTAACTCGTCTGTGGACGAGATAACGGGGCCCTGGCACAGCACCCCCTGCCCCCTTAACTCGTTCCTGGACGTGTTTGGCATAGGAAGTGTTGTACTGTGTGCCTGGCTGTCAGGTGGGTCACTGAAGTTAGCTGAATTAGCCACACCCACAGTGTTGTTGTGTGGTAAAAAGGGGAGGGGATGAAATTATAATGTTATTATATCAGTGTATTTCAGTTGGGCCTTTTGACGCAGAGCCTTTCAGCTTTCAGCAAGTAACAAAACAAAAATACACAGGGAAGACATATTTGCATATTAACCACACCTGCGGGTCTATTAGAGTAATGTTAACTCCATAGACACATACAAAACAGAAAAGGTACAAAACTATGGCACCACAAGGTTTTTGCCCGACGGTGACGATATGACACAGTGTACTGTACAGCACTGGCGCCTAATCAATGGAGCAAAGGGGAGCAATGGCTCCCCCGGATCTGCCCCCCACGTTGTGGGACCAGAGCTTGTAGCTCCAATAAAACACTTGCAGGTGCAGACGAGATCGGCCATCGCCGGCGTCTTTTCTCTTTACTACTAGGCTATTATTTATTTTGTCTTGCACTTGCATGAGCGACTACGAGATGTGCAGCATATCTTGATACATGAACATCTGCCGTCATAGTTCTCCATCTATTCATCATCATTGCTTTTAAAAATGGCACTTTTGAATAGGATAACTATTTAATGTGCAGCACTGAAAGGCTTGCATTGTAGACAGTGTTCTATTTATTTGGTCATGTCAGATCCCTGGTCATATTTATAGGCCTATAAAAAAAAGGGCAACATATCCAGGTCCTCCCTGAAGCCCCAAAGACACCCGAAAATGACTTAATAAAGGAAACCCGTTTTAGTCGACTTTATAACCGGAAATACCAGATTTTTCGCACCAAATGTCTCCTTGCTTTGTACTCCCCCTAGTGGGGACAGAGTTAGGCGCCAGTGCTGTACAGTATATATTTGACCTGTTGTATATCTGATCCTGTATGTTTTCCTGTGCTCCCGCTATCTCACCTCTGGATCCAGATCGTCGTAGTCATAGCTTTCCCCATAGTTGTTGAGGTCCAGGTTCTCCCAGTCCGTCTCTCCGTTTAGGTCGTAGTTCTCCAGGTCGACTCCCTCGTCATCAGACCCTGGATCCCCTTGAGGAGCCCCCATGCTGGGGTAAGGGCTCAGACAGCACAACGCCAGAGTGACGATGACAGTGACAGACGGCAGCAACATCGTCTGGTCAGTTATGGCTATGACCTGCCGGAAGCAGGGAAATAAGTGTTGTGTTGCTGTTCCTTTTTAGACTTGACATCACAACTTTAAGATGGGGTGCCGTGAACCCCCCTCCCCCCACAACATAATCATCATGTATTATTGCGACCGTCAGGTCGCACTTACTATCAAAACCTCCACCGGCTGTCTGTCCGTCTGTCCGTCCGCCACACGTCACACTTTTGCCCTGCTCATATCTCCGCAACCGTTGCCACGATCCAGGCATGCTTATTGGTTTTCTTGGTCCCCAGCAAAATGATAGTTAGGAACCAAATGGACCCTTTTGGGTATGTAACTCGGAGGTCCTTGGGGGAGTTCCAGGGGGTCCCCAGCTAAATGATAGTTAGGAACCAAATGGACCCTTATGGTTATGGGTAGGCCTATGTAACTCAGAGTGTACATGTTTACACTCAATGAGTAACATTGATTTTACAATATAGATTTGGGTCTCAGAGATAGAAATGCCATCAAATGGGGGTCCGTAGCCTAATGCATGCAGCTAGAGCCTTAAGAAATCGTCTCTTATGGGGGGTCCCCGGCTTATCTTTTCAAATGGAGGGGGTCCATGGGCTGATATGTGGCAATTTGGGGGTCCTTGACATTAAAAGGTTTGAGAACCACTGACTGACTTTCATGATTTCATGAACTCACACCAATAACCACATTAATTTGAGAGGTAAATGTAACGTTTAGCTGCACTGGTTAATGCAGAGCAGCTTATTGCAGAAAAATACGTGATTGATTTAATTAGTCTATTTACCAGCGGCAGTGGGTGAAAATGCCTTGGTTACAATGGAGGTGGACGAGCAGCAGAGGTTTGTAGCCTATTAAACCTTCATTGGTGTGACGCTAAGCAAGCACTTAGTTTAAACGTCTGTTTACTCATTTAAAAGACTGAATATTAGCGTGTGGCGCCGCAAAGAGCTAAAGACAGGGGGCCGCTATCTTGTTTTCAAGGCAGTTCACATGGCAACGGACTCTGCCCAATCACAGGAAGGTAAAAAGGGGCGTGTCTTGCGCGATTGCCGTTACGTTTCAATATCACGCCAGTAGACGACCTGACTATTATAGTTCTACGTTACATTTGTTATCATTTGAATGTGTAAACAGACCTGCACACTACCACATTTTAATCAGAGCCAAAACAGCAATGCCATGGATGGAGACCACTTCATTGACCACAAACTCCTAGACTCCTAGATGCTGCATTCACACTAGCAGTGAACAGGCTATATATTTTCAATGAACGTCACTACGTCAGCGACATGAACCTACAAACTGACACTGGACACTTGTCGCTGCAAGACGGCATAACGTGCTATACAAAAGATCAATTTTGTTTGACCATTTTCATTCCCGTTCTACTATTCCTGCTCCAATCCGTAAATGGAAGAAAGAAAAAAAAAATATATATATATTGACGACTGTTACAGTTTCCTGTGGTATTTACCCATAACCTTTTCTAGCAGCAATGTAGCTGGCCATGTGGCTGGGCGTATTTGGCTGACTGCATGGTAGCAGCTCTTTGCGCCTGTCTGTCCACCTCTTGACTTGAAGTTGAAATTAAATAAGAAGTGACCACTCTTCATTTAGGCCTAATGGCTAAACCCAATTTAGAGAGTAAATTTAATATGGATGATGTCGGGTGTTGCGGCTGCTAATAACCCCAATAGTTAAAAGAGCCGGTAGGCTAAGCATGGGAGGTTAAAAGACTGTATGACGCGCACATTAAAACACTCACATCCACAAGATCGCTCATAAGTTTTAAAATGCTTTACTTGAATTCTCAGTGACACCAATTATTACAATTATACGATAAAAATGCAATAAATCTGTGTATGAAAATAAATAATCAGTGAGCAAATTACAACAATAAAAGTACGATTTAAAGCTATGAAAAGTGCGTGTGCGGTCAACAAAAGTTTCACTCCCCCAGCTCACCCTACCTCCATGGACCAAAACCAGCCTTGAAGGTGAGCATGGGAGAAGTGCCTTTTGTAACCCCTTGAGGCCACCTTCAGAGACACTCCCACAAATGAGGTGCCAATGGGTGCCTCCACCAAATAGCCAATTAATAAACCCAAATTAACCAAGTGCCCAAATACCATTTAACCAGTTTGGCTCCTACATCGGGATTGGGATCTCCGCAAACAAATTGTGTGTGTTATGCCACAACCCAACGTTTCTTTTCACAGTGCATGTATTCGTAAATCTATGTGAAAATAAAGACTCTTGAATCTTGAATCTAGTAAACATCTAAGGTCGCAGGAGAATTGTGGTTTGCATGAAGATAAGACACCCCTATTATGATCCAGGTCTTATGCCTTATGCCTTAACTTCTTTACCTTTTTTCACTATTTTGAAAAACATTTTTAAATACTTCAAATGCTGATCTACATCTGCACGTTGTGAACTTGCAGATCAGCTATTTGAAATATTTAAAAAACAAAAACAAAATAGTAAAAAAAGGAAAAGAAGTTAAGGCATAAGGCATAAGACCTGGATCATAATAGGGCCCGGATGTTTTTGTTTCGGATGACAGCTTTAAGTTTGTAAAACAAACATGAAGTACCTCATACAGACCAACTCAAATGAAAAGGAAAATGGGAAAGTGGATGCCTGCAACAACAACTACACACCTTGGTCAGGGATTATGTCATGAATGCCAAGGAAATACATGCCATTATGTAATTTTATCCATTTGATCATCATTAGCTGGCCCTGCAGTGACTACTATAGCCTAAACACTAGGAATAGGTGGGGATAGGTGGGTTCGATTTGTCAAACAAAACTGAGTGTCAACTCCATGTCAACTTACGGGTGACATGGATTTCCAATTAAATCGTAACATTTTGAGATCATCAAACATAAAAACAAAGACAAAAGGAAACGAATGTATTTAATTCCGTCTGATGGAAGCATATCATATCTCCACTCGCAAATAAAAAATAAATGCAGAAGGTGGATATCTAAAGCAGAGGCCCCCACCTCCCATGAAATTGAAGTCTGTGGATAGGAAATGTTCTGTGTTATAGAGATCATGTGGTTTTTACAGCTATGTGTTCCTTCCCCCTATTTTACATCTCAAATGTAGCTCTAAACATGCTCCGTTCCGCTAAATTATTTGCATGAGTAACTCTTTACGGAAAACAGCTGTATTAGTCTTGTAACAAACACACATCCGCAGTCTCGTACATGCACAAACACAATCACGAACCCACAAAAATGCACACACGGATGCACGCACGGATGCACGCACGCACGCACGCACGCACGCACACACACGCACACTGTATTTCAAAGAAACAATCAAATAAAAATGTGTTTTGACAGAATATTCTGTTCCAAGGGATATTGAGAAACGAACACCTGTCTGAGGGGACGTTTCTCACACTAGTCCGGGCGTTTCGGGCAGTATTTTTTTATGGAATCGTGCACTTTACGAATAAAAGCATGACATTTGGCACACAGTTAACATGCCATATGGAACATTATACAACAGGTAGTCGGGCTCTCAATGGAAAACAGGCTCTCCAACCGTGCATATAACGAGCACAGATGCACGGTCTCATCAAGTAAAGAAATCAGCTGCGTTGGTCACGAAAGACAGCAAGCGCTCCTCTCTCCCCACACTATGCGAGGCGGCTGGCTAGCGGTTTTCATGTGACGTTCAGGGACACGGTAGCTAAATGTGGCATTAAAAAATTACAAATTCCTATCGAATATCTTAATTACAATGAAATAAAGTTGACGTGTTTTTTTTTAAGGGCAACAGTTGTATAATCGCAATATTACACTTGAGGGTCTGCATTAACACGGTTATCCTGCACTCCAGCCCTTCCTACGGTCTACGGAACTCGCCTGTCGGCTCGTTCCTGCGAAAAGGCTGTCGTGCAGGATAACCGCGTTAATGCACACCCTCTCGTGTAATATTGCTTAATCTTTGCCTATAGGGTGTGCCAAATGCAGTTTTAAGAGCGGCCATTCCTTGGGTAAACACAGCCTACAGGTGTTCTGATGGAGTAAAGCATTAGTTCTATGCAATCAAACAATTGAAACACCTGTGTTTTGTCCCAAAAGATGGCTGCTAAGGACTACAATGACGTAGCCGCTGGCACACACTATAGGGACATCGCAGATTTCTCTTGGGAAACTTGTGGGAGCCAATCAAAGTTGGGGTCTCATAGACTTTAAAATAATACAAAAAATAAATATGCTTTAAGTAGCACGTGAGGGGTAAAACTAGGGGTTTTTCGTGATTCTGAATCCAATGCAAGCATTTGTTTTGCACGAAAAACATTCCTTGGGTTAAAATGGTTTAGTGATGAGTCATCACTTTTCACAGTTTTGTCAGATTTTTGGACATAAAGCTGTAGGAAATACTTGCCATTAATATAGTGGTTAAAAGGTATTAATTGATTGCCAGAGTCCCGTGGTCAGAGTTCTGGTCAGTTTCTGATTAATATAAGTAGTTCCGGTAATTTGGCGTGGCCATTAAAGAAAAGTTGAATCCACAAAACTAGCGTAATTTGTGCTGTGGAACTTTTTTCTACTATACTGTATAGTGCTACTTTGAATCCTTTGTATCCTTTGAAACAGAGGCGATGAATTCAGAGAAGTACTAAAAAGGCATATAAAACAGAATTTTGTTAAATAACATTTTTATTACCCCTCCATTGGGCTCAAATTAAATTAGCTGACCCTCCCTTGGACTAAAATGAGAAAGGCATGACCCTCTCCTATTTTCCTCCAGGGGTACCCCTCTTTAAAAAACGAAATGTCCCTTAAACGATTTTATATACCAATATTCAATGGTCTTTTGTCAGGTGTGAGGCTTGTCAGCTTTATTTCACACTACCAAAATGTAACCAGACATGCAAGCTATATGTCGTTATTCTTTCTAAAACTATATGTTGGTCCAGAAGAGCTTATGCTCTCATGAATATTGCTTGGTTGTCTGCACATTTCATTATTTGACTTGATGTTTTGTCTTCACATATAATGTACATAATACAAAAAAAGGCAAAAAAGGTGCATTGTTTGTTTGTTTGTTATTTGTTAAATATAAATTAATGGCACATGATTCAGCTCAGTCGGCCTTCATCAGATGAGACTGTCTGTTTAACATACAGAACATAATGTATAATTAATCAAAATAAATATGTTTAAAGGAGCTGGTTTGGTGCCTTTTTCTGTTCATGACCACACATCCCAGACTACTGCATTTGAAACATCCTACAAAATGTCTTCCAGCAAACACAAGTCATTCTGTGCTGTTTGCTTAGCTCTTCCGATCAGTTTGGGGGAAGGGTCCAATACCTATAGCCCCTGTCTACAGGGCCAAAGGAACAATTATTGGTTTTTTGGTAAGAATGACAGTGGAATGTTTGCTGTTAAAGATGACATGAGTGTGTGACTTTGGGTTCTACACTAACACTACCAGTGGTATTTCTCTATAATGGAGTAGGCCAACAAGTGCAAATGTCCTCTAGGCACAAGCTTACTTTCTCCATAACTAAATTATTCAAAGCCTCTAAAGTTATTCACCACCACAGCATTCACAACAACATATAATACATGAGCTAAAGCTTTATAGAAAGTTTTGCTTTCATTGTGTGAATAGTCCAGTGTTCTAACATAAGCCCTTTGCATAGAGAATGATTTTGTAATTCTAGTAGGCTACTTGGTGTCCAGTGCAAGTAACTGAACCGACAATACAAGTGTTTGAATACTGCGTCATTGGAATGAATGCAGGTAATATTGTCAAGGCATCTATGTGTGTATGTGTGTGTGATTTAATGTTATTGTTTTCTTTTCTAATGGTAATTCTCTTTTTGCATTTATTATGTTACATGACCCTTGCATTAATATGTCCAACAATAGGACTTCATACTATTGTCTCAATGTCTAATCTCTGTAATTCTCTGTAAAGGGATACCCTTTATTATCCCAAAGCGATAAAGCTACAGTAATCACAAAAAACAGCATCACAAGAAGCATTTCAGCCAGTGCCAGACAATTTCTTCACAGGGAAAGAAAATAAAAATCTTAGACTTAACACAGACATCTGACCCCGGTCATTATATCCAGGTGGTTTTTAACTCCAAAAGGCATGTGCTATAAACATCCATCACGACATGGTACTTACTGAAATTTCTGTGTACTGTTTCAGGTGTCCTAGTGGTGTTCTCTTTTCCCTGCTGTTCTGCTCTCAGCTCTTTCTGTTTTTTCAGGGAGTTCTGAGACTGGCCCCAGAAGAGGAATGAACCCCTGCACGCAGTTCTACACTTAGAGAAGGAGGTCATTGCGAGAGGGAGGGGGTGAGAGGGGAGGTTAAGAAGGGCAATGAGAAAAGGAAAGGGTGGGGGTGGGGTGGGGGGGGTACAGGTCATTTCGGTTGACGTGTACTCAGCTGTTGCATGTGCACACAGTATAGATGCTAAGGAGACAGAGAGAAGGGACATACAATGCTGGTGAGACAGGGAAACCCCAAAGGTCCAGGAATCTGACCAGATGGAGGGGAACATTGCTTTATTAGACGGCTTTCCCTATTAACAGAGTGCTGGTTTGTTTCTGTTTAATACTGCGCTACTCAGAGGTCGTCTCCCATAATGCCTTGCGACTGTAGCCTCCGTATCTGAATACGGTTATAATACATTGGAAGAAAGAGTATTTCCCCCCCCACACACACACACACACACACACACTTTTTTTAAAAACACAAACTGGAAGGTACAGTATTTACAGCAGGAAAATATGTTTACGTGAAGTTTTTTGGGCACTTCTTCATAGGTAGCTGTGCAACATATGGGATTATGTACCAGATGGTAAAACCAGTCAATGGATCATAGACAGACCTCCAAGTAGGCTACTATGATAATGCGTACATTTACTCTCACAGTTGCATACTGACAGGCAGAGAAGCATACCGGTAGATCCTCACGTCCTCAACAAAACATCCATCAAGAAAGAAAGGCTCCAACCACTGGAGCAGTATGTTCCCCTGCCAGGTTGCATCTGCTGGGGGGATTGGGGTATCCATGCCTCTGCTTTTGATATTAACCCTCTCATTATTATTATTTATATCTCCAGTGGGGATATGTTTTATCCCCTGCTTCTGGTCTTTTCTTCTCTGGAAATAGATATAACCATTTAACATTTACAAATGTAATCCTGCTCCCCTCATCACCATGCGGTAGTAATTTTTCACTTCAGGAACACTGAACAAGATAATTTTGTTACTCGACTCACAGACCCAGAAACTGACTCCTGTTCAAAGTGCCAGCAGGAATTAAACCTGTTGCCACATGGGAAGATTGGAATTCACCATGGTGTGCTTCAGTGTTTGAGAGGGAGAAAGGGGTAGAGAGAGAATTATATGAACACAGATCCAAGATTAAGTATGATAATTCTGTGAATGTTTTTACATTTTCTTTACATAGAATATTGTACAGATTCTTTTGTTAATATAATGAAAACAAATGTCCTTAACTTGAAGGAGTGCAAAATTATTATTTTTTTTGCTTAATATTGAGATCATGATTATTAATCATGATTATTGGTTAGATTTTTTATTTACTCTTCTCCTTGCCTGCCAAACCACAACCTCCACCCATCAATTCTCACATGGCCCTCTTCTAGCGCCACCATGAGGCCGATTCTTGCATAACACATTTTTGGACACTGCTCCTACAATTTTTGCCCTAAAATCACGCAAATCGGTACACAGTATGTCTACACTCATCTCATCAACATGGTCCCATTTAGCGCCACCTTCAGGACGATCTTTTAAAACACATTTTTGGACACTACTCCTACAGATTTTGCCCTAAAATCACGCAAATCGCTACACAGTATGTCTACACTCATGTCATCAACATGGATCTGTCCCATATAGCGCCACCATCAGGCTGATTTTTTAAAACACATTTTTGGACACTGCTCCTACAGATTTTGCCCTAAAATCACGCAAATCGGTACACAGTATGTCTACACTCATCTCATCAACATGGATCTGTCCCATTTAGCGCCACCATCAGGCCGATTTTTTCAAACACATTTTTGGACACTGCTCCTACACATTTTGGCCTAAAATCACGCTGCGACCTGACGGTCGCTTATCTCCCGATTAGGGAGTCTTACTGGTTATTAATTCATCTTTTTCACTGTTTGTCTGTGCTGTGTTTTAGTCAAATGGTAATGGTAATGTTTCCATTGTGGAGGAAGGACTACAATGGAAGTGTGGAAGTAGATGAATTGAGGAACTGATTTGAATTTCAATTGTAGAGGAATTGAAATGCGAAAATGCAAAGTGTACAAGATAAGATAGCCGGCCTCTGGGGCACCGTGGCGCAGTCGGTAGCACTGTCGCCTCACAGCTAGAAGGTCCTGGGGTCGATTCCCGCCAGGGACGCTGTGGGCGCTGAGGGGCGTGTTCTCTCCTCCGCGTCATCAGTGACCATACCCTAGGTGGGGTTGGCAAAAGGGCCTTTCTGTGTGGAGTTTGCATGTTCTCCCCGTTCCTAGGATAGGTACCCTCGCAAAAAACATGCAGTAATCCTGGTCTCTAAACTGCCTCTCCCTGGCCAGCCTGATGGAGGGGAAAGGAACTGGTTGGAGTAATGTGTTCCTTCCACGCTCTACATCCAACTGGGGAAACTCCCCCCTGTCAGGTGAAAAGAAGCAACTTGGACTCCTCATGCATAGAAGGAAGCAGTCTGTTGTCTCCCCAGGTTGGCAGAGGGAGTGTAGCGCCCATGATTACATTAGATAATTGACACCAGGTGAAAAATGGGTTACAAAATCGTGGGATAAAAAAAAAAAGATAGCCGGCCCTTCACATTTCCCTGATCTTATACAACAACAATAAGAACAAAATGTGTAGAACATGAATCAACACATGGAGGACAGTATGCAAGTGTGTGTACATGGATCTAGCAGATGTACACAATTGTACTTATGTAGTTCAGCGTTTGCATTCCTTGGGGAACATGATGAGCAGTTTCCACCCGTCAGTCTCGCGCCAGCTTCTCCAGCACGTCAGTCCATTGTCTCAACCACTTGCTCTCTGCTCCTTCTCCAGCATCACATGTGCAGCACACAGCATGTTTTACTGTGCTTCTTTCTGTGAGTGTGTGTGGGGTCACAGTACAATTAAATGCCTTTCCCAGCTGCTGCAGGAGAAGCCACAGTCTCTTCACTCTCTTGTTTCCTTTAGGCATTGTATGAGGATACATAGTATGGAAGCTGACATGTGGCTAGCGGCCAGTCATCCTCCTGCAGCTGTAAATTCCAATCACCTTGTCCAGGTTGTTGTGGTTGCAGTCCAGAATAGAATGATGGCTGGCTTTCTGTCCTCAGATCACAGATCTCAGCTGTTTTGTGCAGTGTGCTAAGGAGGACTACAAGCATGTTATGCCAATCAGTATCATTGTAGATGCACCCCAAATCAGATTCCCATTTTTGCTTTATAGGCATAGTGTTGTAGAGTGGTAGATTACTAATCATTATGTCATATATAAAATATATCAAGCCTTTAGTGGTCAGGACATCATTTAACATCCTGAAAAGTTTATAGTTCCTGCTATTATTTGCACTTTTTTACACATTTTTCAGACTATGGGTTTACTATGGGGGCACCAAGCACAGGGCACCATGAAGGGTTAATCTTGCCCTGCAAGTGGTGAAGTTTGGCCTTGTTTTCATAGACCTGGTCGCTTCTTTCACGCACAGAATCTGGCAACCGGAGAATTCTCCTCTCTCCAAAAGAAAACACAGCGTGTTTGTGTGACCCCCCCCCCCTCCCCCTGCGTGTGTGTGTGTGTGTGTGACCCCCCCCCCCCCCCCCCCCCCCGTGTGTGTGTGTGTGTGTGTGTGTGTGTGTGTGTGTGTGTGTGTGTGTGTGCGCGTGCTGTGACCCCCCCCCCCCTCCCCCTGTGTGTGTGTGTGTGTGTGTGTGTGTGTGTGTGTGTGTGTGTGTGTGTGTGTGTGTATGTGTGTGTGTGTGTGTGTGTGTGCATTGGCGTACTGTTAGGTTCCCAGGTGGGGGGGTCCTATTTGGACCGGCCCAGCCCACATGGGGCGCCCGCCGAAAAACGCGGTTCGGATCGGTTCGGATCGGCCGAAAATTCGGTTTGGTTTGGGTTTCTGTGTGCATTTCCAGGTCGGTTCTGGTGTGTAACAATGAGTTATAGCACACAGCGCAGCATGTACATATGTGCACACCACACACACACACACACACACACACACACACACACACACACACACACACACACACACACACACACGCACACACACACACACACACACACACACACACACTAGGACAGTGTTAATATCACCAACAGTGTTGGATTTTACAGATTTTACAGGGCTGTTTGTATTGGAACTTAAAAGCAACAACACAGCAACACTAGATGTTCAATGACACACGCATACATTTTAAAACACCATAAAGCCACAAATAAGCCTCAGCGTCAGTTACAAACATATTGCACATGGATATGGAATGGATACTGAGTCCGTATCCATGACCATGATCAGCCCAGCACGCTGTCATTAAATAGTCAAATCCGTCTTTGAATGTGGATTTATTCCATCCATCACGGAAAGGCAGCCAATTCCAACCGTGCAAAAACAGAATGGCATAGAGAAGAAACCTTCAGTGCTTATGAGCCATTAACATGACGGCATGAGATGCTTATTTTAATTGACAACACTCCAGTTAGTATAGGACTATACACGGAGCACAACGCTAATGTATCACAGCGAGATATTGCAGAGAAAAACAATAAACAACTGAGAGAAAAGACCGAAATGTTAAGTGCACCGTCAACTTTTTATCAGAGCTCTGTAGCCACTGACGCCTCTCCCACAACAACAACAACAACAACAGCCAAGCCAGCAGAAGGTAATTAACCAGTCCACTCACCTATTGCTGCACAGGAGCATGGTTTTCATATCATAAATATAAACTTTAGATTAGTCAAAAGCTTGTGTCAGTATAATCCACGTGATTCCTGTGTACATCTTGTAGGCTGCAACAAGTAGCCAATAACAACACGCTGAAGCATTTCCTGTTATAACGGTGGATTTCAAAATAAGACCCTCCGGTAATATGATTATATAGGCAACTGGTTTTATTTTTAAGTCTACTTACAGGAAGTAAATGGACTAAATTAGAATTACATGACACGGACGCGTGATTATGGATCCCACTGGGAAAGATGGATAACCACGCCCCGGACTCATTTTTGAAGCTTGTGATTGGCTGAACCGGACGTAGGGAGCGCTCCGTTGTAGTCACTTGGACCGCGCGAGGTGCACCAAAACCCAATTATCATTGCGTTTATCGTGCGCTTGCCCAGGCCTTACGGCCTGGGCATAAATAGAACGATTGCATTCACCATGGCTTCGTAACTCGCGCGGCGCTCCACCGGCCGTGCGGCCCTGGCCCGCTCTTCGCGGGCACTCGCGCCTGCGGCGCTCGGGCGCGAAGAGCAGGACCAAGGTCCGCTGGCCTTCGCGCCGCTTGCAATGTCGTGGACAATAACTGAAAACGAGCGCTCTATGCCGTTTCCATCCATCTTTCCCAGTGGGATCCATAATCACGCGACACGGACATACCAGCGAGCGCTTCAAGGGAAGGGTCCGCGTGTCACCCCGCGTGTCACCCCCCCCCCCCCCCTCCTGTGTGTGTGTGCGTGTGTGTGTGTTGCAGTTGATTTTCAGGCTAGATTCAACAGCACCCTCCTTGGTCAACCAGTGGTACTCAGGCTACAGACCCACACACATACATACATACATACCGGTACATACATACATACACACACACATGGATACACATGGCCGTGCGTGCGTGCGTGCGTGTGTGTTTGTTGCAATTGATGCTCAGGCTAGACTCAACATCAGGCTATAGACACATACACGGATACACAGGCTACAGACCCACACGGAGACACGGATACACACACGGCCATGCTATGGAGCGGTCTAACCACCGCTCAAAAATGGTTGGCCAATTCTAGGTTAAAATGATAATAGTAGGATGGATAATTAAAGGAGTTCCGTGTATACAATGTTGTCAGTAATGCCCTCGTCCTTATCCACAATGAAAACCTTGACAGCGCTCTGAGTGCTGGCGTGAGCGAACCGTGCCTGTGGATTTCCTACATTTTGTGATATCACATCAAGCATTCTCGTCCTTATGGTGTCTTGCTGGTAATAAGACGCCCTAAGGACGACCCTTATGTGGTGATAGCTAATGCTTGTGGATTTCCTAAATGTTGTGCATTCTCGTCCTTAGGGCGTCTTACTGGTAATAAGCAGATATTGTGATATCACGTGAAGCATGACATCAAAATCTTTTGTAAAAAGTAAAATTACTCATCATGTAAGTCTATTGAAGGTCGGAAAATATCCTACAGTATAACATGGCCATGCCTCTGGAGAATATTGTAGGTGAAAACCCTGTTGATTTTGAGTGTTCCTGCAGTGCTCGCCATCCTGGCACAACAAATTGGGGGACTCCTCTTGGATTTTAGTAGGAAGATGTGAATGGGCTCCTCATAATATGGGTATAATACAATTATTTCATTGCATTGTCTTGACTCTTGACTCGAGTGGACTCAGTGGGGGAAGAGTCGAGTCCCTTAGTTCGAGACTGAGTCAAGACTGAGACGAGACCGAGGCAATGAAAATATGGACTCGAGACCTGACTCGAGACGAGTCATTGACTCGAGTACTACAACACTACAAATTGGTCTCGTTCCGATGTGTTGCTTTATCGCCACATCGTATTCGCGTTCTGTGTAGATGTACTCATGACACAAATTGCAGTCTAAAATATATATTCTTGGGCAAAACAAAAATAGGGGAAAACAATTAAACAGTTATCCCCTCCCTTTCCGAAGATAGGTTCAGACGTCGGAAGAAAGATGCACTGGGCTTAAAGAGATATTCCACTTTCAAAAACAACTTTTGGTCATTTTATCATCTAATCAGGCATTTATGAAATCCCTTGTGGGGAACCAAGAGGATCATCATGCGTGTGGTGTCATACAATGTACGTGGCCTGCGTGTGGGGCTTAGTGCTGCAGACAAACTGAGACGTTTGACTGTTGACAAGCTGTTGAATGACTGTGACATTTTGTGCCTCCAAGAGACTTGGCTTGCCAAACAAGATCTGGACAAATTAAATACAGTACACAATGACTTTCACGGTGCTGGTGAATCCACCACAGACCTCAGTATGAAAATAGTTAAAGGTAGAATATCTGGAGGAGTGGCTATCCTCTGGAACCGCAAATATGATCCAATGGTGAAAGTGATAAGACTGAATGTTGATTGGGCCATTGGTTTGGATATAAATTGTTATGGCAAGAAGTTTACTATTTTAAATATATATACGCCTTATGAATCTTATCAGTTTGAGGATGAATTCCTAAACAGATTAGCCTTTATTCAGTCTTTTATTGAGGACAATGAATGTACCTGTGTCTATGTTACTGGGGATTTTAATTCTGACATCTCAGACAGAAATTCTCTATTTGCTAAACACCTGGTTAATTTTTGTGATGAAAACAAATTAATGTTGTCTAGCAAAATATTTTTTACCAGATAATAGTTTTACTTACGTGAGCGAAGCGTGGCATACCACATCGTGGCTCGACCACTGTGTGTGCACAGCAGATGCTCATGCCTCCATGGAAAAGGTGGAGATTTGCTATGGACTGGCTACCTCAGACCACATACCTATAGCTATGATGCTTAATGTTGGAAATGTACCTCTCCTGGCTGCCAATAGTAACACTGCTAACCCAGGGAAACTAGATTGGGCTAAGCTACTTAAAGGGGTTATGCCACCTTAAGGGTTACTGTCACCTTAAGAAATTATATTAAAAACAAGTTAATATTTGTTTGATGTCATTGTGGGAAATGCACGATAAGCCAATCAAATTAATTAATTGACTGTTACTTACTGTATGTCTGCACAATGTACATTTTCTTCCCATCGCCCGCAGGCACAGCCCTCACAACGTCTCTGCTCCCACAGGGCTAACTAGCTGGGCTAGCACTAAAGCTAACCAGCTAAAGACACACATTTATATATGAATCTGTGGCTATAAAAATTATATTTCCGGTGGTTACTGGTTGTTACTTCCCCATTGTTCATGGGAATATGCTTGTTTATGTTCATTCATTGAAATGGAAAACACGCTGTTTTCACTGAGTTGGGCAGCTGCGCTCGAACTCATCCTCGCAAGCAGCGGCTGGCAGTGGCCAGTATAGATGAGACGTTCGCGAACGAATCAAGTCTTTTGAACGGCTCTTTGAAATGAGCGATATGATTCGGTTCACACTCACAGTAGGGAGCCGTTCCTTTCTAATGAACAGTGGTGGGAAAAGTACTCAATTTCAGAGATCCAGCTCACTTCAAATAGCCATAAATCCCATATCTGCTGGCCAGGCTGTCTCCTGTCTGTCTCTCTACTCCTCCGAGTGGAGGGGGCTGCGCTACGGGGGATGGGATCATTTGATTCAGAGATTTCAGACCGTTTTAAAAAAGACCACGTGACCTACTGTATCCTACTGTTACATACTATTATAATTTCGGGGCGTGGCAGGAGCCCTTTAAGGAGGATATTGATAGGTATTCAGTTCTAACAGACAGCTTATTAAGCAATATTACATTGCCAAGAGATGCTTTGATGTGTTTAAAGTTATACCATGTAACTTTTTTTATAAAACAAATCTTAAAATTGTCCTAACTGTTAAATCGCTAAAGTTTTAGAACACCCACTCCGTTATTTTTCAGCTTCTGAAGCCTTCTCTTTATATGTTTTCTATGGGCCGTGAGGGGGGGAGAATTTCGCGGCAAAATTGGGTCATCATACACTACCGGCCAATCACAGCGAGGGTTATACACTGCCGGCCAATCACAGCGCATCTTGAAGTGGGGTCGCTATCACAATACGGCGGCCATATTTGTAGGCGCCCGTGTAGCTTGCCTCAACATAACAACAGCATTTACTCGGTGAAGGAGTCCGTTTCTCCGGAATGCCTGAACGCACAGGAACCAGGGACCCCTCTAAAGATAGATCTCGGCGAGGTGGAGGCAGACGCGGGGGTGGTCCGCGGCGAAAAACGGCCGAAAGACGCGGACGCGACCGCGATTTGCTATAGAGCTACTGACCTCTAGGTGAGCAACTTACACAGTATAGCTTTAAATATGAATTGTAAGGACCCACAGCATGCTGCTGATCTATGCAATCTGTATGATAACATCACTAAAGCTCTAAATGCCTCTAGTAAGCCATTCTGTAAACATAAAAAGGTGTTTAACATCAGACCGGGGTGGAATGAGTGTGTGGCAGTACATCATGCTGCAGCTAGAGAAGCATTTAAATGCTGGTCGGCTGCAGGTAGGCCAAGACAGGGGGATGTGTTTGAGCATAAGAAACAAACAAATGCTAGATTCAAATATGCTGTTCGGCATATTAAGAACAATGAGAACACCTTTAGAGCGGATGCGCTAGCCAGTAAGCTTCAAGCTAACAACCATGTTGACTTCTGGAAAGCAGTCAGAGTTATGAACAGTAACAAAACAGCATTGCCATCTGATATTGAAGGTGTCACAGGCTCAGACAACATTGCCCAAATTTGGTGTGAACACTATACCAAATTATTCAACTGTGTTAAAAGTAATGCGATTGTTATTGATAATATTGATTGGGTTAGTAATGTGGTAATAAGGTCAAGTGAGGTTTCTGATGCAATTGAACTGCTTGTTAATAACAAAGCATGTGGTTTAGATCACATTACTGCAGAGCATCTTAAGTATGCCAGCTATAGGCTTAAACCAATGTTAGCAATGTGTTTCACTGGTTTTATGGTACATGGTGTCCTACCTAATTCAATTCTGTCTGTGTTATTGGTCCCTGTCCTTAAAGACAAGGCTGGGAAATTAAACAGCAGAGACAATTATAGGCCTATTGCCCTTGCCAGTATACTGTCAAAAGTACTGGAAAGAGTCATTTTAAACAGGATTGAAATATATGTTTTAACTACTGATAATCAGTTTGGCTTTAAGCGAAAACACAGTACAGATTTATGCATCTTCGCTCTAAAGGAGCTGATTGCAAAATATGAAAGTCAAAATTCCTCTGTATTTCTTTGCTTTATTGACTTATCTAAAGCATTCGACAGAATCAATCACGAAAAATTGTTCATGAAATTGCTCGAGAGAAATGTCCCTAAATACATAATAAGAATTCTCATATATTGGTATGCCCAGCAAACCTTTCAGGTAAAGTGGGATAATGCTGTCTCCACCCCATTTCATGTGGGTAATGGGGTCCGTCAAGGAGGAATTTTATCTCCTTTTTGGAGCTGTGTGAAACACAGGCTCCCTATACGTAGCTTTGTGGGTCTGTCTGTCTGTGTGTCTGTCTGTGTGTGTGTCTGTATGTAGCCTGACTTCGGCACGCTACTAGTCCCACAGTTTTGCCACCACACACTCGCGCCATATGTCAAATCGACCGGCTTACTCGGGAATAGTGGGCTAGTAACTTGCTAAGAGAAAGGTTCAATAGTTTAATTGATATTAATTTATTAGTGAATTAATTTTCCCCATTGACTTATAATGGCAATCGCAAAAACTCACATTCAATTATTTGTCTCTCGCAAACCATAGGGGCTAGAGTTTCAAGACTTGGAGAGGAGGTTCATAATGGTTTCAAGGATTAAATAAAAAATAATTGTGTCATTTGGCCGCATGGTGGCGCCATAACACCCCACTTTACGTTTTGGCCTGTAACTCTTGAACCGTAGGTCGGAAAATTAAAAATATTTTTTCCCTGGATTCCTTGGGTCATGACGCATCTCCCCATATAGGCCACGCCCATTTGCGCCATGATAGATTTTCCGCCATCTTGAATTTTCTCCAAAACACACTTTTTGCTCCTTTTCCTACATATTTTCTTCAAATGTCACACAAATCGGTACACACACACACACACACACACACACACACACACACACACACACACACACACACACAGCTCCACTTCACACGGGTGTGATTTTTATTTAATGTATATATGGATGACCTATCAAGACGACTTAATGCATGCAAAACAGGATGTATTGTTGGTGATAATGTCATTAATCATTTGATGTATGCAGATGACCTAGTCATTCTTAGCCCATATACTGCTGGATTACAACAGCTACTAAGGATATGCACAAAATATGGTACAGAACATGACATTATATATAATGCTAAAAAAAGCTGCATCATGGTTGTCAGATGTAGAGAGGACAGGAAATCCATTTCTCCAGCGTTCTATCTCACTGATGCTGCTCTGGGTGTGTCTAAAGAACTAAAATATCTTGGACATATCATATCAGAGGATCTCCGGGATGACAATGACATCCAACGTCAGTGTCGCAAAATATATGCTCAAGCTAATATGCTTTTAAGAAAGTTCTCTATGTGTTCTGTAAATGTCAAATGTGCACTGTTCAGATCATATGTCACCCCACTGTATACAGCTCATCTATGGTCCTATTACAGAGTGAAGAGCATGCAAAGGCTTAGAGTAGCATACAACGATGCATGAGGTTACTTCTCCATGTTCCCAGGTGGCATAGTGCCAGTCAGTTGTTCACTTCTGTTGGTGTGCCCACCTTTGAAGCACTGTTAAGGCAAATCATGTACAATTTTATGCAGCGGTTGGAGGTGTCAAATAACGGCATTATAGTAGGGCTAACAAACCCTACAAAGAGCTGTTACCGGGTCACCTCCAGGCTACGCAAGCACTGGTTCAGCAGTTTGCTGCTGATTAGGTAGGATTGCACTTTAGTTCTTTTATTGTGTACTTTTTCTTATTTTTAATTTCCTTTTTATCTTTCTTGTATGTTTTATTATGTAACTTGTGATATGGACTTCTGTCTGAAATAAAGATTATATATATATATATATATATATATATATATATATATATATATATATATATTTATGAACACCCTGAACAGATTTGAATTTGCTTGATTCAATGATTAGATATTTGATGTAAATGTTATCAGGCTCTCCAGGCTAGGGCCTCTCCCCATACACACCCATTGTAACTCCATTTTAACACCCATTAAAAACACCCATTATTTTTTCTGGTGACTCATAATACCCTCCTAATACGCGAGCAGGCCGTGTTTTTTTTTTTTTTTTTTTCAATAACCTTTTTCATTTATTTTTTTTATAGAAAAAAAATGTTAAAAACATATGAAAAAAGTTATCGAAAAAACACGGCCTGCTCACGTATTAGGAGGGTAGTATGAGTCACCAGAAAATCTATATCATGGTTAAAATGGAGTTTAAAGTTACAATGGGTGTGTATGTGGAGGAGTCCAGGAATAGGAGGGCCTGGTAACATTTACATAAAATATCTAAATACTGAATCAAGTAAATTAAAAACTGTTCAGGGTGTTTATAAAAGCCTGATTAGATGATAAAATGACCAAATGTTTTTTGAAAGTGAATTAAATGTGCACCATAGTTCATAAGCAGGGAAAATATGCAGTGAAAATATGTGTTCTTCTGTGTGAAGACTTGCATCTTCCAAGCGTCGCTAGATTGTGTGTCAACCATCAAATCCCACTCATTCTGTATCTTGATGCCATACTTTGCTGGCTTGCTGTGCATACGCTATATTGCCGGAAAGAACACCAATGAAACTTTGAAAAAAGCGATTTCTATCAGTAACTGCACTCTGTCGAAGTGCCAACTTGACACTTGTTGGTTGGTGGTGACTTCTCGGTGACCTCACATCTAGAGGGAGGGTTATTGCGACTGTAGGTTGCATTTACTATAAAAACCTCCAGATCCTGTGCGTGTGTCGGGGTGCGTGACACCTCAACGTGCGTCACAGTGCATGACATCTCATCCCAGCTCAGCAGAAGGATATACTGTAGCTGACCTGTTCTGACATCACAATGATGTTGCAAATTAATTCTGTCGTTTTCTGACATCATAGACCTACAGTATGATGTCTATGACGTCTGACACATACAATCCCTTTTATGTCCATATATGAAGATCCCTGATGTCATCAATATTCCAGTGCCGATCCCGAACAAGTTCGGGAGTTCGGCTATTTTTTTTGCTATTTTGCTCCGACGATTTATTCCATTGAAAATGGCCAGATGCCAAGTTTACAGCCCCCCAACTTTTACTGAATCAATGTTGTTGGCGGCGCGACATTTCACGGGGTGCCGATCCCGAACTAGTTCGGCTTTTTATATAAAATGAATTAAATAATCGGAGGCCTCACGGAAGCCTGAGGCAAAATTTTCATCCAGGCTGCCGGCCGCGATCTGTTTACATCGGCCCGCGAGAGCGTCTCGCCGCCGAATCGCGCCGCCGAATCCAATACATTCTCACATCTTTGAAGCTCATTTTCTCTGAACTGTGTTCTTATGGAAGCGGAAAAGGTTTATTTACGGCTAAATCGCCGAAAATCGGGCTTCTAACATGAGTGATAGCCTATGGCTATCTTGTAGCTATTTTCATCCGGGTCTTTTTCATGACACGCACGAACGTGAAAACGCACGTCACTGCTACGTGGGTCCCCGTATGTTACAGCGCTGGTCTATGGAAGTGACTCTGGCAAGGCGCGCGGTCTTTGGCGCCCTCAAGTGGCCTTGGCACCAGACCAGTTAAGCCCTGCATATGTGGACATATTGTGTCAGTCATGTGTATGTGTGTGTGTGTGTGTGTGTGTGTGTGTGTGTGTGTGTGTGTGTGTGTGTGTGTGTGTGTGTGTGTGTGTGTGTGTGTGTGTGTGCTCCTGAGCCTCTTCACTATACAATCAATGCATGTCCCACTGGGAGGAGACCCTGTGGCAGTCCAAGGGCCAGATGGGGGATTACAATCTCCACACTGGCCTGGGAACGCCTCAGGATCCCCCAGGAGGAAGTTGATAATGTTGCTCCCAAGAGGGAAGTCTGGAGCTCTCTGCTGAGACTGCTGCCCCTGTGACCCGACTCTGAATAAGCGGTTGAAGATTAATTTCTAGCCAATGGAGGAATGTATATTGATTTCTTGCCCCCCTTTGGGGTTACATAATGAAAAACCCCAAACCTCTACCAAAGTTATTGCCCTTTAATAGGTTTCAATTTGGGGATCCTTGACATGAGAAAGGTTGAGAACCACTGCTCTAATTTGTTCCATACGCTAAAGCTATCTGTAAATTAACCCTGGTATCTCAAATTTCAATCACTCTTTCAAGATATAATCCATGCTTTAGGCAGTACTACAGGTTGACAAATCAAGAGTTGTGCCGTATACCTGACTCCACCAGGGTCTAAATTCCTCAATGGAAGAGTAGGGAGACCACCCCCACTCACATACTTTACCATACATACAGATTGGTTAAAATATCATTTTATATTCATTAAAATAAGATCTGGATTGCAGATGTAACAGTTTGAAGCCCATTTCAAAACAACATTCCCACAGCCTCAATCTCTACTGCCACAACACACACCATATCCCAATTTATATGCTCTCCACAAGCACTTGGAGGTTGGTTAGCGGTCATTCTTAAACGGGACCATTGTCTGCCTAATGGCACTCAACATCACAGCTCAGATTTATTTAACCACATGAATGCTATCATCCCTGATGCGTTGCAATGCATCATGAACTTCATGTAATTCGTTTGGTGAGTATACAGCTGGCCCGGGCTCAAAATCCGACCAGTTTCATCGCCCCACTCTCTCCTGCATTGCCTGTCTCTCCAAGAACGCAATCCTGAAATATTGGCATATTTTGACGTTCGATCCAGCTCTCACCCAACATTTAAAAGATCCACCTCTTTTTGTCTCTAAAAGAGGACCACATTTTAGGAGACAAATTGGTTTCAGACAACATATTGCCACATCCAAAATAGACTTTTCTGCCCCCCTTTAAACAGGAAATTATCTCTGTGGCAACTGATATTTTTATGATACATAAATGTATGATTTGTGTATGAGGCTCATATGACCATATATAGGTTAAATTCTGTGAACTACTGTCTGAACTTACAGTATAGGAGACCATGTTTTGGTTGTACTGTAAGTTCAGGTTAGTGGAAAGTTACTATAGGACCTTACGTGTCTCTGTCTTCTTGTTATGATTATGGGAACTAATTAAGTCCCACGATCTAACTGTCATGCTGTATTCTTTATACTGTAAGTAAACCTCCATCTTTGGAAGAGAGAATTTAGCCAGCTGCCACTAGGATGGTATGCTCACTGTTTTGTCTCCTTGTCTGCTCTCTCCAAAATACAACAATTTAAGATATAGTCCTTTGGCTTGTCTCTGTCTTGTCTCTGTATTTTGTCTCTGTATTTTGGTTATGGATTTATCCATATCCATATTTATTTAAGTTATTATTAATATCCAACAAATGGTCCTTCTCGAGTGGAAAAACTGCGGGGCGTTTGACCAGCCAGGGGAGGGACTTGAGGACCGGTACTGTACGGTCCTTCTCTCACCTGGGCTGGTCAAGACGCCAAAACGCTTCAAAAGAACCAGCCAAATTGGAAATCTCTATAATTGCTGTATTTTCAGACAAAGGTTTTTATTTGGACAACTGTTTAAGGGTTAAGATTTTAATAGTTAATTATTTTAATGGTTTAATTAATTGTTTAAGGTTTAAGATATTTGATTTGATTAATTGTGTTTATTTAATTTAAAATTTAAGATTTAGTTTTTAATTGATTTAAACCCATTCCCAGCCAACTTAAAATATGGATGTGCGCTAATAACGCCAGGAAATATTAATATTTTAATGTGATCAATTGTATGAGTTTGAACAGAGAGATGATAAAAAACCCCCAAAAACACCACTAGAGTGCGCTATCGTAACACTGTAAACATAACAGGTCTCTGTATGAAGCTGTGTAAAGAGCCCCTCCTCTATGGGTTTTAAAATGGCGGCGCACCGGAGTACACAACGCCCTTTTTTTTCCACGGTCTATCGTCACAGCCAGTACGAGGTAGGGGAAACCGTTTGCGCCGCTAATACATCGAAAAAAATGCTAAAAAATTGCTTTTATATAAAGGTCGATCTGAGAGTCGATCGGCAGGGACGTCCATAATAACAATGTCGATCTAGGAGTCGATCAACGCTAAGTGAGTTAATTTTGTGATTTAATTTGGATTAAAATTTTGATATTTTCTGATTTCAATTTCAAACTTAATTTGTGAAAATATTCTATGTGTCATGGGCCGAGATGGAGTGGAGGACAGCGGGGAGTGTGGAAGGAGAAGTGGGGTCATTGAAAATGCAATGCACGAGCCAATCAACCTCAGGACCAGAGCTTGCTCTGGTTGTTGGTGAGTAATGGAAAAGCACTGTGAAGGAAAACATCTTGTGGTGGAGAAATTGTGATTGTAAATTGTTGAAATACAAGTGACCTGCCGCCAAGCCTTGTCACCCTCTAGGCCCGACGGACGGCAGGACGGTGCAGAGAACCACCAGAGCCGGTGAGTCTCTGAAAAGCACTGTTGAAGAATGTATCGGCTATGCCGTTATAATTATACCTGAAGAATTACATTTGTTGATATGAGTGAACTGCCGAAAGTTCTCTGCCCGTAGGAACTGTCTGGACCGACCCGAACATCCCACTTCTCCACACGTCTCTGCATTCCTCCTGCACGTCTCCAACTCTCCGCCCCACCATCATCGTCATCGATTATTGGACTTATGGACTTTTTAATTCGGTCTTTTATTTGTTTTCATTCTTGATTTTGTCTTTTATTTTTGTATTTGATTTTAATTCTGTCTTCATTCATATGTAAACATGATAAAATATTGAGCATTGGTGTCATGTTTCTTCTAATTAACTCTAAGGATTTATTACAGGTCCCTTTAAAAAAATTACAGTCCTTTTGAAAATTTTGAAATATTATTAGTCTTCATTTCATTGTTATTATGGTAACATTTTTAATGTAGAGGTCATATGAACTTCATACAAAAATAAAACAGAGGATGGATATTTTTACGATACATAAATGTATGATTTGTGTATGAGGCTCATATGACCATATATAGGTTAAATTCTGTGAACTACTGTCTGAACTTACAGAATAGGAGACCATGTTTTGGTTGTACTGTAAGTTCAGGTTAGTGGAAAGTTACTAGGACCTTACGTGTCTGTCTTCTTGTTATGATTATGGGAACGAATTAATGAGTCCCACGATCTAACTGTCATATGCTGTATTCTTTATATACTGTATGTCAACCTCCATTTTACTTTACTTTACTTACTTTATTTATTTATTTGGACAGGACAGGACAGGACAGTACCAGTTAATGGACACATTGACATTGTCATGTTGCATAATAAATACAAACATACAAAAATCTCAGTGTAAACCAGCCGGAGTTAGCTTAGAGCTAAATTTCATCTGTTGTCCTCACATAAAACAAGAAACAAAACAAGACTAACAATAACAAGAACAGAACAGTACAGGGCGAACAAAACACAACAAGAACAAGGTGCTTGGCGCAACAGAGTGCCTAGTGTGACAAAGTGCTTAGTGCCAGAAGTAAGCTAAAAATCATATAGGAGAAACTAGCCTGGCAGAGTAATTCGTACCGGCATCAAATAGTTCTTATAGGTGGTTACATGTTTGTGATCGTTTTAACCTTAGCTTCAACTGCCCTTTAAAAGCACCGAATGTGGGGATCTCTCTAATTGAGGTAGGGATCTGGTTCCAATATTGACATCCATTTATGGAGAGAACGTTTTTACTAAAAGCAGTTTTTCTAAAATCAATTTCACAGTGTCCCCTGGATGTTGACCTAGTACTGCGTCCAATATCCCTCTTCTTATGGATGAATTCCATAAGAGGAGGGGGAGCCAGATCATTAAGGCATTTATATATTAGACATGCATTTTTAAATGTCCTAAAATTTTCAAAGCTGAGAAGGTGATACTTTTCTAGGATGTTACAGTGGTGATAGGAGTTTGTTTTTTTGTCTAGTATTTTAATAGCCCTTTTAAATACCTGTTCAATGGGTTTGATGGTTGTTGTATTAGCAAAAGACCAGTTTGTAAAACAGTATTCCATGTGAGAGAAAATCATGCAATGAAGGTACGTTTTGGCTGCTTCTATTGTTAGGTAGGGTCGAATTTGTTTGAAGTTTTGCAGATTGTAATTAATAGTATTAGTTACTTTTTTATGTGCTTCTTGAAGGTAAGATAGGAGTCCAAGATCACACCGAGATACTTGAAATGTGACACATACTCCAATTCCACCCCCTTCGAGAATACACCAGATCTCACAATGGTGACTGGTCTCTTGCTGAACAACATAAACACTGTTTTCTTCACATTAAGCATGAGGCAGGCGTTGCCTAGCCAGGTGTGTACCCTGTCAAGTGCACTAGTTAGACTCTCAGAGATTTGCTCAGTGGTCTTGCCATGGACAGTGATGACGGCATCATCGGCATACATTTGTACTTTGCAATCTGGGCACACATCCGGTAAATCATTGATATATAAAGAAAACAATAAAGGGCCTAAGATGGATCCCTGCGGAACTCCTACTGGATTATCAACCAACGGCGACCGGACACCGTTTATCACCACACACTGTTTACGGTTTGATAAGTATGATTGTATCCAATTAATTGAATTTATGGAGAAGTTGAAGTATTTTAGGGGAGAGAATTTAGCCAGCTGCCACTAGGATGGTATGCTCACTGTTTTGTCTCCTTGTCTGCTCTCTCCAAAATACAACAATTTAAGATATAGTCCTTTGGCTTGTCTCTGTCTTATTTTGGTTATGGATTTATCCATATCCAAAGTGCCGCAACATCTTTGCCACAAACCAATATTTTTATCCTCGAACAGCAATAATAACAAAATCTATATGGGCAAAATCATCCGTCCCCTCAAACAAAGGATCAGGGAAAATGAAAGTTAAATGAGAAGAAAAGTTGAAAGTTTGTTTATTTGACAGGGACAGTACTCATTAATGGACATGTCAGTTTTCACTTCAATGTAAATGAGCCAGAGTTAGCCACAGGCTAATTTTCATCTGTAGTCCCTGGACCTTAGTGGTGCAGGGAAGCGCTCACTATCCCGACTATCCGCTGTTCCGACATGGTCGGCAGGTTAGTTACTTAGCGTCGGCAGGTTAGTTACTTAGCGTAAGGCAGGTTAGTTACTTAGCGTAAGGCAGGTTAGTTACTTAGCGTCGGCAGGTTAGTTACTGAGGTAAGGTTTACTGAGGTTAGGTTTAGGGTTGGGGGTAGAGTTAGGGTTATAGTTTTAGTGTCGGAATACCGGACCGTCGGAACTCTGATGCGGACCCAGTGGTGCAGATGTGACTTATAAGGATTGGAATGTGACCTGAGGGCAGCATTCAATTTCATTGGTCCTCGCGCCTGGCCAATCAGTAACAGTTGGAGGCGGGGCGGGAGGCGGGTTCAATGCAATTTTGAATTGTTCAGCGGCAGCCATCTTTGTATCACAGTCAGTCAGTCAGTTAGTCTGCTCCTGCTGCCTTCAGTGAAAGCCTGCTACTGCTTCAGTGCAAGCCTACTACTACACTTAAAATCTTCACTACTCGCTACACTGCCTAAGCATATTGCTTCATCTGCAAGGTAAGACTTTTAAATATGAATTTGTTGATGTTTGCTAATACTACAGTTAGAAACTTTCATTAAGCTAAGGTTTGCTAGCTGACTAACTTAGCAAGGTGTTGATTTCATTTAGCTAATGTTAGCCACTGTAGCTTAGCCTTAGATAGTCTGCTATGTTGAAACTAGCTGTTCCAACTCTGCCTTGAATTGTAATGTAATTAAATAATTTTCAAATGTAGCAACCTAGCAGGTTGCTGATGTTAATATTTTCAAACATAGCTAGCAAGCTACTGTTGTTAGCTAAAGCAGCTTGGCCTTGTTACATAGCTACTCTGTTAAAATTAGCTGTTCAAACTGCCTTGAATTGCAATGTTATTTAAATCATTTTGTTGTGTTGAGGCGCCTCAGTGCGGCTGCAGAGTTCATGTGCAACCTCTTCCAGAGAGAGATAGAGACACTAGAAACTAGTGTCTCTATCTCATTGCCCTCAGGGCAGCATTTTAACATTGGTCTATGCATATCATTTAAGCTGCCCTCAGACCAGCATTGACTAACTGCCCTCAGAGCAGCATTTTAACATTGGTCTATGCATGTCATTTAGGCTGCCCCCAGAGCAGCATTGCTCTTTGCATATCATTTAAGCTGCCCTCAGAGCAGCATCTTAACATTGGTCTATGCATATCGTTTAAGCTGCCCTCAGAGCAGCATTGACAAAGTGCCCTCAGAGCAGCATTTTAACATTGCTCTTTGCATATTATGTAAGCTGCCCTCAGAGCAGCATTGATCAACTGCCCTCAGAGCAGCATTTTAACATTGGTCTATGCATGTCATTTAGGCTGCCCTCAGAGCAGCATTGACAAAGTGCCCCCAGAGCAGCATTGCTCTTTGTATATCACATAAGCTGCCCTCAGAGCAGCATCTTAACATTGGTCTATGCATATCGTTTAAGCTGCCCTCAGAGCAGCATTGACAAAGTGCCCTCAGAGCAGCATTTTAACATTGCTCTTTGCATATTATGTAAGCTGCCCTCAGAGCATCATTGACAAAGTGCCCTCAGAGCAGCATTTTAACATTGGTCTATGCATGTCATTTAGGCTGCCCTCAGAGCAGCATTGACAAAGTGCCCCCAGAGCAGCATTTTAACATTGCTCTTTGCATATTATGTATGCTGCCCTCGGAGCAGCATTGACCAACTGCCCTCAGAGCAGCATTTCAGCAATGCTATTTGCATATCATTTAAGCTGCCCTCAGACCAGCATTGATTAACTGCCCTCAGAGCAGCATTTTTAGATTGGTCTATGCATCTCATTTAAGCTGCCCTCAGAGCAGCATTGACTAAACTGCCCTCAGAGCAGCATTTTAATATTGCTATTTGCTTATCATTTAGGCTGCCCTCAGAGCAGCATTGACAAAGTGCCCCCAGAGCAGCATTGCTCTTTGAATATCATTTAAGCTGCCCTCAGAGCAGCATCTTAACATTGGTCTATGCATATCGTTTAAGCTGCCCTCAGAGCAGCATTGACAAAGTGCCCTCAGAGCAGCATTTTAACATTGCTCTTTGCATATTATGTAAGCTGCCCTCAGAGCAGCATTGATCAACTGCCCTCAGAGCAGCATTTTAACATTGGTCTATGCATGTCATTTAGGCTGCCCTCAGAGCAGCATTGACAAAGTTCCCCCAGAGCAGCATTGCTCTTTGTATATCACATAAGCTGCCCTCAGAGCATCATCTTAACATTGGTCTATGCATATCGTTTAAGCTGCCCTCAGAGCAGCATTGACAAAGTGCCCTCAGAGCAGCATTTTAACATTGCTCTTTGCATATTATGTAAGCTGCCCTCAGAGCATCATTGACAAAGTGCCCTCAGAGCAGCATTTTAACATTGGTCTATGCATGTCATTTAGGCTGCCCTCAGAGCATCATTGACAAAGTGCCCCCAGAGCAGCATTTTAACATTGCTCTTTGCATATTATGTATGCTGCCCTCGGAGCAGCATTGACCAACTGCCCTCAGAGCAGCATTTCAGCAATGCTATTTGCATATCATTTAAGCTGCCCTCAGACCAGCATTGATTAACTGCCCTCAGAGCAGCATTTTTAGATTGGTCTATGCATCTCATTTAAGCTGCCCTCAGAGCAGCATTGACTAAACTGCCCTCAGAGCAGCATTTTAACATTGCTATTTGCTTATCATTTAGGCTGCCCTCAGAGCAGCATTGACAAAGTGCCCCCAGAGCAGCATTGCTCTTTGAATATCATTTAAGCTGCCCTCAGAGCAGCATCTTAACATTGGTCTATGCATATCGTTTAAGCTGCCCTCAGAGCAGCATTGACAAAGTGCCCTCAGAGCAGCATTTTAACATTGCTCTTTGCATATTATGTAAGCTGCCCTCAGAGCAGCATTGACCAACTGCCCTCAGAGCAGCATTTCAGCATTGCTATTTGCATATCATTTAAGCTGCCCTCAGAGCAGCATCTTAACATTCGTCTTTGCATATCATTTAAGCTGCCCTCAGAGCAGCATTGACTAACTGCTCTCAGAGCAGCATTTTAACATTGCTCTTTGCATATCATTTAAGCTGCCCTCAGAGCAGCATCTTAACATTGGTCTATGCATATCATTTAAGCTGCCCTCAAAGCAGCATTTTAACCTTGCTCCTTGCATATCATTTAAGCTGCCCTCAGAGCAGCATTGACTGCCCTCAGTGCAGCATTTTAACCTTGCTCCTTGCATATCATTTAAGCTGCCCTCAGAGCAGCATTGACAAAGTTCCCTCAGAGCAGCAATTTAACATAGGTCTGTAACTTTGACAGTGTACAAATGGAACCAAATGGACCTGTTAGGGTCCATTTGGTTCCATTTGTACATTGGAACCAAATGGTTCCAAATGGTTCCTGAGGTCAGGTTGCAGCGGTTAACAGCAGCAGGCTGTTGCCGTTCTGGTGTGAACAGTTCTTTGCACTTTTGTTTTTGTAAAAATGTTTTGTGTGAACTTAATTCCACTCTCATACATTCATATAGGTTGACGGAGGAGGGGGTTCAAGCATCAGTCTTCTGAGGACCTTAAACACCAACAGCAGACTGCAGGGAGAGCATACAAGACCATTCTTGGGCCAAGTCCCATTGTACTGTTTACGGTGCCTGACGAGGTTTAGGGTCCAGCTCCCATATCCTGAGGTCCTCCTACAACTGCATCATTCCTGACAGGTGGAATCATCGTGTGGTACTGGTACGGGGGCTGTACTGCTCTTCAGTGCGGTCAGCTCAGTGGGCAGTTGGAGATTAGCTTCCTTTCCTCCATGGAATATATGAGAGGAGATGCATGGCCAAGGCTGAACGGATTTTGGGGGACTTCTGTTCAGGCAAGCAGTACCTTAGCCTTTCCATCCGCTCCAAAAGTACATTCTTCTTGGCTGCCATCAGCCAAATGGACAAACATTGAACACTACATGCCCTGGACTAGGTGGCTATGTGGCCTTTCATCTGTGGCTTATGTTTGGCCAGATTAATTAAACCTTGTTAGTAATAAAGTATGAAAGAATGAATGTCTCTCCAGCCTTACAGGACACCTGTTGATTGAAGGTTGAAAATACTTCATAATTCCATTGTAATATAAATAAATAGTGTTTGCCCTGTACATGTATGAATAGTAAAAGAGAATGTTACCATGATCGCAGCAATGAAAGTTTAACATGGGATAGAAAGACAGAATGTTACCAGATGCAATAAGACGAGTCTCTCTCTCTGTCTGTCTTTCTGTCTATTTGTACACAGTCAAAGTTACAGACTTGTAGGTCAATTTAGACCCCATAAAGGAACCTAGAGAGTCCCTGAAATACACTTTGAGAACCACTGATATAGACTATTTAAGCAGCTTTTTAACCTTTAACCTTGGAAGAGGAAAGAAGACAGCTTGACAATGATGTTGTCCCTGAAATACACTTTAAGAACCACTGATATAGACTATTTAAGCAGCTTTTTAACCTTTAACCTTGGAAGAGGAAAGAAGACAGCTTGACAATGATGTTGTGATATGAGACCATTATCTGTACTGTAACAAAATGGAATGTTTAAGAACCACTGCTCCAGTGAAGTAAGTGAGGTTTTCAGTGTTAATAATTGTTTTAAAACTATAATTGATTTAAAATTGGAATTCTGGTATAACACTGTAAATGATGTTTACAATAAAAAATGATTTCTATCATTTGTATTAAAGTTAGTGTTGAAAACATTAAATAATGATTCTGCATGCTTTATTGGGTAATCTCTATAATCTGCTTATAACACTATAATTACAATATAACTGACTCCTCACAAACACAGGAAACATTGCCACAAAGCACAAAAAGTAATGTACTGTAAACCTTCATTATACCGAGAATTATTGATAATGGCTTTATATTCATACTATTTTGCTAGAATACTGATGTTTTAACTATAGCATACTGGTCATGATACTCATTTATCTCTTTGTTATTATCTTCCACTATAATAGGTATTACAACAATGAGTCCACTAGGACCCCCATAACTCTGAGGAGGATATTATGTTCCGTCTGTCTGTCTGTCTGTCTGTCTGTCTGTCTGTCTGTCTGTCTGTATGTCACACTTCATGCTTCATATATGGCCACACTGAAAGACACTTGCAAATAGACCACATGAGCCCATATCTGGAAATGCCCATATTGTGTCAATCTCTATCTCTCTATGATGTCAGACGGTCAAAGTTGATCCTATGCCAAAGCTCCAGTGCCCAGCAGTCTGCAGTCACCCAGGCGGGTCCGTGCACACGACCATTTGCACGCGCCCTCACCCTTAGGGCATCTTACTAGTAAGGTATTATGATACTTTACCTTATAAAGTATCATGTATGTAAGTACCAGTATGTTTTGGATTTTAGTTACTCAAATTATACAGCATTATAAATAGATTAAATGCATTGTAAGTATATTTGTGAAGCTTTATAGATGGGATGCAAAGCAAGTGTAGCCAATAATGACTGTAGTCTCCTAAGGTCATAATACGTTCTACCAAAGACTGATATACAGTATGTTATCTGAGACCAGATGAGTGAGTCATATTCTTATGGGTACCAAACTCCATTATGCGCTGGCCTGGGAGTGAAACAACCCAAAAGAGTTCATCCAGAGGTCATCAATATGTCCGTACCTGGATAAATGTGTCCATGGCAAAGACCTGTCCTTCTCCGTGCCAAATATTTAGATTTTCTATGGATGACCCGCTTCATCCCTATGCTTCTGTACAGGCCCATATTATATAGAGATAATGTGGTTATTTTTGGTTTCTAAACACTTTAGAAAGTCAGACTGTTAGCTGTCTGACTGACAGTATGAGTATATGATGGAGGCTAAACCAGTTTGAAGACGACCATCATGTTAGCAATGACGATAAAAGAAGGCTAGAGACTGGAACACAACCACCCTAAGGACTACAAACCATGGATTATCATCTAGACCTGCTGCACAATATGAAATAGAGCTGCTACCTTTAAAGGACACAATGCGACATAGCTGTGTATGAGAGTGGAATTAAGTTCACACGAAACATTTTTACAAAAACAAAAGTGCAAAGAACTGTTCACACCAGAACGGCAACAGCCTGCTGCTGTTAACCGCTGCAACCTGACCTCAGGAACCATTTGGAACCATTTGGTTCCAATGTACAAATGGAACCAAATGGACCCTAACAGGTCCATTTGGTTCCATTTGTACACTGTCAAAGTTACAGACCTATGTTAAATTGCTGCTCTGAGGGAAGTTTGTCAATGCTGCTCCGAGGGCAGCTTAAATGATATGCAAGGAGCAAGGTTAAAATGCTGCACTGAGGGCAGTCAATGCTGCTCTGAGGGCAGCTTAAATGGTATGCAAGGAGCAAGGTTAAAATGCTGCTTTGAGGGCAGCTTAAATTATATGCAAGGAGCAATGTTAAAATGCTGCTCTGAGGGCAGCTTAAATGATATGCATAGACCTATGTTAAATTGCTGCTCCGAGGGCACTTTGTCAATGCTGCTCTGAGGGCAGCTTAAATGAAATGCAAAGACAAATGTTAAAATGCTGCTCTGAGGGCACTTTGTCAATGCTGCTCTGAGGGCAGCTTAAACGATATGCATAGACCAATGTTAAGATATTGCCCTGAGGGCAGCTTAAATGATATGCAAAGAGCAATGCTGCTCTGGGGGCACTTTGTCAATGCTGCTCTGAGGGCACTTTGTCAATGCTGCTCTGAGGGCAGCTTAAATGATATTCAAAGGGCAATGTTAAAATGCTGCTCTGGGGGCACTTTGTCAATGCTGCTCTGAGGGCAGCCTAATGAGATGCATAGACCAATGTTAAAATGCTGCTCTGAAGGCAGTTGGTCAATGCTGCTCTGAGGGCAGCTTACATAATATGCAAAGAGCAATGTTAAAATGCTGGTCTGGGGGCACTTTGTCAATGCTGCTCTGAGGGCAGCCTAAATGAAATGCATAGACCAATGTTAAAATGTTGCTCTGAAGGCAGTTGGTCAATGCTGCTCTGAGGGCAGCTTACATAATATGCAAAGAGCAATGTTAAAATGTTGCTCTGAGGGCACTTAGTCAATGCTGGTCTGAGGGCAGCTTAAATGATATGCAAATAGCAATGCTGAAATGCTGCTCTGAGGGCAGTTGATCAATGCTGCTCTTAGGGCAGCTTACATAATATGCAAAGAGCAATGTTAAAATGCTGCTCTGAGGGCACTTTGTCATGCTGCTCTGAGGGCAGCTTAAACGATATGCATAGACCAATGTTAAGATGCTGCTCTGAGGGCAGCTTAAATGATATGCAAATAGCATTGCTGAAATGCTGCTCTGAGGGCAGTTGGTCAATGCTGTTCCGAGGGCAGCATACATAATATGCAAAGAGCAATGTTAAAATGCTGCTCTGGGGGCACTTTGTCAATGCTGCTCTGAGGGCAGCCTAAATGATATGCATTTACCAATGTTAAAATGCTGCTATGAGGGCATTTTGTCAATGCTGCTCTGAGGGCAGCTTAAATGATATTCAAAGAGCAATGCTGCTCTGGGGGCACTTTGTCAATGCTGCTCTGAGGGCAGCCTAAATGACATGCATAGACCAATGTTAAAATGCTGCTCTGAAGGCAGTTGGTCAATGCTGCTCTGAGGGCAGCTTACATAATATGCAAAGAGCAATGTTAAAATGCTGCTCTGAGGGCACTTTGTCAATGCTGCTCTGAGGGCAGCTTAAACGATATGCATAGACCAATGTTAAGATGCTGCTCTGAGGGCAGCTTAAATGATATGCAAAGATCAATGCTGCTCTGGGGGCAGCCTAAATGACATGCATAGACCAATGTTAAAATGCTGCTCTGAGGGCAGCTTAAATGATATGCAAAGATTAATGCTGCTCTGGGGGCAGCCTAAATGACATGCATAGACCAATGTTAAAATGCTGCTCTGAGGGCAGTTAGTCAATGCAGGGCAGCTTAAATGATATGCATAGACCAATGTTAAAATGCTGCCCTGAGGGCAATGAGATAGAGTGTCTCTATCTCTCTCTGGAAGAGGTTGCACATGAACTCTGCAGCCGCACTGAGGCGCCTCAACACAGCAAAATGATTTAAATAACATTGCAATTCAAGGCAATTTGAACAGCTAATTTCAACAGAGTAGCTATGTAACAAGGCCAAGCTGCATTAGCTAACAACAGTAGCTTGCTAGCTATGTTTGAAAATGTTAACATTAGCAACCTGCTAGGTTGCTACATTTGAAAATTATTTAATAACATTGCATTTCAAGGCAGAGTTTGAACAGCTAGTTTCAACATAGCAGACTATCTATGGTAACAAGGCTAAGCTACAGTGGCTAACATTAGCTAAATGAAATCAACACCTTGCTAAGTTAGTCAGCTAGCA
This sequence comes from Nannobrachium achirus, assembly GCF_963921795.1. NCBI lineage: Eukaryota > Metazoa > Chordata > Actinopteri > Myctophiformes > Myctophidae > Nannobrachium > Nannobrachium achirus. Next base: position 47,891,525 of record NC_137815.1, read on the forward strand.
AACCTTAGCTTAATGAAAGTTTCTAAATTCAAGCAAACATCAACAAATTCATATTTAAAAGTGTTACCTTGCAGATGAAGCAATATGCTTAGGCAGTGTAGCGAGTAGTGAAGATTTTAATAGTTTAGTGTAGTAGTAGGCTTGCACTGAAGCAGTAGCAGGCTTTCACTGAAGGCAGCAGGAGCAGACTAACTGACTGACTGACTGTGATACAAAGATGGCTGCCGCTGAACAATTCAAAATTGCATTGAACCCGCCTCCCGCCCCGCCTCCAACTGTTACTGATTGGCCAGGCGCTAGGACCAAAGAAATTGAATGCTGCCCTCAGGTCACATTCCAATCCTTATAAGTCACATCTGCCTTAGGCGTGATCAACCCCCCAATCCAACCCTTGATGCTGAGTGCCAAGCAGGGAGGCATTGGGTCCCATTTTTATAGTCTTTGGTATGACCCAGCCGGGGAATTGAACCCCCGACCTCCCAGACTCAGGGCGGACACTCTAACCACAAGGCCACTGAGCTGGAAAAGATGTTATCTACCCTGTATTCTCACATGACTATAGTATCATGTGGGGACCTCATGTCTTTTAGAAATGAACTCCAGGCGTCTGTGTTTTGTGTGGCACATTGGCACAGGAAAAGTGAAGTCTCTATTTTGCTCAAATTAACTGAAATATGATTGGATAAGCCACTTGTATTGAGGCTGTTGACAGACAGAAAACATTACTGCCATGCATCCACCACCAGGCTCTAGTCTAAATACTGGGTGGGCTTTTTGCAGAAACCAAAAAGTGAAAGAAACAATCACAGGGCCCTGACTGCAAACGATGATTGGCTCTTCAACTTATTCAAATCAAATCAAATCAAATTTTATTTATAGAGCACATTTACAACAATAAAATTGCCCAAAGTGCTGAACATGGATGCATCAATGCACAACAAAAAAGACCTGTGTCACAATCACAGGGCATAGGAAAGAACATAAAAGCAGATGGAGCAGATACAAATTAAACAACATTGAAAGCTACAGAGAAAAAATGTGTCTGGTTTGTTGGGAGAACCTCCAGGAGCGATTGGTCTGCAGACCTCAGAGCCCTCACTGGGGAGTAGCGACTAATCAGTTCAGCTATGTAGGGAGGGGCCAATCCGTGTAAAGATTTAAAAGCAAATAAAAGAATAATTGGTTTCTGCAAAACGGCAACGCCCACCTGATGATAATGTGAACTGACGAGACCATCATCAAGTTTTGTAAAAAACGACTGCACGGTTAAGGCAGAACTGCAAAAAGTTGTGGAATAATAATATTAGGGCTGGGATGCGATTAAACATTTTAATCTAATTAATTACAGGGTCTGTGATTAATTAATCGCATTTTAATCGCACATCGATATTTGCCCTGAGAAGCATTTTTTTTAAAGTAAAACACATTTTGTTGTACGAGTGAATCAACAAGTGAGTTTTTTAATCTAAATTTCACATCCACCGGGCCAAGCAAAGCGCTCTGATCGGCTACTTCTCCCTTTGCGTTTGTTGTCTCTTCTTGGTTGGTGCATCGCTATGATCGGTATGCCCGAAATTGAAGGTTATGTGGTGCAAAAACTAAGTGCGATTAAAATGCGTTAATTTTTTTAATCGCGTTCATTTTCTGTAATTAATTAATCGCACTTAATCAGTTAAAGTCCCAGCCTTAAATAATATTAATAATAAAACCAACACAAACAATAGGGGATCTACGCACTACGTGCTTGGCCCCCTAATAATGATTATAATCATCATCATAGTTTTTATTATTAGTTGTATAAAAAGTATTACCACTTCTCATGTAGTCACGATTCCCCTATACAGCATTTTATCGCTCCATTTGTCCCTTTTTGTAAAGCCCCAACTCATACCTTATCAACCCTGTTATACTTTTAAGTGCAGGAACTGGTTGGAAATAATTCATCGTTAGGTGTCTAATTCATAAAATAAATTGTGTAAACATAATATATAAATTGTGTAAATGTTTTAATGTCACACACAGACAGTCTGATCCTAATGTCTTAGTTTTAACTGAGTTGTGGTTAAGGAAAAGTGTCAATGACTCAGATGTGGCTTTACGGGCTATAATCCGTTTAGTTTTTTTTTGTGACATGGGTTTGTCTGTGTCTGTTTTTGATTTTATCATCTGGCCAAACATTTTTGAATATATTGCTCTGAAGATCCATTCGGGGCCCTCTTCTCTGTGTTTATAGGCCCCCATCCGCTGATCAGGAAGTGTTATGTAACCATAAGCAGGATTTTACACGCAAGGGAGCCCTCCAGGAGGGGAATTTTCGTTATTTTTTAATATACGTGCAATTGTTTTGTTTGTAAAAGAAAATGATAATAGCCATAGCCACATATACAGTATGCTACAGTAATCTTTGTCATTCTAGTGTAGGCTTATCTCGGCTTTAACTGATTAAGACGTGTCTCTCAAATCAACTGTGCTGACGCACAATGGTGGTGGGCCCCATCACAACTGACAGCAAGAAGGTGTATCTAGAGGAAGTACTGTAGGAGGCCATGGCTGACGCAATGGTGCCAGGAAAACAGCCTCTTCTCGAATGCCGGAAAGACCAAAGGAGATGATCTTGGACTTCTGTATAAATTAAAAAACGTTCTACCTTGCCACAACCCAGAGCATCCTGTCAGGGGGCATGAGTCTGACCATATGGTGTGGACAGAGCTCTTCCCAGGAACAACCACACTGCGATAGTTGATGAAGTCGGCCAGCGCACCGCAGGGAGCCCTCTCCCTTCTCGGCAGTATACATTTATGAGAGCAGGAGAAGAATTTTGAAGGACAAACATCATCCTAGCAACAAACTGTTTGCGATGATGATAAATGGGAAGCGCATGAGATGCCTCAAAGCCAAGAAGGGCTCAAGACTCAGAAAGAGTTATTTTTTTCTTTTCCCCCAGCAGCTGTCAGAGCCCTAAATGAGGACATTGACGAAAAACAAAAACATGTAAAAAATAAAATAAAATAAGAAACAGACAAGTGATGTTCATTCCATGTGCACGCATGCCCTCTATTTACACATGAATGGCATGATTGTACACTGCTGGATCGATTTTGTATCCGCACATCATTTATTTTTTAAACTGCTGCTTAAAGATATAAGCTATTGTACCTGTCTAGGAGAAGACCCTAACTAATTTTATCTTCATTATATATTTTGTATTATTAATCTTACTTTTTTCATTGTTGCAGTATTATTGTAGTCCCCCCAACATTTCACTGCCTGTATCATTTAAGAAAGTGACAAATAAAACCTGATGATTCTTGAAATCTCCAAATCTGTCAAGTAAATGAGATCGATGACTTCAGCTTAGTAACTGAAACAAGGATGAATAAAAGAACACACAATACAGTTCCCCTTCAAATAGTGGCACATTCAAAAACCTTTCGTAACCTTTTGTAATATGCTGTATCCCCCCCCCCCCCCCCCCCCCCTCCATGCAGCTGCACTCCACATAAAATATGTTTCTCCAATAGATTTATTTGTGCTGTCCTGGGCTATTAGACGAGGGGACGAGGGAGATTTCCCAGTAAGTGTGCCCCGTGGTGCAATGGCGTATTACGTTTCTTTTGTACTTGTTTTTGTAATGGGGCTGCATTGTGGGGAGATGTTTTGGGGATGTTATGTTATCCATGGATGAGCAAGTGAGTGACAAATAAAAAATGTATTCTTGATTACGATGTAATTGATTCATTCATTGAAGTTGCCTATGTGTATTTACCACATGCCTGATGGGATATGGAGGAAGCATCAAGGAGTTTGGAGTTGGCAAGCTGTTTCGGCAATGGAAGAGGTTTTCCTCTTTTCCACATGGCTGCTTCTTTGAACTGAAATACAATATCGTTGAAGTACAAGACTTCAGTATTTGAATAAATAAAAGATTAATCAGGGACCAAATATGGAAAGAATGCACGGAAATAAATGTCAATCTATGCCACTGTCTAGTCCAGGGGATGGGCAGCATATTTTCATTCATAGTGCTGAATCATGTTAAAACTGGATGAATTAAGTTCCTACTTTACAATAGGTTCCGTGCTTCTCAATACAATAATGTTCTGTTACGAACAACGGTAATTTTGGGGGTGAGGTATTCCTTTAAGCCCATGGACATGGTATACTGTATAACTCTGCCATCAGATGTATTACTGGGGACAGATATGATACTCAACATTGTGTCCTTTATGATAAGTTTCAAAAAAGGGGAGATGACATGCACATCCAACCCTAGTTGGGCAGGTGCTGAGCGAACGAGTAGATAAGAAAAATAAACAAAAACACTCGCACACTGTGGGCTCACATGCAAAGACAAGTCTGTATTATCATCCTTATACACACCTTCAGTTAGGACATTTCACCTTTTGTATTGCCTGTATGGTAGACAATTAATTATGTCTTAACTTTTGATATCTCTGACCACTCAGGTGGCAGTGTTTTGGTCACATGTATAACTATCCACAGCTGTATCCCATGTGATCCTGATTGAATGTTTGCTGGTGTTTGTATAATTATGTGCTACTCCCATTCTAACTTCAGTCTGAAGAAGAGCAGTGTTGCTCGAAACGTCACAACATTTATTTGGTGCATTAAAGCACTTTTCGCATGTGAGCCCACAGCATGCGAGTGTTTTTGTTTATTTTTCTCAAGTTTGAATAGGCACTCATTCTAATGACTGTCTAGTTCTTTAGTCCTCAGAGCTTGCACTTGGTGACACTGCATTCTCCTATGAGGCCCCTCGCTATTGGAATGGTCTCCAACATAGTCTGGAAATTAACGTTCTTCCCTCTCTGGCTCAGTTTAGGACTTTGATTTCGAGCCATTTTGTCAAGATAAACTAAATTAAGGATTATAATTAAATCTTTTCATTACGTGATTGATGTTATATTTTAAATGATCTGTTTGTTTTATTTATGTTTTAATGTTATGTGATTCACATGTTTGTTCTTTTTTTATTATTTTAAATGGCTGTAATCTCAACCACATTGGAAATGTGTGAAACCTCAAATGTCTTTGAGAATGAATAAAGTTTCACATAAAATTGTATTAACCGACTTATACTCCAAAATAGAGGGAACTTATGTGTGGTCCCACTTTGAAATGGTAGCAAAAGGCCTGTATAAATTAACTACTGTCTTGGGACAGATGAAAACTAGCGTTCTGGTTTACTGTAGCACATCCCGGATCCTATATAGAAACAAAACAAACCTGACATCAGAAAATAAGTACACACATGTGAACAAAAATTTGAGAATATTAAACGAATAGACTACAGGGTTATTCTGCTGTTGCTATCAATCAATCAATTAATCAATCAATAAATGTTGAACAAGTGAACTATGGGAACCAGTGAACACGGTTTTGGAGATGCGTTCTTTATAGAGCCCTCAACATTTGATTGTTGCATATCATGACATATTGCATTTCTGGTAAGAAATATTCTCTGCCCACACATTTTGTGAAAGAAATTAATAATATTGGTATGGTGTTTCAAAACCATGTTTGGTGGTGGAGAACATTAATGCCTAATTTGGTGGGGAAAAAAGCAACACATTTCTGCAACAGACAGTGACATTTGTTCCTACATCAGCAGACAGAGCTCTATAGAGGTGATTGGATGTATCTTCAGTTCAATTCTAAATGTGATGGGAAGCCAATTGAGGTCAAGATGGGTGTCATATGAGACCTACTGTTGGACCCCTGGTCAGAAACCAGTATTTAGAACATCTGGACCACTTTTAGATGTCCAGGGTCAAGGAGGATTTGCCGAAGTGTGAATTGGATAATCATCTCCAACTCATCTTACAATAAATGCGAGAAGTCTCTGTGTGCGTGCGTGCGTGTATGTATGTATGTAATCCGCGAATCTCGAGAACCATTCGTCCGACCGGCTTCAGATTCGGCACGCGCGTTTCCCGCCGCGGCACGGAGGGTAGTGCCGGGCCTCGACCCCACCCGACGCGCGGTTTTCCCGAAACGGTGCGAAACGTTCGTAATCTCCGTATGCGGAACTGATTGTTGACATCAGGCTGCTCTGGAGTAAATCGGCGCAAGCGCTGACTCATTATGACATCACTTCATAAAAGGCTCTGACATCACGTACGCCACATGAGTCAACGAAAAATGCCATGGTTACGTATTGAATGTCATCAGCAGATGGAGGAGGAGACAAACATAAGACAAGCAAAAAAATGCCATGGTTACATATTATTGAATGTCATCAGCAGATGGAGGAGGAGACAAACATAAGACAAGCAACAAAGAGTGTGACTGGGAGGACATTGATGATGCAAATTTAAATGACTGTGCAGCTTTTGCTGAAGAGAACAAGGATCAGTAGTCGAGATCTGGGTTGGCTGAGGTGCAGACGGAGGAGACAAACATAAGACAAGCTAAATCAACAGCACAAGACCGACAAAAAACAAGTTCTCCAAAAAAACTCAAGCTGAACTCTCCCGCTCCAAAAAAGAAAAAGAAAATAAAAGAGACAAAGACAAACGTAAGACAAGCAACAAAGCGTGGGACTGGGAGGATGACTTGAATGATGCAGATTTAAGCAGGCTGCGTATTCTGCTTTAAGAAGAAACAAACTAAAAGTGACAGAGATCTCATATATGGGCATAAAATAGACGCAGATAAACAGATATCTCCATATATGGGCATACAGTATATGGGCATAAAATGGACGCAGAATCACAAAGATCTCCATATACGGGCATAAAAGGGACACAGACAGATACAGAGATCTCCATATATGGGCATAAAATGGACGCAGATAGACAGATATCTCCATATATGGGCATATATGGGCATAAAATTTACCCAGAACTATATCTGCAGAGATCTCCATATATGGACATAAAATGGACGCAGACAGACAGATACAGATATCTCCATATATGGGCATAAATGGACACAGGCAAACAGATGGTCAAAACGGGTCCTATGACAACAGGTATAATGCGGTTTGCATTAAATTGCGGGGAATTCATTCCCTATTTAGATCGTTCCCGAGTTGGCCAGGTTGCTGACTAGACCTTTGGGCGGCCGAGCTTCTAGTCTTGATAAAAACCTCCACCGCATGTCTGTCTGTCACGTCACATCACGCCACGTCACCTCACGTCACGTCACGTCACGTCACGTCACACTTTTGCCCTACTCATATCTCCGCCATCGTTAACCCTATCCATGTGATATTTTCCACACACACTCCTTGTCTGCCAATCCACCACCTCCACCCTTCCAGGGACCCCCGCAGCTCCAGGGACTCCCAGGGACCCCCGCCAAAAAGCTAAAAAACTACAAAATGACGCCCCCAAATCGGCTGCTCACCGCGTTGCTCTGCCACAGACAAAGAGTTGTCTACACACATCTCATCAACATGAATCTCCTCTTTTCTCACATTCTTCTTGCAAAACACATTTACGGACACAGCTCCTACAATTTGTGCCCTACAATCACGCAAATCGCTACACAGTATGTCTACACTCATGTCTTCAACATGGATCTGTCCCATATAGCGCCACCTTCAGGCAGATTTTTTAAAACACATTTTTGAACACTGCTCCTACAGTTTTTGCCTTAAAATCACACAAATCGCTACACAGTATGTCTACACTCATCTCATCAACATGGATCTGCCCCATATAGCGCCACCATCATGCCAATTTTTTTAACACTCAGAGTTATTACAGGGGGGCCTCCAAATCTTTTTTTGTGATAGAAACCTTTTTTCTCCTTTTTTATATTAACCACTTGAACCCTAGTGTCCATATATTCTGAGAACTTTAGCCAAAAATAGCCGATCTACAAGCTCTCAATGCCTCGTCAAATAGGACATTCTGCACATGAGTACTTTCTACTTTTTTTAAGATATTTGCCAGACCCATGAAATGGGTAGGCCTACATAAGCAAATGTCGGTCTGTCTGTCTGTCCTGGTTTTCTATATAAAGGGTATATATGATGATGACATGATGATGACATGCCTATAAAAGGTATGATGTCATAAATGATGATGATAGACAGGGGGTCTGGCACAACCAGGTTGACCTGGTCTAGTTTTATTTAGACAAGTCACAAGATTTTCAATTTTACACAATAACAAAGACAAAAGACAAGAACAAGAACAACAAGTACAATAAAACAAAAACAATCAACAAATAACCCACCAACCCACACACACCCCAGGTACAGTATAAGTTCCCTCCTTACATATGATTAACAGCATAATGCAATATCCCATTCAGTCACAAGGGCGATGATGGTAAGTAACAAAGACCCCATATTTTCTCATATGTTGCTGGTTTCCTATACAAGATCTTTTCAGGAGTACAATAGGAAGTTAATTCGTTCAACCAATGTCGAGAGGGAGAATTTTCAGCTTTCCAGTTTTGGAGAATACACTTTTTCCCAGCTGTACCTGCCAGCAAAATAAAGTACTTTTTATGTTGACTTTAGCGAGAGTCCCTGTATGTTTCCCAAAATCCAAATCCTAGGGTCGGGTACCAAATCAGACTCCACTATTTCTGAAGTTGTTGTAACTATATATTTCCAGAAACATGGGCGGTTCCACAGCATATGAAGTAAATCACCATCAGATTTTACTCAAATGTAAAACATTTTTCCACCCCAGCTAGTGGGTGAACTGGACACTCAAAGTGCACCACAGGGAGAGACTGCTCTCTTCCAAAAGAGGCCAGAGGAAAGTCAGTGAATGTAACAGTTGGGTGCAACAGGAAAGCCTGGTGCAATTAACACCTACATTTATGAGGCTAGACTCATATACAGTAAAAATGTGTACAGAAGCCTACAGTATATGTGGCAGCATCCCATGCAGGTAGTGGCTGAGGAGATTTCCCAACATGCCTCGGGCACACAAAGCGGTACACAGTATCTCTAAAGTCATGTCATTAACATGGATCTGTCCCGTTTCCCATATTCCTTCCTGATTGGCTACCATTGCCCTCTAATGTTTGTGTATGCGACCTGACCGCTTATCTCCCGATTAGGGAGTCTTACTGGTGTTTTATTGTACATGTTGCACTTGTAATTGCAGTTATGCTGTTATGTTGTTCTGTGCTGTAATGTGATATTTTGTTGGAAGTTGGAACAGACTGTGAAGATGAATGTTGTTGAGTGGACAATAAAGACAATTATTGAAGCGGCGAAAGCCACTTCCAAGGAGTGGCTTTGTCGGGTATCTCCATACAGTATACGGGAATATCTCCACATATGGAGTACCAATATTCAGTGGCTACCTATCAACTTTCCCATGTGACGTGAAGGCAGAGTGAGGGTCTTTGTAACAATGTGTGTTATATAATGTCTGTATTTGTCCTACTGTATTTTGAGTTTTAAGGCCTTGATGCAAACCAGTTTTAAACTAACTGAAAGTATGGTAAAACAACATAAACTTACATAAACAACATAAACTTTGCCAATTTAATACTGTGAGATACATTTTACTTACTTACTACACATCCTTCTGATGTTCAAACTTCATCCTGAATGTTAAAACAACTTTAACAGATCAAATTAGTTAATTTGGTTTATTACATGCATGGTGGTACAGTATGAAACATCTTGTTTATCTCAGATTTCACAATGTTATAATGATGACATTTATAGACTTCAGTACAGAATATATAGGATATATATATTAGTATATTATAAGTATTAGCTTCACATGTTTGCTGACAGTGGGGATGAACTTGATAGACCATAGCGTTCCTCTTGTCCATTCCAATTTGCACAGACAGATTATCTAAACGCGTCCATGTGGCTACATAAAAGCATGACTCACTCTTGATTAATACAGTTCCCATGATGCTGTTTTCCATGCCCTTATGGTTTGGGGAGTTTACCTCACCAGCCACTAACAACAGAGGGCCCTGGAGGAATGCCCGTCTTGCTTGCTTGGCTGTGGGAGGTGCTCTGCTCATTTGGACAATTTGTCAAAACTCATTGGAGTGGTAGGGATGAAAGGACCGGACCTCTCACAGTCTTTGAGCAGAGAGAGATTTTTTTTCCTACAGAGCTCTGTGCCAGGTTGTCATGTCATGTTCTACGTCAGCAATCTTTATGTTGTCCTTCCCTTCCTTCCAGAGTCTCCTTTGAGATGTATCCTTAGCTATTCTATGCATAATCCAAGACTAGATACATACCGGTAATTATCTTTCCAGCTTGTGCACTGTAAGTCAGTGACAATTGATGTCAATTAAAATGTATGTTATTGAGAACTAATAACATACAAATGCTTTTTTATGTGACAAACTGTATGAGGCCAATGGACAAAATATAATGGAATTAAACTAGACTCTATAATTAAATTAGATTCAATCAATCAATCAATGAATGTGAGAAGTCAGTTATTTGAAGACAACATGAATGCAGTGAACTTCATACTAGCTTATCATTATCATCCTTGCTTAAAAAGCAGCGGTTTTCTAGAGGAGTTTTAAAAAAGATGCTTTTAACCACGTTTCAAGTTTAAGCTCAAGTACTGTAAGTTATTAAGTCTTAAGGTAATACAGAGTAGGTAGGCCTATAGAGTAAGTAATACAGATCTAAAAAGAATGCACTCAGCAGAATACAGACCACCACGATGGCCCCAAAATCTTCCCAGGTTGCATATTTGAAAGTGTGGGCTGATGGTGGTGATACGGAAAGGTCATTGCAATCAGTCTTCAGTCTTAAACAAATAAACATGCTATAGTCAATTAAATAAAGTGCCACAAAGTTGATTGATTGATTGATTGATTGATTGATTGATTGATTGATTGATTGATTGAATACTTTATTAGAGGTTTGCATAGGAAAAGGTACAGTTTCATGACAGTACAGTTCACTGCGGGTAAAGGTCAACTAAAAGGATACACCCAAAAAAAGCCTATGGCTTGTTTCAAATGAGATCCTTTTTTAAACTCATATAACATTGAATGACAGACAGATAAAGTAGCTAGGATACAATGTAAACATCAAACCTAGCATCCATCTAAACAACATATACCGGTAAACACAGTAACAATAGCATGTACAAGCAAACCATGTCTATCGAATAACATACCTTAAAAACAAGTAACAAGTAACCAACATCTGCATAGCATAAAATGGGAAGTGAGTCTGGAGTCAAGCATGTGGTTGTCATTCCACATCTTGGGAGCCAGGGAGAAGAGTCTAAGCTTGGAGTGAATGCAAATGTCATAGGTAGGGACAGATGATCTGTGTTAGCTATCTTAGTGTGCGGGAAGGGGTGGTATCATATCATGCCATGTCACGCCTTCGATCGCCTTACAAGTCATCACCAATGTTTTGAAAAGCCAGTGAACAAGGCATTATGGGTAAAGTGAAAACCTACATGATGAAATGATAACTGCAATGAGTGCCTGGAAGGGCAGCTGACTGTCTGGAACCACTCCCAGTTTCTTGTTGACATCTGTTGATGATGCTTGGGGACTGCCCATAAGTCCGACATTAGGGATAGGTTTAGGTTAGGGTTATGGTCAAGTTTAGGGTTAGGGTTAGGGTAAAGTTTAAGTTTAGGTGAAGTCTCTGAGTTCGATCAGGGTTGTCACATTCAGAACATGTTTTTGTGGTTCCGTTATGTATACAGTCCCGAGGGAATGTTTGCGCACGCCATCCTTTAAACTTAAAAGTGGAGTCTTCCTTTAGATAGACTAGAATTTCGGGCCCCCTTCGGGGGCCCTCAAATCTAGAGCTCGGGCCCCCTCCGGGGGCCCTCGCCGTATACCAGCAATCAAATTGATTTGTCCATATATGGAGATCTCTGTCGACCGCTATTTTTTGCCACAGAGATTTAAACAAATGTATATATATACACACTGTATATATATATATATATATATATATGCAATGTAATCCATGCAGACGAATACAGGTCCAGTGGACAGGTAACCAATGTTGTTGCCATCAATGTTAAATAGGCATTTGTTTCCAAAGTGTGAAGTTGTTTGAAGTAACAATGTGTTGTAAGGGGTGTGTCTAATACAATTAATATCAAATATCTAAATCTGAATCAAGCAACTGAAAAACTGTCTTAAAGGGGTGAAATGTATATGTATTTCCCTGTATTTATGAAGGAAATGTACAAATGAAATGTGATTTAAAATCAAAAGGAAATACATCTAAATACATCTGTATGGTCCTCCTTTGGGGGTCCTACTTTTAAAGTAAAAAACTGTTAAAAACAGTTCTACACAGCGGCAGAACCGTTTAGGCTTAATATAATAGGGTTTATATAAAGTATGATGTCTTAATCTTACATTGGGAGAAAGTTCTTTCACAGTCACTCAAATCTTTCCTACACATTTTTTTTTTTTTACCGATGGGGGGAGGATGGAGGGAGGATGGGAGGGAGGAGGGGGGTTGGAGAGAACAGTATAGGCCTACACCACGTCATCGCCTCACCAATACTTTATTAACGTCTGTTTATATTATATGCAGTGAACGCAATCATTGTCACCAGATTCTATAGGTCAACATTTGCGGTGTAACAGCCCAGTACGTTCGCACGCACACGCACGCACGCACACACACACACACACACACACACACACACACAAACACAGCTTGACATCGACAGAGAGAGACAGGGAGAGAGAGAGAGACGGCAGGGATATCTTTTACTTTTTAGCATGGTGCAGTCCTATTCCGCGAAAAACTTCACTCTGGTACCAAATGGACTCGTACCATACGCGCTGTGTGTGCACGCACGCGTGCGTGTGCAACAGCATATAAACCTTGCGTCTGTCTGACATGTTTCCTTTTCACGGCTTTGAGTCAACACACCAAAACATTGCTTCATGAAAGTGGATCCAACGGCAGCTGTGACTGTAGAAAACAACACTTCTTCCAATCCTTATTGCTGGCGATCATTGTCCATTGATCATTGTGAAGAAGGCTGGAGTACTTTTACTTGTTGAATTGGCGACTTTTTCTTTGATCATTGTGAAGAAGGCTGGGCTGGAGTACTTTTACTTGTTACTTTTGTTGGTCTGTGTTCGGGGACGTACCTGAACGCATGTGTTCCTCATGTTTTGACACCAACAATGAAGATATTGTTCTAGATATTGTACTGCTCATAGAGAGGTCTGCTGTGTTAACGCTTAGCTGCTCCATCCCCTCCCCTCATTTCTCTCTCTCTTCTCTCTGTCGCGTCCCTCCACGGCACGCTGTTAGCAGCTCCCCTCTCCCCTCCTCACTCTCTCTTTCTCTCGCTCGCTCGCGTCCGTTGCTGCACGCTGTTAGCTAGCTGCTCCCCCCTCCTCCCTCCCCTCATCTCTCTCTCTCTCTCTCTCTCTGTCTCTCTCTCTCGGTCCCTGTAACCTGATACTTTGCTGACGAAAATTGCGTGGCAGTACCTCTGGGGAAAGATTTGCATACTAAACCCACACATTACTTTTCTACAAAGTGTGCATCGTGCAAATACAATAGCTTCAGGAGAAGCTGCTAGGAACATTGGGGTAAAAATGCACGATTTTTGTGCAAAAGGTGGAGTCTTTAGATGCAGTGTAAATGTGATTCTATCGCGCAGGATGCTTAAAAATAATTGAAGAGGTTCGCTGTCTATTATGGTCGTGGGATAGATAGATACCTTTATTATTGTATTGTAATACAAAGTGTCCCTTTTTTAGGGGGGGTTTTGTTCTGTATTCTATTGTTTTAGTAATAATACCCTCTTGAGATTAGGGTTGGGAGAGGGTTTAAGTTGAGATATAATGCTAACACTACTCTCCAAAACTAGAACATTAACTACAAAGCTGTGCTCATTAGAGCAAAGATTTCTGCCAGGAGGCACCCCTTACCTCCCTCCATCTTTAAGTGTTTCTTGGACATGTGATAACGTTTTGGAGTTGTGCACATGTATGAAAAGGCACAGGGCAATGGGGGAGAGGGCTATGATAAATGATGGCCATTGTTAATTCCTTGTGTCAATCACAACCACTACAACAACAGGTTTACATTAGGGCATTAACGACTTGTGATTTTTGCAAGTCGACTCTACTCAGTAAAAAGTTGAGTTGAAGTCGACTTTATCGTTTGATGACGTCATCACATCACACACAACCTCCAGATGATTAACTTAATGTGCAACATTGTTTTCTCACTCAATTTAAGGACTTTATAGTACCTCTAAAATGACAAATTAAACATTGTCCAAATTGTCAAATATACAGAGGCAGAAATCGTGAAAATAGCCGATCTGCATGTAGATCTGCTATTTTCACAATAGAACCGTGTTATACCATTGTAATCATTCTGTCCTTGACAAAAAGTTTGAATGCTGTACAGACGCACACATGGAGCAAAAATAATGATAGAAAAAATACAAAGGATTTCTTTTTTTCAACTTCGACTTTCGACTTTGTCTGGTTAGTGAGGAGTATTACATCCTATTAATTATTTAACTTATACCATTGTGTGCATCGGCCAGACCCCTTGTATTCTCACTTACCCAAGATATCAATGAGACAGGAGACGTTAGATCAGCTTCCTTTGTCAATGTACAAAGTAGGGTTTATTTTAACAATGTATCCAAGTAATTTCCATGCAATCAAGCGGGCTTTAGTTCCTCGTACAGCTCTGATATGTTCAGACTGGCATGGTCGACAGAATAAGCCCCGTTCGCCCCTAACAGGAGTGTACTTATACTTTGCTTATCTCCAAGGCGTGCGTGCGGCTCTTGGTGTGTGCGTGTGCATAGACCACAATGGTCTGTGCGTCCCTATATGTATGTGCATGTGCCGTGCGTGTCTGTACCTCCTGCATATTCCTATAGGGTCTTTACCCAACTAGTTCAGTTAGGTAAAGAGCCACAGGTGTCAGCGTGCTTTTTGAGCGGTGGTCACAACGCTCCTATACGTGGCCGTGTGTGTGGGTCTGTCTGTCTGTCTGTCTGTCTGTCTGTCTCCGTGTCTGTCTGTCTGTCTGTAGCCTGCAGTAACCTTTTCTGACCACACATGTTAAGGGAGGGGCGCTGTTGCACACACACACACACACACACACACACACACACACACACACACACACACACACACACACACACACACACACACACACACACACACACACACACACACACACACACACACACACACACCACCGCTCAGTTCACACGAGTGTGATTTTTACTCCCAGGCACAACTATCAAATGTTGCCGAAGCCGCAATGTGTACTCCTAGATGTACTCTCTGTAGATGTGTCTGTGCCATGTACTTTTAGGCTCACCCTCCAGTTATCAGCCAAACGTCCTCACTTTGAGGCCTGTGTGCGTGTGGGTGCTGTGTGCACGTGCGTGTTTCTATTCATTCCTATCGGCTGACTTCCCCTTGAACCCCTACGCACGACAGACGCACAGTGTGTCTCAGCCGAGGCCAGGTGTTTTCCTTCACACTCAGAGCTGTCTACAGTGTAGAGGACTATGTAATTTTAATCTTAGCAACTATGCATTTGTCCCATGCGTTTATGATGGTTATTATTAGTGTCGTTAGTAACCGTTGGCAACCATTCAATATACGTCATTAGTTGAGTTACGCATACAATCTCAGATGTACGATAACGTACATAACGTGCTGTCATGAAGCGGGCTTAAAAAAGCAGACCTTGATTAGAGACTAATCATGTGCATGTTTCAGTCATAGAGGTTCATGCTCCATGAATGCATACACACCCAGTAATGTTAGTAAACTAGAAACCTGTCTATGGGGCTTTTAAGCTGTGACATCATTTTGTAGTCAGACCTCATTTTGTAGTCAGACATCCAAGCACATTTATTATCAATATCTGTCCCTCGCTATTTCAACAGATTCGAGACAAAAATAACGAGTATAATTCTACCACTTTCCTTTCAACAACAGAAGAAAAATTAGTAAATAGTAAAAATAGTAAAAAGATTCACGGGCGCTGGGGCCTTTTGGCCCCAAAAGTTGTCCTCTGCATACAAAATGATGTCAGACTTAACAGCCCCATAGACACAGGTGAGGTTACAACTGGCACAACAGGTTGACCCCAGCAGAGGGAGCCACAATCACATGATACCGTTTACTAAAACAAAGCAATTTCTTTATTTTATTTTTTTACATATGGTTAGGCATCTTGAATTTAACAGAGACCAATTATTTGTTTACAAACATTGAGACTGAATGCACAGCTGACTGTATCATGTAATCAATTCCCAACAGATCCCCAAACCTGTTGTTTTGGGGAGCACTGGTTATTCAACCTCCTCTTGTGTGCTAGTGAGGTGCTCCCATGGGTGCGCCCTTATCGAGACATATACTTCATTGCGCAACGGTGTTCCACGTCAAGAGTAGCTGATATACAAACTCACATCGCGTCACCAATGCAACCCTTCTGAGCTTGGAGGTCTGCGGCTCTGCGCGCGACACCGTCGCAGGACGGAGCATAATTAGGCTTCATGGACTGCAGCTGGGCGAGCAGTAGACGCTCTGGTGATCCAGTGGATCGGGTGGGTGATCATGAGGAGCGCTCCCTCTGTTCTGATGACGGTGAATAGAGGTGGGGTTTGAAGGACAACTGTTTTGAATCGCTATTATTGTTTACAATCAACAGAAACTAAGGATTATATATTTCAAGAGTGAGAATTTACAGTAAAGATCCTAAGCATTCTTCCTCCACACTGGGAGAAAAACGGCATCTGAAAGTTTGATGGAATTGATTGAAGACTTTATTAGAAGTTTGCATAGGAAAAGGTACAGTTTCATGACGGTACAGTTCACTGGTACAAGGTCTACTAAAAGGAGATCCATGAAAAGACTAAGCTTATTTCCACTGGAAACCATTTAAGTATCTCATATAACATTGAATGACAGACAATGTTTGCATTGCATTTTTAAACACGAGTGCCATCCATTGCACCCTATGAACGGTGGGGTTCATTTGGTGCCGATCGGCGTGCGCATACTGGTTTATATGAATGTGACGTGGACCATTAAGGCATCAGCAGGGGTCAACAGGAGGTCCGGGACTCCTAGGGGCTCCTCAGAGTTACTACAGGGGGGCCTCCAAATCTTTTTTTTTTTATATAAATCTTTTTTCTCCTTTTTTATATTAACCACTTGAACCCTAGTGTTCATATATTCTGAGAACTTTAGCCAAAAATAGCAGATCTACAAGCTCACAACACCTCACACTGAGGTTTGGTGTAGAGGAGAAAAAAGAGCACACTAAGTACAGAGTGAAAGGTGAAGTTTATTAAGTTTGACGGTTCAAGTGGTTAAATATCTGAAAACACAAATTGACATGAATTCAAAATACACTGATGATTGTGCTGTCAAACGATTAAACGATATGGAATCTAACAGATTGTGGGGGTCCCTGCTTCATCTCTCTCCAAGGGGTCCTTGGACTGAAAACTTTGAAGACCCCTGATCTATAGCATAATTAGGGTGCTGAACTTGTTTACCCACTGAGACTGGACCCGAGTTGGGTCTGTACGGAATACTGATAGATTTCAGCTGTTACAATTCCAAACATGCAATCATAACCCGCTTTAATTACTTCAGTCTATATTAATGACTAGTAATAGTCTTTTTTCATGTCCAATATATTTGTATTTAAGTTCATAAAGTTAACATAAGAACATTATATAAATGCATTTAAAATTAAATAAAAATATTACTTTTCAGGATTCCAATAAAAAAAATAGCTAAAAATAATTCAGCATTCCAATTCAAAAATAGCAAAAATGACAGATATACAAGCTCAAAACGCATCGTAGTGCGATGCGTTTGTGGCCCTCTAGAGTGATTGTGAAAATATAGGGGCCCTCTCCATCATCAAAGTTGCCCACCCTTGTGTTAGTCCATCCTCAGTCATAGGCCTAGTCCCTGCCAATTACATTACAGTACATCAAATTCATTCATTAATTATAATAACTAGACAAAGGCCTTTGGTGTGCTTGGATCTAGCCCAGAATTACACAAATTGAACGCAAAATAAAACTTCTGGGAGAAACTATTGTTGTTTGCTCTTTATCTTTGAACGGTCCTAACAGCATGTGTACATTAGTGCAAATACTGTACTGAGATAACCTGCAGTAGAATATTAAACAGCAAATATAATGAAAATAAATGACCGATGCATGTGTAACCATGGCAGATTTATAACATAGTAATAACCTCGACAACGTCACGACTAGGGGGGAGTAGAGAGAAATAGAGGGGATTAGTATGGTGAGGGTTCAAACTATTTAACTACAAACACACTATAAAACACACTTACACACTGGGTGGGTTAGGTGCACACTAAACACACAGCAAAAGCATGCAGTGGACAGAAGGGCAGAAGGGTGGGCAACGAGCCCTCCGAACAGTTCTCCCCCCACAGTCACCTCCAACTCAATCAGAGTAAATAAGGAAACAACAATTAATATATAGCAGTTGGGTTATCAATGAAAATAAAATACAATACAAAAGAAAACAACTATATGGAAAAGGGGCAAATGCAGCATAAGCGGAGCTTATTCCTATAGGATAAAACAAAACTACAATTAGCTCCCATGTATTATAATTATACATTAAACACATCAATATACAGACTCCTATTTTACCTCAGCAGTCAAGGTCATGTGTACAGACAGGTATAGGGGACGTCTGACTCATGGCAGTTCACAGTATACTGGGACGCAGTGGGACGGGAACACCAAGGGCACACTGGCTGAAGCCTACAAATATAAAATAGTATTAAGACCACAATAGGGAGGCAGAATATATATAACAGCCATATTATTCCACATACTTCAAGTTAGACAAGGTTTGGCCCTAGCACCTGGACTATTAGAGCTGGCATTTAACCTTCAGTGAGGCATGGAAAGGAGGGCCCCTCCTTTCCATGCCTCAGGGTTAAAGCCAAAACACCACCATTTCCTACCTGTCTCAGACAAGCCAGCGCCTCTACAGAGAGCCAAGAAAGACTGATCGCCTGAGCACCAGGCTTTATAGGGGAGGGGTAGACGAGTGACTACTCACACCTGTGTGATTTGGGCGTGGACACAGAGCCCTGACTAGAGGCAGGTCTCCCTGTTACACATGAAATGCACTCTAGAAAGTTGCATAGAAATCAGAAACTACACTATTAAAATAAAGCTTCCCCTTACAGTAAACAATGTCAGGACTGGACAAGAGAAGGTTCAGATATGAGGGGTTGATCAGGCTTTGAAGGTATGGAGGTGTCATCATTGTTCATAAGGAACACATGCCTTTGGCTGCTTTGTATAGGCTAACTGCAAGCATGCATGCATGCTGTCATTCAGCTGTGTGTCTGTCATTGAAACCACAGCAAAGCAGCATGTATTAGTTTGGTATGTATGTACAGTATGTAGAGTATGTCATTATTACAGGTATGTATGTATGTATGTATGTAATTACATGTATGTAATGCCCAAACCAGGAGACATATGCAGACAGTCTTTCCAGGTGTCTGATTGATCGTTCTCTCCGGGGCGGTTTCACACCTCGGTGAAAACTACCGACCAGGTTGCGACCAGGTTGGAGGTCGCTAAATGATCTCGCTCCTACTGGAGGAATGGAAGAGGAGAGATAGACATAAATAATAAACCAGTAAGACTCCCTAATCGGGAGATAAGCGACCGTTGGTCGCTTATCTCCACAAATAGGCCAAAAGTTTGTTTTACCAATTATCAAGACATACGGGCAGTTGACAGTTTGCCATGGTTACTCATTGAAGTTGAATCTCCATATATGGAGATAACCTACGCATCACACTAAGTCTGACCTCACCAGCCCATATTTGGGCATGAGCAACTTATGTCTCCATATATGGAGATATGATGACATCACACAGTCCTCAGCCGATGATGTGGCGTTATGTCATACAATACACAAACGAGCCCTACAGTATAAAGGGGCAATTCTTGCCAGGAAAGAAGCATTTCTTCGACTCAGACCTTATCGCCAGGGTTGGCTTATAGCAGCTGTCGGTAGGACCATATATGGATTCTGTTAGTGTGGATCTCCTAACAGGGCATCATCTGGGATACAATCCCTTTTATGCCCATATATGGAGATCCCTAACAGAATCCCTTTCATGCCCATATATGGAGATCCCTAACAGAATCCCTTTTATGCCCATATATGGAGATCCCTAACAGCATCCCTTTTATGCCCATATATGGAGATCACTAACAGCTAACAGAATCCCTTTTATGCCCATATATGGAGATCCCTAACAGAATCCCTTTTATGCCCATATATGGAGATCCCTAACAGAATCCCTTTTATGCCCATATATGGAGATCCCTAACAGAATCCCTTTTATGCCCATATATGGAGATCCCTAACAGAATCCCCTTTATGCCCATATATGGAGATCCCTAACAGAATCCCTTGTATGCCCATATATGGAGATCCCTAACAGAATCCCTTTTATGCCCATATATGGAGATCCCTAACAGAATCCCTTTTATGCCCATATATTATGGAGAAATCCCTGCTCTGAGTATCTGACATCAGTGTGATGTCACCTGTTTATGCCCATATATGGAGATCCCTGCTCTGCGTATCTGGTTGCTATGGTAAACAGTTGGTTGCTAGGGTAAAAAAACATGGTTGCTATGGTAAACAGTTGGTTGCTAGGGTAAACAGTTGGTTGCTAGGGTAAAACCATGGTTGCTAAGGTGGTTGCTAACGTACACTAACAGACCAGCAACAACAGACTGTTGCCACAGCAACGTACACAAAGGTTTGTGTACACATGTGGTGTGATGTCATACTGATGCGGAGATATGAGCAGGGCAAAGATGTGACATGTGACGTGTGACGGACGGACGGACGGACGGACGGACGGACGGACGGACGGCCGGTGGAGGTTTTCATAGTAAACTGCTCCCTGACGGTCGCAATGATCAGCGGTGTAAAGTAACTAAGTACATTTACTTAAGTACTGTACTTAATTACACTATTGAAGTATTTGTACTTTACTTGAGTATTTCCAATTTCCAATATTTTTACCTCTACTCCACTACATCTTGGATCCAAATATTGTACTTTTACTCCACTACATTTATTTGAAAACATTAGTACTAGTTACTTTGCAGACATAAATTATAATATTATAAAACACACATAAACCACTTTAGCCCTATTTTACACCTAGGCTATTTGAAAATAGCCGATCTACAAGCTCACAAAGCTTAGATCTGCTATTTAGTATGCTTAGATCTGCTATTTAGATCTGGTAGTTGTAAGCTTGTAGATCTGCTATTTTCACTACATTTTGTACTTTTACTTTTGGTATTGTAAGTACATTTTGATACCAATACTTTGGTACTTTTACTCAAGTCTCCGACCACCAAACCTTTCATCCGAGAGTTTTGACTCTAATTTGGGGTAATGGTTTTCAAAATGACGAAAAGTTCGGTGGTCGGAGCAGTATGGACACTGACAGGCCTTAACGTTATAAGAACTTGTACTTAAGACAATCAAAATAGAGCCTTTATCTCCAAGCGTTTTGTTTCTTAAACATTATAGTATAGAGACTATAGACAGCCCCCGCCACATCTGAAGAGTTTTAACTTGTCCACACATGATTGGGAAGACACTGGTGAAGTATTGCATAAAGAACACTTATATTACTAGCTTTATTACCAGTAAGACTCCCTAATCGGGAGATAAGCGACATGTCATCCATGTTGATGACATGAGTGTAGACATGCTGTGTAGTGATATTTGTGATTTTAGGGCAAAAACTGTAGGAGCAGTGTCCAAAAATGTGTTTTAAAAATGGGCCTGAAGGTGGCGCTAGAATAGGGCCATGTGAGAAATGAGGGGTGGGGTCTCCGCGTTGCCTTGGCGGACGAATAGGTACCGGCCCCGGCTGTCCCGGACGCTCCTAGCCCGAGTTACGGCATTTTATGTGCGCTGCAGTGGCAGGGGGTCCTCCACTGGGGGCGCCACCACTTTTGCATCCGTTCTGGAGCACCAGGAGTCGGTGGTCCCCGGGAATTCCCCGTGAGCAGCCCCGTTGGGGTGGTCATTTGGTCATTTTTGCACATTTGGTCATTTTTTACATCTGGGGGTCCCCCAGGGACCTGGGGGTCCCTGGGGCTCCGGGGGTCCTTGGAGGTTGTAGTTTGGCAGGCAAGGAGTGTGTGTGTAAAATCTGGCATGGATCGGGTCAACGGGTGCGGAGATATAAGCAGGGAAAAAGTGTGACGAGCACATTTGGTCATTTTTAACATCTGGGGTCCCCCAGGGACCCGGGGGTCCCTGGGGCTCCGGGGGTCCTTGGAGGTTGTAGTTTGGCAGTCAAGGAGTGTGTGTGCAAAATTTGGCATGGATGGGGGCAACGGTTGTGGAGATATGAGCAAGTCAAAAGTGTGACTGACGCACAGACAGCCCGTGGAGGTTTTGGTAGTAAATGCGACCTACGGTCGCAACTACTGTGTGAGGGCCCATTCTGGCCCTGCAACGCCTACTGTGTGGGGGCCCAGCCCTGCAATGCCTACTGTAAGGGGGCCCAGTCTGGCCCTGGCCTGCACCACCTACTGTGTGGGAGCCCAGTCCGGCCGCTTTGAAGTGGAGGGGTGAATCTGAGCAGCTATACCCTGTGTGTGTGTGTGTACTGTACTGTACTGTACTGTACTGTACTGTACTGTACCTTACCTTACCTTACCTTACCTTACCGTACCGTACTGTACCGTACCGTACCGAACTTTACCTTACTGTACTGTACCTTACTGTACTATACCTTACTGTACCTTACTGTACTATACCTTACTGTACCTTACTGTACTTTACTGTAACTTACTGTACCTTACTGTGCTGTACTGTACTGTACTGTACCTTACTGTGCTGTACTGTACCCTACCTTACTGTACTTTACCTTACTGTACCTTACTGTACTGTATCTTACTGTACCTTACTGTGCTGTTCTGTACTGTACCTTTACTGTACTGTACTGTACTGTACTGTACTGTACTGTACTGTACCTTACTGTACTGTATCCTTGCTGTACTGTACCTCACCTTACTGTACTGTACCTTACTGTACTTTGCTGTACTTTACTGTACCTTACTGTACCTCTGTACTGTACTTGACTGTACACTACTGTACCTTACTGTACTGTACTTAAAGGACAACTTTAGTTTTTTACAACAAGGATTCATATTTTAGATTGTAATTAAAGAATATAAAAGATGAGTGTTAAAATTATTTCATTTACTTCTTTCTATTGTTTTAGAGATTCTTATTTCAATGCGTACAAGTGGCTAAATATATGTCATTTTACCCAGAATAAGCCCATTCCCAAGATACACCTGATGTGACTTATGGGGGCTAGAAGTGTTACTGTTAATAGCAATAAAGAAACTGCTAGCTTATTGTGTCTAAAAAGACATATTTATATTCATTTTAGCACGTTTACGTTTAACGGTAAACGTGCTAAAATGATAGAATGAAGCAAATGAAAACATTTTAACACTCACTTTTTCTTTTCTCTAATTACAATCTAAAATATGAACCCTTGTTGTAAAAAAACAAAGTTGTCCTTTAACTGTACTCTACTGTACCGTACTGTATTGTACTTTACTGTACTCTATTGTACCTTACTGTACTGTACTCTACTGTACCATACTGTATTGTACTTTACTGTACTCTATTTTACCTTACTGTACTCTACTGTACCTGACTGTACTCTACTGTACCTTACTGTACCTTACTGCACTGTACTTTACTGTACCTTACTGTACCTTACACTACTGTACCTTACTGTACTATACCTTACTGTACTGTACTTTACTGTTCTCTACTATATCTTTACTGTACTGTGTCTTACTGTACTTTACTGTACTCGACTGTAACTTACTGTACTTTATTGTACTTTACTGTACTCTACTGTACCATACTGTACTGTACTCTACTGCACTATACTGTGCCTTACTGTACCTTACTGTACTGTACCTTACTGTACTGTATCTTACTGTACTATACTTTACTGTACTTTACTGTACCTTACTGTACCTTACTGTACTGTATCTTACTGTACTATACTTTACTGTACCTTACTGTACCTTACTGTACTTTACTGTACTCTACTGTACCTTACTGTACTGTACTGTACTGTACATCTTCTATGTGTTCTAGATCTATGTTTTTGATTCTATAGTGTTCTAGATCTCTCTCTCTCTCTCTCTCTCTCTCTCTCTCTCTCTCTCTCTCTCTCTCTCTCTCTCTCTCTCTCTCTCTCTCTCTCTCTCTCTCTCTCTGTGCATCTGACCTCCCCTTCCCTCTTGAAACCTGATACTTTTGTGATGATTATGACGCTTTGCGCTACAGAGGATTGCGCAATAGGTATTGCGAAATAAGCATACAAACACAATAAGCATACAAACACAAACTGTACGGTACTTATGCATTTTCAAAACATGAAATTAACTCTATTGCTTCCAGCATAGTATTCACTATATATTTCTGCATAATGTGCGGTTGCCTGGCATATGGTTGTGCTAGGATAGGATACTGGACATGGCTTTTTTTCGCATGTTGTGCTGGGATTTTAGTTGAACGCTTTTGTATGAAATGGATGTACCTGAAACCTTAAATCCAGGCGGTATTCCACTGTTCTTTGGTATCTCCTTGTGTTCATGGATTTGTGGCAGGAAGCCAGCCTGCCACTCTGCTTTGCCACAATGGCGAGGATAAGGTTCTCCCAGCTGTTGAATGCCTCCTAAAGTGATTCCAACAAGATATATCTTTCTACTCAAAGTTGGCAAGTGATCGAGATCTCAAATAATGATGTGATTGATGCCATTCATCTGCAGCAATTGTATTTACTGATGGCAGTAAATACATCTGCCAAGAAATGGCAGAATGCCAGGAAGGAGTCTCTATTGTCTCCCTGACCCTGATTATTTCTGTATGAACAATATTACATTCAATCAGAAATGTAGAATATTTATGTGAATTGATTAGGCTATGATTGGTATAGGATTTCCTTATACTGTGCCCCTTTTTTTCACCTGCTGATTTTTGGTGGCAATTTCCAAAATGGTCAGACGTTTCCATGCAGTTTTAGCCTATTTAATGTCAAGTATTAAATTAATTAATTATTATCCACTTTTTCTTTATCGTTCAAAAAAGAGCATGCAGACTCTTAAAGCATTCAAAGCCAGTGCCTATTAATTGCAGGTGTTGTCCCCAAAGTAAGAATTGTGCCATATCCTGTCTTTTGTGTCAGGGGAACTTGTGTAGAAACAAAGTCATTTAAAATAGATCAATCTTAGTCAAACTCAAACATTTGTATTCAGAGTAATCTAAGCCTTGTGCTGTTGCTCACCCCAACAAGACGAGAGGAGAAAAACTCCCTCTAAAATGATCCAACTCATCAATTTCAGTTAGCACGCACACTAATTCCCACTAGACTGAGGAAGAAATGCCACCATTTTCACATTGGCCTGTTATAGTGGCACCAGTATCCGGTTGATCTTTGCAAAACACATTTTTGGAACAAAATGCCTCAAATCATGAACCTTGTGCTCCAGGGAGCACTTTTTCTAGTTTAGATTTGTTTTCTTTACCACAAATGTTAAGAATGTTATTTAGTTAGTATGTTGTTTGGATATTAGTTTTGATGTTTACCTGGTATCCGAGTTTCTTTGAAGCACTACAGTACATTGTTCTCCTTGCACTCTATTTATGTAAGGGTGGCCCAACTCACATTAACCGCCAGTGTTTAAACTGGTACCTTTGTCATTACCTTGTTACTGAATTTGCCAATAAATAATTGTAAATACACCTTTTTGGTTGGTTGTATATTATTAAGTATTATCATTAGCAGATTGTATAATTATAAGTTTCCGACAACGCCACCTCGTTTAAAGAGGAAAATAAGTGCACAAAAGGCACAACCTTTAGGGACACACAAGTTCGTTTACGGAACACCAGAGCAATATAAATCATGAGGAGAGAATGACCAGGACGACAGTTTAGAAAAGTATAACAATCTTTATTACTAGGTTACAGCGGCCTCTATCACGCCAAAAACACAATGATAAAATAAAAGGGAACCCTAAAATCCTACGGCGCCAACTAACTAAAAACTAAAAAATAAGAGCACTGTCAACAATAAAACATTAATTCAAACCCCCCTTCTTTCTCTTATCGTAACGTTCTTGGTGACAATTAAAGTGCACTTAGTTTATGGTACCGGCTCGTTAAGGCCTCAAATCGTAATAGTATAATAATTACGATAATTAATTATAATGCAAGGAGCGCAGATTTAAGGACGAATAAATGTTATATAACTAAGCAGATATGAAATAATAGGCAGAGTATCGTTTCAGCAGGTGGGAATAGTGACTTCTACAGCAGGTGGGATGGCACACACAGCGGCACACAGCTCATCTTTGGTCATCTACGTCTTTAGTCCACCGTTCTGTGAATACAAAGAATACGCCAGTATCCTTGTCGTGACGACTATACAGCTCAACTCTAGGCCAGCAACTTTAGTGACAGTGGTGTACAGGATTGGATACTCACACGCAGGCAGGCTTGTGACCTGCCGCTGCGAATAGTTCGCACGACACCACAGTAGTCACAACGACCCCTCTCGTTAGCCGGGTAGCCGGTTCGGCTCGTCTGGACCCTCTCGCTCGTCTCTGGATGGCCGGACCCTGCCTGGTACCGCTGACACCCGGATCACCGTCTGGAATCCGCTGGGTTTGTAAGGTAAAGCGCTACTCGGTCCTAGCACTTTAGTTCAATAAGGTTCAGTTCAGTTACTGCCTGGCTCGGCCTGTGCCTGTCTCTCTGCTCATCACAGCCGGCCACCTGAGTCACTTCCCTCAGCCTGCTCCACACACACGTCTGCGCCCCTTGCTTGTCAACCTAGACTGAGCCTGGCGTTCCTCTTAAAGGGCCGCCTCCCACTCTGCCAGCCGCCCATTGGCTGGTCATGACGTCAGTCCCCCATACATTGGCCAGCACCGGCGTCTAGTTATCCTATCAGTTCGCAGTCAGACTCACACATGGAAAGAGAGGAGGTTGTTAGAGGGAGACAGCAATATAGCATTATCACAACGAAACATATTAGAGAAATTATACAAAACATGCTCAAACAAAAGGAAATAATTGTAAAAACAAACAATTATTAAAGAAAATAAAAAATAAAAAGGATAACGCTACTTCCACCCCCTCACACTCCCCCCTACTAAATCATTAGCAGTCCCTGCGACCAACTCAACCAGGGCTGTAGCGTACGGGCGGCTGCCCAAAATTAGCCCGCCCTGAACGTCGTTGAGCTACGGGGAAAAAACCATAACACTGCTGCCACACCGGCCCCACGACTGGCTGCTGGGGTGTCGGTTCGGGACACTGGGGCACCTCTGGAGGCGCTACACAGACTTTCAAGGCATTACGGTGCACCGTTCGATCTCGCCCACCCTTTTCTGGTCGAATCCTATAAACTAGCCCAGCTTCGCCCACTGTTTCTAGTACAACAAAGGGTTCTGGGTCCCACCAAGAAGCCAACTTCCCGTGCCCCTGTCTGTTCCGATTTCTCACCCACACTCGCTCTCCGGATACCAACGGTGGGATACCCGCCCTCTTGTCATACATGCGCTTGCGCTGTTCTGCCATCCTTTCCATCCTTTGCCCTGCGGTGCGATACGCATCATTCAACCGCCGTTGGTGATGCTGAACCCAGTCCCCCACCCCAAATCTGTCCTGCCTAGGCTGTACTCCCAGTTCCACGTCTACAGGGCGCCGCAGATGGCGGCCAAACATTAGAAACGCCGGGGCATAGCCAGTGGCGCTGTGAGGAGTGTTATTATACGCATGAATCAACTCAGGCAGATGCTCAGGCCATCGGCCATGCTTATCAGTGTCCAACGAGCGTAGTAAATTAAGTACCGTTTGATTACAGCGTTCCACGCCACCATTTCCGGCTGGATAATACGGCGTAGTACGGCTCTTAGTAATACCATAATTATTACATAACTGTTGCATGAGCGCAGACTCGAAGTTAGCGCCTCTGTCCGAATGAAAACGGGCGGGGCAACCGTACGGCTGTATAATATGGGTCCATAACACCCGAACAGTGGTCTGAGCAGTTTGATCACGTGTGGGTATGGCCCAGCTATATTTAGTAAATAGATCTGTGGCTACAAGGATATTTTGACAGGTGTCGGCAGGTCGACCCAGGGTAAGGAAATCAATAGCCACCACTTCTAAGGGGTACGAGACTTCGAAAGGTTGTAAAGGGGCTCTAGGCTCGACCCTAGTTTTTTGTAAGCTACAGTTTACACAGCCCTCATGGAAACGACGTACCTCCCCCTCCATGCCTTGCCAGTAGAAACGCCGCCGGAGCTGCACCAGCGTCCGGTCCACCCCCGCATGTGCCGCAGCCACATGCATCTCTCTCCACACCTCCTTCCTCCTGGAACCTGGACAGACAACTTGTAAATATTCTTCCTGGGTGTAAGGGTCAGTCACATTACGGTACAATATCCCCCCCTCCACCCGCAGTTTCGTCCATTGGCGCAACAGCTGGGCCGCCTCTTTCGTCCAGCTCCTCTTCTCTGTCAACGTAGGGTGGATGCCCCTCTCCACACACCGCGTCACCACCTGGATAGCCTCATCATCCTTCTGTGCTCGCAGCCACTCAGCACCAGCCCAGCCAGCATTTCCTGCTGCGGGCGTTAGTTCCACCGTCGCGACCGCCCCGGTGTCTACAGGAAATCTAGATAGGGCGTCAGCATTAGCATTGTTCTTGCCTGGCCGGTACTTAATCTCAAACGTAAAAGAAGCCAATTGGGCCGCCCAGCGTTGTTCGATAGCGCCCAAGCGAGCTGTCTGGAGGTGCGCCACCGGGTTATTATCGGTAAATACAGTGAACCGCGCCCCAGCCAAATAATCTTTAAATTTCTCGGTTACAGCCCATTTAAGGGCCAATAACTCTAATTTAAAGGAACTATAATTAGCATCATTTTGTTCTGTTGGGTGCAAACTACGACTCGCATACGCGATAACTCGTTCCTTCCCATCTTGGATTTGGGCTAGCACTGCACCCAACCCCCGGTTGCTCGCATCCGTATATACCACAAAAGGTTCCTCATAGTCAGCATAGGCCAACACCGGAGCTTGGGTGAGGGCACCTTTTAGCGCATCGAAAGCAGCTTGACATTCTGCCGTCCATATAATCGGTTTCTGTGAGGACTTGTTATCAACGGGGACCCCAATTAAGAGATTATTCAGTGGACGGGCTATAGCAGCGAATGATTCTACAAAACGGCGGTAATAGCCTGCAAGACCCAGAAATGCACGAACCTCCCGCACCGTGGTTGGAATTGGCCACCCTCGCACCGCCACTAACTTGTCTGGGTCGGGGCGCACTCCCTCCCGGTCCACCACATGCCCCAAGAACTGCACTTCACGTTGTAACAGTTTACATTTATCAAGGCGGAGTTTCAGTCCGTGCTTCCATAGTCGCTGGAACACCCGATCCAGCTGCTGTAGATGAGAACAGAAGTCAGGGGAGTAGATAATAATATCGTCCAAATAAACTAATAAAGACTCAGCTACTTGTCCACTTAAACAGTGCTGCATGAGTCTCTGGAACGTAGCAGGCGCATTACACAGCCCGAAGGGCATTCGTTTGAATTCAAACAGACCCAGTGGGGTCGTAAAGGCAGTCTTTTCTTGATCACGTGGATCCATGCCTACTTGCCAATACCCACTGGCCAAATCAAGAGTCGAGAACCACTGTGCTTTAGTCAAACTGGTCAATGTTTCTTCAATACGAGGTAAAGGGAACGCGTCTTTATGGGTAACTGCATTCAACTTACGGTAGTCCACGCAGAACCTCCAGCTGCCGTCCTTCTTCTTAACCAGCACAATCGGTGCGGCCCACGGACTACAGCTCTCCGCGATGACTCCTTTCGCCAACATGTCACCTAACAAGGCCTTCATTTCTTTGTACATGGAGGGCGGCAGTGGCCTGTGTCGCTCACGAATGGGTGCGGCGCCCGCTGTGTGGATTTGGTGTTGCACGGCGTCCGTCCGCCCGAAATCTTCATCGTGTACAGCAAACACCTTTTCCCATCTCAGCAACATGGACTGCAGTCCCTCTTTCTCTCCCTCGGGCAGGTCAGTGCGATCAGCCAGCCCACCGAGTTCTTGGGATAGGGTGCGCACGGGTCCGTCTTCCGCAGCGCTCACCAGGGCAACATCCACCAGGCCATCAGCGGACATGGACAGGCTCAGATCTTGACTTCCCCGAACATCAGCATCATGCACAGGGTACAGTTTCCCCAACTTCTGATAGCGCCTCACCGTCAGGCTATAAGGAAAGGGGTTACAGAGACGAATAGGGACCCGCCCGCCCCGTACCGTAACCAAGGCGCGCGCCAACCCCAATTCCTTCATGTCTGGTAGCGCCTCGACCAGAGCCTCAAAGTCAGTTCCTCCCGGTCCCCGACGTGTGCGTCCCCATACAACCATTTCACTGCGGGCGGGGACCCGAATCCTTTGGCGACTAACGGGCCACACATAACCCAAAGACCCGTCATCATTAGTCACAGCCTCAACTCTTTTACAGGCAGCGAATGCGTCTCGCCACAACGCGTTCGCTTGACGCGGGGGAAACGCAACCCTCCCAGGCCATTTAAACAGTGTACGCCAGCATGCACTCACTACGTTCATGCCAATAATCAAGGGCTGCGTACAGTGTTCATCTTTAACAATTACGACCCCTCGCCCTGGGACTTGCACTCCCTCTAGCTCCAAATCAAATACCGCATAACTAGTATACGGTATGTCAAGGCCATTTGCTGCTCTTAATTTAAACACAAGTGGCCCTGCACCTAAATCAGTTTGAGAGAAGTGTTCTTCAAATAAGCTCTGTTGCATTAAAGTGACTTGGGACCCCGTATCAAGCAACCCTTTTAAGTGAACGCCTCCCATCTTTACTTTAATCATGGGGCATTGCCCGATAAATGCATCATTGGCCCGAGTATGTGTCACAGATAAGGGGACTCCTGTTGCCTGGACCTCGGCAACAGGACGATTTAGTTTAACGACGGCTGATTAGTAGTGCACCATCTAGCTATATGTCCTGACCGTTTGCATTGACGGCATATGGGCCTCCCCTCCCCATCCCATTCATATCTCTGAGGTGGCGCGTACCGGCGCGCAGGTGGCACATAGGACGCCTCAGACGGCGGTGGTTGGGGACGCACAGCAGGAGCGGCAGCCTGGATGAGCGGTCGGAGTTCACTCATCAACTCTTTCGTCATACCGTGCAACTGCGTCTTGACATCCTCCATTATTTCTCGCTTCAGCTCATCTCTCCACGCAGAAGTCTGTGGTGGCACAGGGACAGTTACGGGGTTAATAGCATGACAAGCGATTTCAGTAGCTGGCGTACCTCCATGTTCCGTGTCCAACGTCAAGGCCTCCTGTCGCAGCGCGGCGAAGTCTTCGTCAGGGTGGCGTCGAGCATATATTCTCAGTGCTTGACCAAGTGGGCCCTCAGTTAACCCCATAAGAAACTGGTCTTTCAAGACGGCCTCGGAGGGGGCTGTAGTCGCATCATAACGCCGCAACCCACAAAATAATTCTCTAAGTCTCAGAATAAAGGCACTGACACTCTCTCCAGGGCGCTGTGCGCAACTATAAAATTGTGAGCGTACCTTTGCAACAGGGATTGTTTCCTTGTACACGTTATCTAGATGAGCAAAGATTTTGGCCACAGTATCTCGATCCCCCTCATCCAACACATTAACTTGCCGTCTAGCTTCATCAGTCAAGGTTTGTAATAGAATGGCAACCTTTTTAGCCTCATTAACATCTTGCGTCCCCAATAGCCCTTTAATCTGTACTTTCCATTCCCTGTACTTAAGTTCACCCTCTGTACCTCCAAACGTGGGCAGCCACGGGGCGCCCGGATACACCGGCATCATCATCATATTAACAAGTTCACAATTACACACTTATTCACTCTCTCCTCTATATTGCTCTGTGTCCGATCCTGCCGCTACAAACGCCAATTTATGTAAGGGTGGCCCAACTCACATTAACCGCCAGTGTTTAAACTGGTACCTTTGTCATTACCTTGTTACTGAATTTGCCAATAAATAATTGTAAATACACCTTTTTGGTTGGTTGTATATTATTAAGTATTATCATTAGCAGATTGTATAATTATAAGTTTCCGACAACGCCACCTCGTTTAAAGAGGAAAATAAGTGCACAAAAGGCACAACCTTTAGGGACACACAAGTTCGTTTACGGAACACCAGAGCAATATAAATCATGAGGAGAGAATGACCAGGACGACAGTTTAGAAAAGTATAACAATCTTTATTACTAGGTTACAGCGGCCTCTATCACGCCAAAAACACAATGATAAAATAAAAGGGAACCCTAAAATCCTACGGCGCCAACTAACTAAAAACTAAAAAATAAGAGCACTGTCAACAATAAAACATTAATTCAAACCCCCCTTCTTTCTCTTATCGTAACGTTCTTGGTGACAATTAAAGTGCACTTAGTTTATGGTACCGGCTCGTTAAGGCCTCAAATCGTAATAGTATAATAATTACGATAATTAATTATAATGCAAGGAGCGCAGATTTAAGGACGAATAAATGTTATATAACTAAGCAGATATGAAATAATAGGCAGAGTATCGTTTCAGCAGGTGGGAATAGTGACTTCTACAGCAGGTGGGATGGCACACACAGCGGCACACAGCTCATCTTTGGTCATCTACGTCTTTAGTCCACCGTTCTGTGAATACAAAGAATACGCCAGTATCCTTGTCGTGACGACTATACAGCTCAACTCTAGGCCAGCAACTTTAGTGACAGTGGTGTACAGGATTGGATACTCACACGCAGGCAGGCTTGTGACCTGCCGCTGCGAATAGTTCGCACGACACCACAGTAGTCACAACGACCCCTCTCGTTAGCCGGGTAGCCGGTTCGGCTCGTCTGGACCCTCTCGCTCGTCTCTGGATGGCCGGACCCTGCCTGGTACCGCTGACACCCGGATCACCGTCTGGAATCCGCTGGGTTTGTAAGGTAAAGCGCTACTCGGTCCTAGCACTTTAGTTCAATAAGGTTCAGTTCAGTTACTGCCTGGCTCGGCCTGTGCCTGTCTCTCTGCTCATCACAGCCGGCCACCTGAGTCACTTCCCTCAGCCTGCTCCACACACACGTCTGCGCCCCTTGCTTGTCAACCTAGACTGAGCCTGGCGTTCCTCTTAAAGGGCCGCCTCCCACTCTGCCAGCCGCCCATTGGCTGGTCATGACGTCAGTCCCCCATACATTGGCCAGCACCGGCGTCTAGTTATCCTATCAGTTCGCAGTCAGACTCACACATGGAAAGAGAGGAGGTTGTTAGAGGGAGACAGCAATATAGCATTATCACAACGAAACATATTAGAGAAATTATACAAAACATGCTCAAACAAAAGGAAATAATTGTAAAAACAAACAATTATTAAAGAAAATAAAAAATAAAAAGGATAACGCTACTTCCACCCCCTCACATTTATACAGTATGACTAATTTACCCTGTTGTTTGTTGACTATTATAGCCTTCTTCATGCTTAGGCCCACTTGTACTGTAAGTCGCCCTGGAAGTGTTTGCAAAATGCTTACATTCTAAATTGTGTCATGCACTGAAAATAGAAGATCTAAAAGCTCACAAGATGTCACACTGTCATGGATTAGCCTCTGCCAAAGAGCTTATTTCCATGGTGGATGTACTGTACCTTCCAAGTTGGCTTACAAAAGGATGTCATCTGTGTTAACACTCCATTGTGGTTTTTCCTTCAAAAACATGCTTTTATAGGCACTCTTTGACCATGGTAAATAGCAACCATAAATTCAAATCAAGTGCATGTCATAAACCTCAACTTCAAATAAATAGTGATTTTGTGCAAAGAACACTTCAAATGTCCTCTTCTAACACAAATGGAGTCATTGCTCTTTCTAATAGACCAACTTTAATTTGACCATGGAAAGAAAAGTACCAATGGATTGCATCCATATTTTGTTGGATGCAGAGCTATGGATGCAATTATTTCTCTTTCTTTTTTTTTTTACCTCAACATAACAGGCTTTCTCATGATCCCATAATAAGCGTTTCTTTATTTAAATGCCAACCTTGTTAATTTGAAATCAGTAAGCAATATATCAAGTCAGGAACTTATTTATAAGTTACAGATTTAAATAGGCCACCAAACGTGAAGACCTTCTCGGTTGAACTATTATTCTTCATATAATCCAGATGAATCACTTGGCATCATTCCATAGTTATTAGTTTTGACATAGTAAAGAAGAAGGAAAGGTTTTGTGTGTTTAAAATGTCAAAGGTTGTACGATTACACATGCATGTGTACAGTCTAATGCCATGGGTTTGCATTTAACAGTTCATAAACATTATAATCAAAAGTTCAAAAATATATTTTTTTAGATTTTATAGTAACGGGAAACTCCTTTTCTACCATTTTATCTCCATCAAATTGAAATGACCATGTAGACGAGTGTAGCTCGTACAAATGAAGTCAATGTGCTTTTATGGCATGGCACCCATAAGTGCCAGCTGCAGTGGCCTTGTGGCTGTCTCATTGGCCATCCCGCAGTCTCTTTCGCCAACACCGATGCCATCTATATGACATAATCAAAATGTCATCAGAGATCCACAAGGAAGACACGCTATTATTACACTCCATCTTGTTTAAATAAATATTCACTCCCTTGAATAGCATTTTTTTTATTTTGTATTTTATGCACATATTAATTGATCAAATATGCATATAATACAATAACTGTCAAAGTGAATCATTGTGTTATCTGGGCATTCAGTCAAAATGAACCAATTAAACCCAGCAGGAGCAGGATCACTTCAACAATGGACCAGATCAATTGTATTTATTTCGTTTTTGCATGCTGGTTATTATTCACATAGAGCTGTTGTCAGTTTTAGGAGTTCTATACAGCAGTAAATTGTTCAAGACAAGACAGCCAATAACAAAGGGCAAAAAAGGAAATTCAAGTCAGACTCGTGGTGGAGGAGAACCAAAGATATATTTGTGGCAGGCCCAAAATGTTCTCTGTCACAAAGTGTAGAAGGATCAATGAGAATTTTGTCATAATGATGGAGTATCCTGTTTTGATATGTTTCAAATGTTCACAATAAGCCACATGCTGAGTTAATGTTGTGTAGGGAGGGATAACGTATGGCACAGCGGTCATTATCGAGTGATAAAATCCAGACAGACTGATATGGCACCTCATCGCGTTGGTGCCATATCAGCCTGTCGGGATTTTATCACTCGATAATGACCGCTGGCGCTGAGCCAGACGTTATCCTGCTTATTACATGGCTACTTAATATATTATTAATAAGTTGACCAAAAACTAAAAACAAAACAAAGTATTCCTTGCTTATACAGTAGTGAAAGCATTCCACAAGTGTGGGCGTCCCCCCAGCGCAACAAGGAAGTGTTGATCAAATTTAATCCATTACTGATATAGCATCATCTATTTCTCACTTCAAATGTTCTAGTTATGCAGACATATTTGTTTATTTGTTCACATTCTGTTAGATAAACATACAGTTTATTTGTACCACAAATGCTAAGAATGCTATTTTGATTTTGATGTTTTGGTTGTTTAGGTAGATAATAGGTTTGATGTTTATCGGGTGTAATTACTTTGAATCATTAAGTTGTTTGTATTTTTAAGACCTGGTGAAATGGCTTTTTCATCATTTTATTTATAAGTTTCAGTCGGAGACCAGATGAGTAGAATATGCACATCCCCACAACGTTGTATGCAGTGCTGGATCCAGGAACAAACAGTGAATAAAAAGGGCAATGTCCGCACACGATATAATGCTCTCCCGTCTTTTATTTTATTTCTCAACCCAAACAACATTTCGCCCAGCAGGGCATTTTCAAGTTTCAGTCTGAAACCGCATCTCCACCAATCAGAAGGTCTCCTCAGGGCTGGAATCTCACTCACTGCAGCTGTGCAGCAGAGAGCTATAGTGTTTGAGTAGACTACTAGTATTTATGAAAATGTTTACTAAGGTAATAAAATCAAGTGTAAAGTCTGGCCAAAACGTCATTCACTTGGATGGAGCGTTAGTTTTTATGCAGCCAGCAGGAGGGGAATTAGTGACTGCTGGGCCATTAATGAGAACTGCAGGGGGAACAGCTCTTCCTCATTGGCCAAATTACTAAAAGCGGATGTTTAGTTGCCACCTGTGTAACTCCGGTTTTTCAATGAAAAATGCAAACATGGCCGCCCGGTGAATATGGTCTATGAGGATTAGTAGTAGTACTCTGGGCGGAGCCTATGTTTTTTAATGAAGTGGCACTACTCTACCTGTCGTCTACCTTATTAACTTTTTACTGGTGATGCCTCCAAATAAAGTTAGAGAATACTGTATTATGAAATGATACTCCTTTAAATTATGTAATTTTAACTGGTTTCCTGCTTATTATTTTTTTAAGATATATTTTGGGGGCCTTTATTGATAGATTACAGTGGATTCACTGGATTGACAGGAAATGGTGAGAGAGAAATCAGGGGGTGACACAAACAGCAAAGGTCGCTGGGATCAGGAGTTGAAGCCGCGACACGCTGTCAGCCTGCGTTCCTAGACCCCTATGCCAGCAGTCCGGACCTTGTCTCCGGCTTTTATCTAGCCGACATGAATTCAATTATTATGAATTCTCTTTGAGCTATGAAACAACAAGGTTACTTTAACTTTAACCACCTAACGTAGGTAGTGTTTATTAAGTAAAAAATAAACAATATATTAATAATGTCTCTCAATGCAATAGAGTGATTTTACAGACCTTTTTCACCTTAAAGAGAAGCAGCAGTAACTAAGTGCTAATAATGATAATGATAAGTTAAAGATACAGCATTATATGCTTAAGGTTGTTGCACACTGCTGCGTTTTTGTCAGACGAAAATGGGAGCGAAATTCGGAGCACGTAAATAAAGAAATCAACCTCATGTTATGTCAATCGAGTTTGCACACTGCCGCCCGTTTCGTATTTATTTTCGGACCACTGTGTCCCTTGCTCTCTCTATCTCTCTCTCTCTCCTTGCCCTGAAAAACGCATTTCGCAACGCAGAAAAAACATGTGCAACCAGCTTAGTTTAGTTTCAGAGAAAATATGACAGCTGATCGTGTTTGAATGAGACAAGCCATGTACACTACACCAACACACGCACATGTGCACACACAGCCCCATACTTTGTGTCTGCATGAGTATGTTTACAATCAGTTGAGGCATTTAGGAAACTGGAGCGAACAGAATCATGTGTGCGTTTGGAAATACACACCGGGAGCGCACTCACATATTATTTTGTATCGGTCACCAGGTAGCCTATAGGCTACAGGTTCGGTTTAGCACAGGGTTACAGGGTATACTGTAGTGTAGACAATTGATATTTTCCTGTCCTTTAGAATTGTGTATGCTTCATGAGAGCATGAAAGAGATTAAACGTTAAAGTGAGTGGCCTACTACAGCATTACCAGGGACATTTGAAATTAAGTTGACAAGCAGCAGGGATATCATTAGAGGCAGCTGTTCATAATTGGTCAATTAAGCAACACATTGAACACAAACTCCGATGATTCCTCCTGGACTCATCTGATGATCATCTGAGCTTGTGTTGCGGGAGAGCAGGAGAGGGAGAGAGAGATATCACAGTATGGATTCAGACAAAATAAATGTAGGCCTACCGCATTTTAAAAATGGTCCCGAGCAGCGTAGCCACGTAGACGGAGTAATGAGAGACGTCAGACTTTCATAATACTCTGGAGAGCTCTATTTGCTTTCCGCCAGCCTGCTGCTATCCGTTGGTCTAAGCTCGGTCGGCTTTAGAAGCTTCCCTACAACTTCCGGCTAGTTAAGAGAAGACATACCGGTAAGACCTGGCGTAGTTAAGACAGCGGCTTGTATTTTGATTGTCTTAAGTACCAGCTCTTAACTTAAAGGCCTGTCCATACTGTCTCTGACCACCAAACCTTTCATCCGAGAGTTCTGACTCTAATTCGGGGTAATGGTTTTCAAAACGACGAAAGGTTCGGTGGTCGGAGACAGTATGGACACTGACAGGCCTTAAAGTTATAACAGCTGGTACTTAAGACAATCAAAATAGAGCCTGTATCTTCAAACGTTTTGTTTCTTAAACATTATAGTATAGAGACTAGATGACCCCCACCACATCTGAAGAGTTCTAACTTGTCCACACATGATTGGGATGACACTGATGAAGTATTTCATAAAGAACACTTACATTACTAGCTTTATTCTAGTGTTTTATTTTTTTATTTGGCATTGTGCTTTTGGCATCTAGAGGTAACAGTTAGGTGAAACTCATGTTGCAAAGCACATTTGTTTTTAGATGTTTTCTTTTCTTTTCAAATGATGACACTTTTGGCCCGGATTTAGCTCCATGGATACACAAATGAACAACAACAAGAAGATCTGCTTCTGCTTGGCGCGATGTAGCACTACATGTTCGTCCTTCGCTTGCCACGATGAACAAGTGACTTTACAATGTGGGTGATGAGGCCGATCCTTGCACGGAATGACCGGTTACAGTGATGGCATGTTATGGTTGGGAGCTGGCTGGGTGAGAGGGAGGAACTGGCTCTGGTCTTGCGGAGCTGTCACTTCTGTTCGGCTTCTTTGATGTGGAGCTTTTCAGACTCTGCTTCTGCTACACTATGCTTGACTGCAGAGCGCCAGTTTGAGCGGTGTTGGGCATCGGCCTCCCATGCAGGTCTCTTTATCCAGACCACAACCTTTGAGACTGAATCGCAGAATCTCTTTTATGCCCATATATGGGGATCCCTGATGTCATCAATATTAAGCCCATATCTAACAGGACCTCATATGGGAATATGGAAGACAGCCCATATCTGTATGGCTGGTTCAGACAGGGATCTCCATGTATTGGCATAAAAGGGATTGTATGTATGATGTATCACCTCACTGCTACTCACCAATTAAGAGTGGGGTGGCTCAGAGTAGATGAGAGAGTACAGCAACTTGCAATGGGCCTGGTGTACAGGATACACTACACCACTAAGATACCCATGTACCTGTCAAAATACTTTATAAACGTTAAGGACGTCCACAATTACAACACCAGAGGCAGCGCCACAGATCACGTTCAACCCAGAGTCAACTCAAACAAAGGGTCAAACTCGTTCTTCTGCTATACCACCAAAATGTGGAACGCCTTACCGAAGGCCTTAAAGGAGTGTGGTTCTCTAGCATCCTTTAAAATTGCCCTGAAAAACCACTTACAGGCGGCAGCCGTTCGCAACAGGCAATAACAAACCTAGCCTAGCTTTACCCTCCCCTGACCCTTCTTTGTATTTACCTACTGTATATATTTTTTGTAGCCTACTGTTTTGTTTTTAGTCTGTTTATTTTTTTTATTTTCTCCTGACCATATCTACTGCATAGTACTTTGTTCTATCCGTCTGTCATTCAATGTTATATGAGATACTTCAATGGTTTCCTGTGTAAATAAGCCAAGTGCTTTCCTAGGATCTCCTTTTAGTTGACCTTGTACCAGTGAACTGTACCGTCATGAAACTGTACTTGTTTCTATGCAAACTTCTAATAAAGTCTTCAATCATCAATCAATAAATGTCAGATGTGATACATCATAGGATTTTCACATAACGAATAACTGAGTAAGCATGTGTGGGGTCTCACAGCATATCTCCATATACAGTACATGGATCTCCATACAGTATATGGGTAACTGGTCCGATATATATCACTGGCCAGACGGCCAAGACATGACGGACCTCACCCTTTAGGGCGAGGTCGCTTGTCGCCCTGAGTCGTCTTACTATTATATTGAATCGATATCGACAGATATGACCCATTTTTTAAAAATCCATCTTCACATTCAAATATGAATATTATAAAATAGAATATCGGCTAAAACCGATCAATCATTTTGATATCGGTTCGATACCGATATTGCATTTTTATGGATGATATTGCCGATGCTGATATCATGACCGATTAATCATGCATCACTACTAAATATGGTTTCTGTTAAATGGATAGTTGGTATGCAGATTTGAATATGGGTGTAGCTACAGCTAGATTTTGATAATGGGTGTGTAAATTTCGCTTGCATGCCGGGTGTTCATTTATTTACATAGTGGGAGAGCAGATTTATATACTGGGTGTGCAACTGTGCATTTATTTGAATAGTGGATGTGCACATTTCTACTGTGTCTGCATTGATTTGGATAGTGCGCGTGCAGATTTGAACACTGGGTGTGCAGATTTGGGTAGTGCGGTTTTTTATAGTGGGTGTGCAGTCTGGGAAGGATTTCTTGCCGTAAGCGGCACTCCATACATAATGACTGAACATAATACACAAACAAGAGTGTGTAGCAAGAATGTCCAAATCATTTCCCCATCATTATTTATTTTATTGGTTTCTGATTAATTTGTGGTAAATCGGGGCATGTTATCTTGGTCCTGAGTTACGTTTTTGTTCTACAAAGCCATCTACAGTCACAATAAACATTAAAGCTAAACCGATTTGTGATGCTTGGTTAATAAATCAGTCAGTAAAAGAATGGAGAAAACCATTAATCCTTTTTTGCCAGCTGTATGCACTTTGCAGTAAACTTTGCGGCCAAATATGAAGCCACTTTTTCCTGGGCAGCTATTCTTCTAGAAGCTACAAAACTTGATATGATGATCATATCATTATACAACATATCATTATACAATATTGAGGCCAAGTTGAGACGGGTCTTTCTCATGGCTGCGGCCCAAATGAAATGACACCAAAGAGCTTTTAAATGGGTCTAGTGGGAGGCCTGATACGGTTACCAGTAATCTCTGTAATAAAACCACAGCTCTAACCCCCTGTTTTCACTGTCCAAGTATATTATCCTTGACGATAATAAAAGGGTTGAACACTGTAAGAAACCTACACAAATAGTCTAAAATAGAGAGGTTAAGATACCGTATAAAGAACCAGTGAAAAGAGGGCATCAAATAATTACCCCTCTCTCCCTTTCTCCCCCTCCCCTTCTCCCTCTTCTCTCCCCCCCCCCCACACTCTCTCTCTCTCTCTCTCTCTCTGCAGTGTTTCAGACAGTCTTGTTGTGAATCTTGTGCTGTCCCTATGTCCTTCTCTTTCTCCAGCACGGGCCAGCACCTGGAATGTGACACAGGCTGATCTTTGCCACAGACAACACCTCTGCGCCAATGACTCTAAAAGTGGACTTTATTCTTTTTTACTTGCCCAGGTCGGCCAGATGAACACACACAGACCAGTCCTTACAGCCAAGGTAAGTTACTCTGCAGGCCTTGTGTCCATGCCAATACAATACAATAAATGAGTACACTTGGTGGCACAGTTAATTGTTTGTAAGGTCATTGTAAACTCAACTAACTAAAACTGGTGTTCCGTCCTATAAGTAAAAGCTGCCACGTACAATGATTCTGCTTTCAGTTAGTTGCACCAGACGTAAGAAATGACTTACAGTAAACTTAATCAATCACAGCACTACCCTCCTCACCAAAAACTTTACTCAAGTAATAGTACTGCTATATTAAAATAATAATGACTCGGGTAGAGGTAAAAATACAAATCATTAGTTGAGTAAGACTAAGAAAGTATCTACTGAAAAGATGAATTAAGTAGCCCACTAAATATTAAATAATCAGAATGTAATCCAAATGTCTCAAATATAAAAGTTATAGAAATAAACAAAAAATATAAAATAGCAATGTGATAATTCAATGTGTATGGCCTAAACCATATTAAACCAATTAACATAATTTAAGGCAGACACAGAAGGCTGTGCATAA
The DNA here is from genome assembly GCF_963921795.1 of Nannobrachium achirus. Classification (NCBI taxonomy): domain Eukaryota; kingdom Metazoa; phylum Chordata; class Actinopteri; order Myctophiformes; family Myctophidae; genus Nannobrachium; species Nannobrachium achirus. The sequence continues at coordinate 47,933,460 of NC_137815.1, forward strand.
TTTATTGTTGTAGACTGTCCACTCATTCTATTATAGCCAATGTGTTAAGTCACAACTGAAATGTAGACACATTTTACCTTTCTTCCTGGTAAAAGTAATATTTCTTCTTCACAAAATACTGTGAAAACTGAGTAAAAGTGAAAACTACGTTGCATTAAACTATATACAAGCTCCCTACACGTTTATGTGAATCGCCTGTAAGTTGTGCTAATTTCATGTACTCCTGAATCAGAAGAAATTCATAATACGCCTTCTCACAAAAAATAACAGATTTTAAAGGTGTTATTTACGGTGAGCAATGCAGTCGTGCAGTGAAGTATGTTAGAAGACACAGGTGGTTTTGGCAAATTGAGTAATGGACAGCCAGAGAGAGGAGTGATAGCTGAATGCGAAGAGATTTGAACACAGATCACAGATAGTCTATAAAGTGGCAACAGATTTTTCTGAAGAGAAATGCTGGAAATATTTACCCTCTGCTCTCACTGCCTTTTTCCACATTTCCACTAAGCCTAGTTACAGCTCATTCAACTTGAACTCGAATGTAATTGTCACATCAATTTAATTGTCACACATCAAGCTATTTATATTTGTACGAGCTACCCGTGAATTGCATTTACATCCGTAATAATAACAACATATGTACCGTATACTGTACATATTTTATTTTTTTATAAAAAAAAGTATCAAATACATGCAAACAAATATAATCACTTATGTGATTGATATGGATATTCAGCAGCATGACGGCCTGGCATGCGTAACGTTTTCCCTTGATCTGAATACACGTTTTCTCATTGTGTCATAAGTTCTCTAAAAATGAAATGAGAAATGAAGTGAGGAACAGGGAGGAACCAGCGTAGATGGATAGTGTCAGACAGAAGCTGTGTGCCAGCTACTGCTCCCAGAGCTGGATCCCCAGTGGTGGAAAATGTACTCACAATGCGTCACATCGTGACACATTGTGAGTTTGTATATTGGCCATTTTCAAATGGCTGAAATGTATACAGGTTTTGTAAAATAATAATGATCAAAATCTACAAAGTAGTATCTACAGTACTAGTGACTAAAGTTTTCAAATAAATGTATTCGAGTAAAAGTACAATATTTAGATCCAAGATGTAGAAGTAAAAGTATGGGAAATTAGAAATACTCAAGTAAAGTACAAATAACTCAAATACTTACTGAAAGTACAGTACTTAAGTAAATGTACTTAGTTACTTCCCACCACATGTGGATCCCTGAACGGCCTGTTGGGAAAGTTGGGACAACTGAGACACCACCGTGCCAGAGCCCGGCCCTGAAGTTCAGAGCCTGACTCAGAAAGGCCCCAAATACAGAGAGGAACATTAATGAACTGGCAAAGTATAGGCAACTAGGGATGCCCAGAGCAATAACAGCCCCCCCTCCCCCTCCATGGGATTTTCTGCCCAGGGTCCAAAAAATATCAGAATTGCCTCTGCTCACGAAAGACTAAATATTCAGTTGTCTTTTATGCTTGCCTATGGCCCCAACACACTGTGTGGTGTTAGCACTAATGGTTGTTGATGGTATACAGGGTTTCCTGCAGGAAAAAGTCTTGACCAGGGGGGGATCTCATGGCGCTTTCTTTGATAATTAATTATTTAATTCAAGTAATTAATTCACTTAATTTGTAATATAAATTCTTAATTTTGCCCTATAAAAAACACATGAATGTGCCCATGATGACGGAAAACACAACTAAATTAATTCCCTTATTTTAGACTAATTCTTATGTTTGCCCTCAACATAAAAGGAGAGGTTGACTCTTGTCTCTTGGCCAGGGGGGACAGATTTTATGCCAGGGGGCCCCCCTGGCCTATAAAGTGCTGCAGGAAACCCTGATGTCAGGTCACCACAGTAAGGCACCAGATGTTTGTAGCTTTAAAGCATCATTAACTGTTACAGAGGTCCTACTGCCTGTAAAGACTGCCTCAGATATTGACCTACAGTATTAGCCTATACTAAATAAAAAAGTTTTGGGTTTCTTTTTCCACCTACGCAACATCTCTAGGATGTTAAATGCAACGGATGCTGAAACCTTATACTGTACGCATTTGTTTGTTTCTCGTCTCGTCTGATGCAATAGCCTTTTCTACGGTTTACCCATCTGCACCACAAAGCCACTACAGTTCAAAACACTGCTGCCAGACTATTTACTAAAACCAGTACATTTGACCATATCCAGTGGTGTAAAGTAACTGAGTACATTTACTTAAGTACTGTACTTAAGTACAGTTTTGAGGTATTTGTACTTCACTTGAGTATTTCCAGTGTTCAGTACTTTTACTTTTACTCCACTACATCTCAGAGGCAAATATTGTACTTTTACTCCACTACAATTATTTGAAAACTTTAGTTACTAGTTACTTTGCAGATATACATGATTATATTATAAAACATACATTAATCCACTTTAGGCCTATTTTATACCTAGGCTATTTGAAAATAGCCGATCTACAAGCTCACAACTAGGGTTGCCACCTTTCAGAAATTGAAATAAGGAACACCTCTTGGCTCTTCCGGGCACGCGGTGCGTGCGTTCTGTGCGTTCCGTGCGCGTGGCACAGCCGCCGGCCGGCGAAGAAATGCAGTCCCAAACCCATGAAATGCATAGAATAGTTATAACTATAACACACAACATGATATAACCTATATTGTATTTTTGCTATGTTTGATTTGTTCTTTTCTTATTTAAATAAAAAATGAGAACTTCCCCATAGGGGTGCTGTAACACCTGCAGCATCCCTAGTTCCCATGCTGTTCCCATGCTCCTGCACAGTGACCACTGTGCCAAAAAATCACATTCACTTTGTCTTTCAGCAGTGTGCTGTGGAGATGCGCGGAAGCAAAGAAAGTCATCACAGTTTGATTTGATCATTGCTTTAGTCAATTATGAAGGGATTTTAAAAATTAAAACGTCTCCATGTTGCTTGGGAAGACTACTTCGCAGAGAAACCGTGGCCTTTGCGATTCGCTAATCGCGGGATTTCACATCGCGATTTCGGTTTGAAAACGATTAACCATGGAGCACTAATTCTTTTCTGCTTTTAAAGCGTGCGGTGTGCATCTGCCTGGTGGAAGGAGGAAGTTCAGTGATCACTGACTGTAACTAGGTAACGGTGATTGACAGCGACATGCAGCGCATTATGCAGACAGGGGCCGGGCAGCCCGGGCAGAGAGGAGAGGAGAGGACGAGGCAGAGCGCAGAGCGCAGCGACTGCGAGCCTCTCTCTCCTTTTGCTGTCTTTTCCTGTGTTTTATTTCATTCATTATTGTTAAATGCTGTGTTGAGGTTTGTGTGACAGGCCTTTATGGGGCATTTGGTTAAATACGGAACAAACCGCGTTCCGTATTGGTTCAATACGGAACGCATCTTTTAATTGTCCAATACGGAACGATTCCGTATTATACGGTACGGGTGGCAACCCTACTCACAACGCGTCGCAATGCGACGCGTTGTGAGCTTGTAGATCTGCTATTTTCAAACATTTTTTACTTTTACTTTTGGTACTTTAAGTACATTTTGATGCCAATACTTTCGTACTTTTACTCAAGTACATTTTTGAATTCCAGACTTTTACTTGTAACAGAGTATATCTAAGGTACAGTATTGATACATTTACTTGAGTACAAAATGTGAGTGAGTACTTTTTCCACCTCTGACCATCTCACTCCTGTCCTCATATCCCTCCTTTGGCTCCCTGTTCAGGCTTGCTCCGATTTCAAAGTTCTTATGCTATAAATCGCTCCGTGGGCCAGCTCCCTCATACATACCTGTCAGATCTCATCATTCCTTGCTACCTTTATGTCCCCAGTCAGAATCAATCTCGCACAGTGCTCTGGAACAATTTGCCGACAGTATCTCTGTAAGAGACGCCCAATCCACTAAAACACATATTTTTCTGTTTACTATGATACACCATAATGTCTTGTAATATGTTGTAAAGCAGTGGTTCTCAAACTTTTTCATGTCAAGGACCCCCAAATTGACACTTATGAGCTTGCAGACCCCCATTTGAAAAGATATGCCAGGGACCCCCATAAGAGAAGAGTTTTAAAGCTCTAGTGGTGATTCTCAAACATTTTAATTTCAAGGACCCATTAGGCTACAGACCCCGATTACATTTCTGGGACCCCCGATATTACTGGAACCAAATGGAACCTGTTGTAAACTCTCAGCGTTACAGACCCGTAAGGGTCCATTTTGTTCCTGACTATCATTTAGCTGGGGAACCCCTGGAACTCCCTCAACTTTGCACTTTAAATAAATACAACTTGAACTTGATAGAGGGGGACAGGCCCCCCAGGATCTGTGTACATCATCCCTGCCAGCCCCCCCTCCCAGCTTCCCCTATCATCACCATTGAGGGTAATCTATGTTGATCATTTTATACGTGCAGGGAGCAATATAGTTTTATTTCAGAAAATTTGAAGTTGTTAGAGAATGTTATGAATGTTATTTTCTTATCAAAACACTTATTACAAACATGTGTTTGAATTAATCACTCGCAGACAAATAAAGCATCTCCGTATAAACAATGTTGTCAGTTCCCTCCCTCATGTCACCCTCATTCAAAATGTTCACGCTGGTGGCTCTCTTTCCCCTGGAGGAAGCACTGCAGAGCTGCGAATGAGTGAACACAGGCTGAGGCAACTTGTTAATTATTTTGCCCCAGACCACATGGAGCTGGTGACTGAAAAAGACACTCTGCTAGTGTCTGGTTGTAAAAGTCCTGCATGCATGGCTGGCAGTAGTCCGAGCACGTGCACTTTATGAAAGAAGCATGAAATTTGGCACACAGTTAGAACATGCCATAGTCTGCGACATTCGGGGTCGCCACAGCGGCCAAATCAAGTTGGGCTCCCATCGACTTTAGTGATGAAAAGTGATGAGTCAGAGTTTTGTGGGTGCTGTGGTGACCCCGAAGGTCGCCGACTCGGGCGCCCTAGCTAAATCGTTAGAGCATGCCCTGAGCTACATCTGTGCAAAACTTTGCACTTTTAGACTGATTAGCACGAGAAAAAAAAACCCTAAGGCCTCCGACTAACATGAATACTCACCCAGACGTGTATTGTTTTCTGAGGCCATTTCTAGCCCACGGAATGTTTTTTGTGCAAAACAAATGCCTGCAATGGATTCAGCATCATGACAAACCCCCAGTTAGACCCCTCAGATCCTCCTTAAATACCCAGAAAAAAAATCTTTTTCTGGGTATTTTCCTCCTGGGTGGATTTCTTGTGTTTCAGGCATTAAGGGGTTAATAATAAAAAATGCTCAATGGATATCACTGGTCATCATCTTGAATCCTTAAGAGGTGACCCCAAGCTACAAGAATCAGTTGAGAAAAAAACTTTTACAGGCGAATCCACGTTCACCCCCACGGCTCCCGGACTAATATGGAACATTTTTGGCTGTATAGGGGCATCGCAGATTTGTCTTGGGAAACTTGTGGGAGCCAATCAAAGTTGCTCTCATAGACTTTACTATAGAGTCAAATAAATACAAAAAATAAATATGCTTTAAGTAGCATGTGAGGGGTCAAACTAGGTGTTATTCGGGATTCTGAATCCAATGCAAGCATTTGTTTTGCACGAATAACATTCCTTTTCGAGAAACGGCCGCCACTAAACTTTGAAAAGTGATGACTCATCACTAAATCATAGATTTATGGGGTCCGTTTTTAGCCCAAGGAATGTTTTTCCTGCAAAACAAATGTTTGTATTGGATTCAGAATCCCCAAAAACACCTAGTTTGACCCCTTACATGCTACTTAAAGCATATGTATTTTTTTATTTTTTATTTTACGCTATAGTAAAGTCTGTGAGAGCCCAACTTTAATTGGCTCCCACAAGTTTCCCAAGACAAATCTGCGATGCCCCTATAGCCAAAAATGTTCCATATGGCATGTTCTAACTGTGTTCCAAATTTCATGCTTCTTTCATAAAGTGCACGATTACATCAAAATACTGCCCGAAACGCCTGGACTATACAGGCAGCTCAGTACTGGTGATACTGTTGCTCTTTTAACCACTCTCTGTAGAGTCTTGGCTTGTGGTCATCAGTGGAGTATCTTCCATACAAAGTAGTGACACATTGTCTCGTCACCTTAAAGAGTCATGAAACCCAAAATCACTTTTTCTATAAATATATATTATATCAATGAGTCACTTGTGATAGGGAGCAATGATATGGTTCAATTTGCCCATAGGCTTGTGGATTCAGAGCTTTCTGCTGTCTCTGTAGCCATTTCTGTGTTCCTCCAGTTTCTGTGTAGAAAAGAAATATTTGGCGCCGCTCATTACATATTTGCTCTCGGTGTACCATTAGTTCGGCGTGAGGTGGCTTATCTAATTAATATTAAAGGGGAAGACCACCCATTTTCAATATTGAACAATGTCATTAATATAAGAGGAGTTGTGTGGAAATAGAAACAAAGTTCCCCCCTTTCTGTGTTGCCTAGAACTGGAATGTGTGATGTCATCAAGTTGTACTTTACAATACAAACCCCAAAATCAATCCTCCAGTTCTAGGCAACACAGAAGGGGGGGGACGTTTTTCTATTTCCACACAACTCCTCTAAGGTATATTAATGACATTGTTCAATATTGAAAATGGGTGGTTTTCCCCTTTAACGTTTGTTTTAAACTGCAGATAACCACTCCTACATTTTAGAAACCACTCCTACATTTTAGATTTCTTTTCATATTCTGAATTCTGAGAAAACAAATAAAGAGGCGGGGTTTCTCGCTCCTTTGATGCCATGTGCAAGGGGTCATCATTATGTCGGTAAATCGGACAAACGTGTCCGTGGCAAAGACTTGGCCTTGCCTTATCATAAGACCCAATTACTGAATGTAAGTGTCCAGGTTCTTTTCAGAATATGTATAGCACTGATTTATGACACTATATGGCACATTAGGAGTCCAACTAGTACTAGTGGTTCCAACATTTTGCAAGGACACCCATAACTCTGAGAGTGTTCAAATGGAAGCAAATGGACCTGTAAGGGTTTCATTTTACACTCTCAGAGTTACAGACCTGTTATGGTCATTCAGGGCTATAGCTCTTTATGTGTTTCAGGGTAATATTATTGTCCACTCATTTCTATGTCCGTAGCAAAAATTGGATTTTGACAAAAATGTCCCCCACAAGCCAGCATGGCGATGACCCCTGGTCATGTGATGTGACCAGCTCCGGTCTTAGCTGATGTGAACCCAGACCTAAGGCCTAGGCCAGACGGAGCTGGATATTTCATATATCCCGGTTTTTCAGATATCCACATATCCACAAAAATATCTAGGTCCACACGACAAAGATATCTAGGTCTAAAATAATCTGATTCCCAGACCTCCACTAGGGGGACAAGCACACACACAGTAAAGTCTTCAGAGATATCCGTGTTCCATGCCTACACAGGCATCAGATATTTTTCAATGTCTTCACTTATTGATCCGGTTTAGAAAATATCCTGTTTCGCGGCCGAAATATCCAGCTTCGTGTGGCTGCAAGCCCCAACCGCACAAAGAAATGTCTAGCTTCAGAAATGTCTAGCTCTGTGTAGCCGGCACCTAAAGCTGCTCACTTTCCACTGCAGTGAGTGCAGTCCCCTTGATGTGAATGGGGCATGTGCTCCCTGCAGCTCCCTATAGATGGGGCACGTGTGCAGTACAACACTGACATTTACCATGCCAACTTATTAATAACAGTGCCTTAAGCATAGTTGCATGAGTGCTGTCGGTATTCTCTATTATTGTAAAGTAAGCCATGCACCCGATAAGAAAACGCAGCAATATATTGAAATGAGTTGGGGTCGTGCTTGCATATCGTGTGTATGCAGTAAATGCATGTGTGCAGTATAATCTGTGTCAATGGTTGACTGTTTGCAAAGTGTACAAATACCGGTATGTGTAAATGCACACACGCACTTACGCACGCGCATACAGTCGCACACACACACACACACACACACACACACACACACACACACACACACACACACACACACACACACACACACACACAAAAACAGTGCCTTTTCAATTATAGGAGTGAGATGGGGGATGACATATATTGCTAAGGTCATAGACAGGTCACTGACCGTCATTTGCACTATTTTGAAAGGTTTGCTATGGAATGCAAACCACACTGAGTGAAGCTGCCATGCGTAAACTTAGAAAGCTGATTGAGTGCATGTGACTTTGAATGAAAGCACAGAGTGTATTTCCTTCCAATTTACAAAGGGGGAAATCTCGCTCATTCGAACGATCATCATTTCGACAACGGAGCGTCGGGAGGGTTAGCGACTCACCCCACGGAGGTTAGGGTTAGGGTAAGGGTTAGGTTTGGGTGTCGAAAAGATGACACATAGAAACAGCTAAACGCTCCCTTTACAAAGCAGGTTATCAGTGTTTTTTTTTTTATCCTCTTAAGAGATGCTATCTACTCAAACATTAATTATATACAATTATGTATGTTACATATCACTTAAGAATAGACAGGCAGTTGTGTGGAGTGTACACGGCACTGGCATGCATTTGTGTGAAGGAAGGGGATTCCCTGAGGGGTCGACTTTGGGAGTGCTCCCAAAAGACTGAGGGATTGCTTACAAATCCACAACAAAGCCCAACTTTGGTCTTCCACATCATTAGCTCACATCATTAGGCTACACACACATTACGTGTTTTCATCAAATGGTTGTCAATCCATTAAATCTGTGTTTATGTAGCCAATTTGTGTTTTACGGACTTTTGTGCTGGGATTTGTGAAGTTAATACTGACGTTTATGACATCTGGATCCACTTTTGGTGAGTCTTTAGTAGACAGTAGATGGCTGGCGAGCAAAAATGTAAACATCTCTTAATAAAACAGGGGGCACAGTGGCGCAGTCGGTAGAGCTGTCGCATCACAGCTAGAAGGTCCTGGGTTAGGGCGAAAGGGACATTCTGTGTGGAGTTTGCATGTTCTCCCCATGTACCCTAGGGTAGGTACCCACACAAAAAACATAAAGTAATCGTGGTCTCTATACACCTGATGGAGGGGAAAGGAACTGGTTGGAATAACGTGTTCCTTCCACACACTACGTCTTACCAGGGGAAACTCCCCCCTGGCAGGAGATAAGAAGCGGCTTGCTCACTCCTCATGCATTGAAGGAAGCATGAGCTCAGTTCGGGGCTCTCCCCAGATTGGCAGAAGGAGAGCAGCACCCAAGATTACAGTTTGGCACTGGGAGAAAAAAATCGTGGCATAAAGATTTTGGGGGGAAAAAAAGAAAACGTAATAAAATAAGATTACATCATGATTCAAGATGTATTCCTCACATCCCAATAGGAATAATAGTAATCAAGACAGGGTTCATGCTTCCCTGTGCAATCTTTAGCTAGCTAGTTATGTCTATAGATGCCGTTTTAACATGTCGTTAGCAGGGGGAAAAAACTAAAACAACAAAACAATGGCAGCAATGAGGCAACATAATGAGCCACCATAAACATTAGCTTTAGACTACATACAATGTTAATTCAAAACAACAAGAGAATTTCCTTCCTTAATGCCTATTTTACACATGGGCTACAGTGATATATAAGCCTGTACTGTAGGCCTATATCTCGAACATTGCCTACAGACCACCAATGATGAACTACAGACGCTAACATGAGCATTGCAGCCATTTGGTAATGTTGCTGTGGGGTTGCTGCGTCAGGTGATCTGTGTAGGCCTACTTTGCAGTGATTGGTCTAGTATAAATCATGCTTGTTCATATAAAGAATTAGGAGGGGAAAAACACAACACACAGCTGTTATGTTTAATTATGACACATGGAGAAACTTGATATGAGTTGCTAACCCAAATCGCATGGTACCAGGCAACTGGGATAAGTTTTAAGGTTGTTTGGAAATTATTGACATGAAAACTTGACTGAAGGTTTATGACCACAGTGTTGAAAATGAGAAAAGGAGAAACCGTTTGAAACTCTTTCACCCCATTTCTTATTTGTTATTTTATATTCTTGAAATGGGGAGTTATCATAGCATCATATATAGGCTACTATTATTTATTTATATTTGAATTGCAGTTTTATAAGCAAAATGTTGTTGTCAGGTAAAGGGGCTACTTGGATTCAGAAATCATGGAAAGGGGATACTCAAGCCAAAAAAGATTGAGAAACACTCGTCTACGGTATATGTAACAGACAACAGTGTGTCATCCTCCAAAGTTGTTGTGAAATGCAGCAAACAGTCAGTCAGATAGACAGACAGACAGACAGACAGACGGTCGGTCGGTCGGTCGGTCGGTCGGTCAGTCAGTCAGAGTTTTTTTTTGCACACATGTCCATTTCCTGGTGTGAAGAATTGTTTGCTTTGGGCCATTAGTGGAGAGGCAAAGTGGATGCGAAAGTGATTTGGAGAAAAAGAAAGGAGCTTGAAACGAGGGTGAAAGTGAACGGTTTGGCATATCTCAAAAGGGAAGCACAGATTAGGCTGCGTTTTGGTCAGTGCCAACCAAGAGAGAAACAACAAATTTGAGAGTATAATGTGGGCCCAAGTTAACATTATTCAGGCCACAAGTTTTGTCCAACATGTGCCAGCGGGGCTGTAACAAAACAACAAACAATTGCATTGTCTTTTGTAGCCCAATATGGAAAGCAATCAATCTTACGTTATAACAAAAGACATGATTTCCCTGAGCTGCAGTGGAGAACGATGGATTACATTACTAGAACTGATTAAAATGCAGGACGCCACACCAGGTACAAACTCCCAGGCAGAAAAACGGCACTGCCTTGTCTTTAGAAACACGTGCTGTGTAAAGATGGAATTTGACTTTTATTTGACTGTTAATGTCCAGGGGGTGTAAGCCTACGTGTACCGTACATCAAGCTGCCTCACACTACAGAATCAGGAGAGAAAGGTTTCTTGAACTCATTGACTCCTTTTATAGTCTAGTGGAATTTCTGAAAAATGTGATTGGCATTTTGGGGTAAAAGTTGGGAACCTGTCTATTTTACACAATTCAAGGGTGCTGAATCTGAAAAAATGGTTCCCAAGCAAAATTTTTAGTTTTTGACCTATGTTGACAACATAGCTGCCGAATTGTCAATTTAAACTATTTCTTCAAGGGATATTTCACTTTCAAAAAACCTTTAGTAATTTCATCGTCTAATCAAGCTTTTGGGAACACCCAGGACCGTTTGATTCAGTTTAGATTTAGATATTTGATATTCATTTTATCAGACACGCCCCCTTCCTATACAAACCCATTGTAACTTCAAACTCCATTTTAACTATGATAGATTTAATGAAAACACCCGTCCTTTAATCATTTCTTAATTGTATTTTATTTTTTTCATTTTCCCAAATAATTATTGAAAATAAACTAAAAAGGTTATCGAAAGAACACTGCCTGTTCGTGTATTAGAAGGGCATCAGGAGTCACCAGAAAAAAGGATGGGTGTTTTCATTGAATCTATCATGGTTAAAATGTTTTATTTTTATTAAAAAGGGATATTTCACTTACAGTATTTTCTGGACTATAAGGCGCACCTGACTATAAGGCACACTGTCAATGAATGGTCTATTTTCAAACTGTTTTCATATATAAGGCGCACCTGACTATAAGGCGCACATAATAGACGCTACCGTTGCGTTATGCATCCAACAGATGGAGCTGTGCTAAAGGGAATGTCAATGTCAATGAATGATCCATATATAAGGCGCACTGGACTATAAGGCGCACTGTAGTTTTTTGAGAAAATTAAAGGCTTTTAAGTGCGCCTTATAGTCCGGAAAATACGGTAAATACAAAAACATTTTAACCATGATAGATTCAATGAAAACACCCATCCTTTTTTCTGGTGACTCCTGACGCCCTCCTATTACACGAACAGGTATTGTTTTTTCGGTAACTTTTTTAGTTTCTTTTTAATAATTATTTGGGAAAATGAAAAATAAATAAATACAAAAAATAAATTATTAAAAATAAATGAAAGGAGTTATCGAAAGAACACGACCTGCTCACGTATTAGGAGGGCGTCAGGAGTCACCAGAAAAAGAGGACAGGTGTTTTCATTAAATCTATTATGGTTAAAATGGAGTTTGAAGTTACAATGGGTTTGTATAGGAAGGGGGCGTGTCTGATAAAATGAATATCAAATATCTAAATCTAAACTGAATCAAACAACTCAAAAACTGTCCTGGGTGTTCGCAAAACCCTGATTATATGATAAAATGATGAAAAGTTTTTTGAAAGAGAAATATTGCTTGAATAAATAGTTCAAAATGTACAATTCGGCAGCCACTTTGTTATGCAAATTGGAAGGTCAAAAACTCAAAACTTTGATTGGGAACCAGGTTTTTCAGATTCTGCACCCTTGAATTATGTAAAACTAGCCCTTACCCGTTCAAAGATATGAGCTCCGAAATGATGTGCAGTGTGTGGGTTATGGGATGTGCACTGTGCACACAGTATATGAGGGATGGAAAGTAACTTTAACTGGTGCTTGCATGCTAATATGTAGGAGCATCAATGTAAGAAATACCCGTTCCATTTAACGGCTACAGAGATACTGTGTACCGATCTGCATGATATTTGGACATCATCTGTAACAGGGCCAGAACCCCCCCGCCCGCCCGCCTGCCTGCACCCCCCCCCCCCCCCCTTAACAGCGCCCCTCCCTTAACATGTGTGGTCACAAAAGGTACTGTAGGCTAAATAGATATAGATACACCATAAAAATGCTAATATACAGCATACGATTTGTGAAAGTGACAAACGGGCTTCACAGTTATGTCAGGTGTGTTCATATGCTGATGGTGATGCGATTTCAGATCAATTGCTCCAGCCACCGAGGAGAAACGCTGAGACAGACAGACAGACACTCACTCACTCACTCACTCAGACATTCGCAAAATTATAGTATAGATGGCCTGGTTCCCCACTTTTACCCTCAAATGCCTCTAACCTGCTTATAGAAGGCCTTTTTTCAGAATTTCCGCCTGACTATTATGACTCCTTTTTGGATCCGCAGCCAATGCGTTTTAATCATGCAGCAAACGAAGAAAACACAATGGTTGAAAATCGCGCCTGTGTGCAAAGCCCTTTAATGTTTATTCTATTTTTATGTTAACTCTTCTTGCCGTACAGCAGCCTTTTTGCCAGGCTTTCATCTGGCATGCGGCAGACATGGCCAGCCCATCTCATCTGGGATCGCTTGAACATGGCATAGATGCTCTCCACCTCAGCCCTAAGGAGGACCTCAGTGTCTGGAACCTTGTCCTGCCATTGTATGTTGAGCAGCCTCCTGAGGCATCTCATATGGAAAGCATTGAGCTGCTTTGCATGCCGGCTAATACACAGTCCATGTCTCACAGGCGTAGAGCATGGAGGGGAGGACAACAGCATGGTAGACTTCGAGTTTGGTCTGTAGGCTGAGCCCTCTACGCTCCCAAACAGAGGTTCCAGACAGACACCTCGCATACATACATAGTACATACAGTACATGCATACATCACATAGCCTACATACATACTGTACCTCACATACATACATACATACATACATACATACATACATACATACATACATACATACATACATACATACATGATACTGTACATACATGTATATGTATATTTTGTTCATAAACATAGTAGTCTAATGGAAAAGTTGTCCCAGAGTCTGCTGGTCCGGGCATTGAGGCTGTGGTAACTTGCCAGACAGTAGCAGCTGAAACAGGCCATCGTTGGGGTGGCTGGTGGAACAGAATTTACATCAATGGCTTGTTATCGTTTGCTGAATAGATCAATTGAGACAAGCACAATCTGATTGTGCTTTTCCATTACTATTATTGAATCATCATGCTGACCATAAATTGCCGTTTGGCTTCAAAAAGTTTACAAATCTGATTTATAGAAACAATGGTGCTAGTATCCTCCAACATTCTGTTTTTCTTGTTCTGTCCCCCTCTGTGGTGAAACAATTGGCTCTTGCTTTGTGTGAACCAGTTGCAATAGCTGACCCCTCTTTTCTTTGACTGACAAGGAATTTAGAATAACTGAATATTGCAGACCCACCAAACGTGAATTGCTCAGCCAGAGGCCTCTCACTTCTTGTCACATAACTAGTTGAAAAGTGTGAAAGAGTGGGTGAAGCAGGGGTCATCGCCATACTGCCTTGAGGTGGACATTTTTGCCACGGACATACAAACAATAATATTGCCAGAAACACAAGAAGAGCTAGCCCTGAATGACCATAACAGGTCTGTTAAGGGGTCCTTGAACATTTGAGAACCACTAGTACCAATTGGACTCATAATATGCCATAGTGTCGTAGTAAGTAAGTGTCATACATGTCTGAGACTCAACAATACAAACATGGCATACTAGTCGATTCCAGCCGGCATGTTCGTCGCACTGGGTGGCGAACTCACACCAGAAGTAGGATGAGATGCATGGCAGTGAATGGAGCTGGCTGGATCAGCTCATGAAGTTCCATGAACATAACTGCCTTGCCCTAATACCGTATATACAGTATACCAGCAACAACAGACTGTTGCCACAGCAACGTACACAAAGGTTTGTGTACACATGTGGTGTGATGTCATACTGATGCGGAGATATGAGCAGGGCAAAGGTGTGACGTGTGACGTGTGACGGACGGACGGACGGCCGGTGGAGGTTTTCATAGTAAACTGCTCCCTGACGGTCGCAATAACTGCCATAACCCTAATTTATGAACGACGGAGGTCTTTGTCATATAATCGGTTCAGGAATATAAAAGAAGACATCACAGGTATTTTTACAGTCACCTCCCCAGAGGAGCCTCTTATTGCTTATAGGGCGTCGCAGTTTAAGCCCCGCCCCGTCCTTACACAGGCTCCGGAAGAGACTTACCTAAGCCCCGTCCTGTCCTTACACGGGCTACATATTATAACCTAGAGTGCAAAGTGAAAGTGTGGAAGAATCGTCTATTTGCACAGGAGTGAGTGATGTCAGAATGAGTCAGCAGAAGTGATGTCACAATGAGTCAGCACTTGTGCCGGTTCCGGAACAGCCTGATGTCAGGCATCAGCTCCGCATACGGAGATTCTGAACCTTTCGCGCCGGTTCCGGAAAACCGCGTATCGCATTTATTGTAAGATGAAGGAAATCTGGAGACTTGATATTCAGTAATTCGCTCTTATGATCAAAAATTATCATATTGTGTAAAAAAGAAAGTCCAAACTTTGCCACAGACAAGACGTCTTTGCCATGGACACATTTGTCCGTGTGTGGACATATTGATGACCCAAAAAGAAACAAGGGGAAAAAAAGAAAAAGTCATATAATAAGAAAATTCATGGAGCGCATATCTCGGCCAAGCCTGCTTGCTACCCAGTTGAAGGGTTGCAGCCGTCAACACCCGAAAGAAGCTGCAGGCTTTTCTATGACATTTATAGTTTTGGCATTTGTGTCCCCCCCCCTCCCCCCCCACACACACACACACCACACCACACCACCACAGTCCCAGGCCTGGAATTCCGAATGCAAGACCACATGCACAGTCTGCCTGCGCATGTAATATTTGATACATAGCTTTTGTTTCCAATGCTTTGATTGTTTTGCAAATCTTTAAGGTCAGTCTATGGTGCATTTTCACAGCTGTGACGTTGCCAGTGCTTAGTCGTTTATAGCCTACTCCTTTCTTTTCTAAATTCAGTTGGCTTGTAATGCAATGCATTCAATTAAAACATTCTCTGAAAAAGCAACTGGTGTCATGTGACAGAGCTTAGAATTTTGTTTGTGGTATTGCACACAGCTGGCATACATGCTGTTTATGGTTTCATAGGCATTCCCCTGGGAAATGTAGCGGTCTAGAAATAGAGTAGATCTCCTTCCATCCAGTCCTGCATGTTCACAACACAAACCAAAGTTCCCGAACGTTTTCCAATTATCCCAAACAACTTCACACTTCTTGCATGTTGCTCATTGTAAAATGCTGCCGCAATGAATGACTCTTACCTCAGTTTAAATTATTCTGCTGGTGACATTTTTATTAGTTAGATCTTGGCTTTTTGTCGTTGTTTTATAGCCTAGGCTGTTGCAACTAACTACAATGGAAAGTGTTGTTGTAATCAAGCACAATATAATGACGTTTCGGAGACACTTGAGTTTGCAACATACTTTGTTACTTGGTTGCATGCCATGACCCTCACCGAAAATAGCAGATCTACAAGCTACTGCTACTCGACCTTCAAACCTATAGACCTATGTTGCGCTGATCAGAGCGTAGTAGATTTGTAGTGTTAAAACGCTGCTGTAGAACCGCATGTCTTTAATTTAGTTTTATCTTCTGACTATATTAGCCTGGAACTCAGCCTGATTCTTCCTATGTTCAGTGCATTCGTTTTTCTCACTTCATTTATCAGTCTGGCCAGCCACCAATTTGACTCGCTTTTCAATTACAAGGCAAGTCAGGACGTGACTCAAGTTTTACATTGGACAACACTGGTCCCGCCCCCTCTACTGACCAATCAGAAGCCTGAGTTGTTTTCACTAGTTTAAAGAGGTGGTGCCATAGTTTTGTACTTTTTCTGTTTTTCATGTGTCTAGGAGGTTGAAAGTACATCATTGGACCCCCTGGTGTGGTTTTTATGAGCAATTATGTATTCTCTTGGTATTTGTTTGTTTTCTCTTGGAGGCTGCCACCTTGTGGTCAAAAGTGTCAGTTAAAAACACAGATACTTTTACATCACAGAATCAACTCCTCCCCTAATTACCATTCACCCAACACTGTGGGGTGTGGCTATATCAGCTGGGTCACCACCCACCATGCCATCCATGCATACCTAATGAACTGGGGGTGTGGCCACATAAAAACATCATTTTAACTCTTTCTGTACACTTTTTTGGAAAAAATCTTCCTTCTAGTATAATCATAATAGTTGATAATCATGTTTTAGAGGGGGAATAAATCATGGCACCCGCACTTTAACGCAGATGAAGCGAGTGAAGGGAAAAAAAATCCACCGAACGTAGTGAAGCAGGTTGAATCCCAGGCTATGACTATGCAGAAGGCAGATCCATACACAGTGTTTGTGCCACGGTGGACTCACCCTCTAGGCAATATTGATATAGGACAGGATGAAGAGGGAAATGGCAGTGGTGTGAACTAATTGTTTTAATTTGGCTGCAGGACCGCCATGCCAAACATTTTTCAAAGATTTAATATTTCAGAAGAAAAGCCACATGGATTTAACCAACATCGTTTGGAATGAGTTATTAGCAGTTGCATTCATTGCTTCGATATGTTTAATTTATTCTGGACATAAATGGATCACTTGACACTGAACAGGCCATTTTGAATTTCTGTCTTCATAAACATTCATTGCTTCAAATTTATTCTGGACATAAAAGGATCACTTGACACTGAACAGGCTATTTTGAATTTCTGTCATCATAAATCAACTGTGGATTGAAACAGCAGTGTGCCTGTGGCCTGGCCCTGGTGTGACTATACTCATGGCCACCCCTGAGCAGTGTTTGTAGTGTGTTTGGAGTGGATTTGAGCAACGGTGGTCTGTGGCCTATAGTGTGACTATTGTCATTACAGGCCCCTGATAAGTTTGTGCCAAGTTTGGTGTGGATAGGAGCAGGAGTGTTCCTGTGACCCCTGAGGCCCCTAACATGGCCCCTGGGGACCACATGTGGCCCCTGGTGTGGCTATTGTCATGGCAGACCCCTGAACAGTGTGTGTGCCACGTTTGGTTACGTTTGTGACGTCCGCGGTCTATGGTCATCGGTCGACCTGCACCCTCTAGGCAATTTTTATTTCAGGATAGGATGAATAGGGGAATTTCGTTGGTGTGAACTAATTGGTTTAATTCTGCTGCAGGACCATCACGTCGAACATTTTTCAAACATTTAATATTTCAGGAGAAAAGCCACATGGATTTAACCAGTCAACATAGTTTGGAATGATACTTAAGTAAAAGTATCAATACTACAATGTAGAAATACTCTAGGGTGCCCTCACACCAAAATACCTAGAGTGGAATCCGCCAATGCATTTCAATGAGAATGGAGCGTTTTTTTTGCCAGTAGAGGATTTCTGCAAAAAAAAAAAAAAAAAACGCTCCATTCTCATTGAAATGCATTGGCGGATTCCACTCTAGGTATTTTGGTGTGTGGGCACCCTACAAGGAATTCAAAATGTACTTGAGTAAAAGTACCGTACAAAAGTATTGGCCTCAAAATGTAGGCCTACCTTAACACTTTCAGTGCCAGGGCGTCATATGACGTCCGACACGACCTTGGCAATGATGCCAGAAAATAATATTGGCGTCATATGACGCCAGATGCTTTTTTTTCATATTACAGTAGTACAGTGTTGGATCTATGCGGTAACCAAGATACAGCCCTTTTGGACGATGGGACGGTCGTCATGCATGACAATTCAGTGGCGTCAGTTCAGAACAAGCTAAGGTATGGCAACATGACTGGTGTCTGGTGAAGACACCAGTCATGTTGCCATACCTTAGCAACAGGCACGATGAAAAGTACATTTTTATTATTTCCCCCTGTCAAGGTATGGCAGCTGCATACCCCTGCCATACCCAATTGACGCCCCTGCATGACATCACACGCTTATGTGACCAAATTCAAGCATGCTGATTGGCCGGTTCCCCCCAGAAACAAGGGTCTCAAAGACGAGTTCAGTGACTTTTACCGTCCGGACACAGCAATCAGAGGGAGAGAGAGATATATTGAGAGAATGAGCTAGAATTAGTTATAAAATCATTAGATGTAGTATTATTTAGAGAGATAGAGATAGAGAGAGAGATCGGAAGGTAGAGGTTTTACCTCCGCTGATCAGAGAGCAAGTCATGGCCGCACATGGAGACCAAGCAGGCAGCCGAACCATGCCCCGTGGCCGTGGACACCACCAAGCCCGCAGCCTGCTGCTGCCCAGCGCCGCCACCGACCATAATCAAAACCCGAAGCACCAGTTGGACTTTCGTTTGTTGCTGCGCGGCTGCGTTTGGGACTTGACTGAGGCGACGCGTGAGGATGAACGGTGATGCCGTTGAACGCTGATGCCGGCGATTTGAAGAGAATTCTGTGTTTTTGCTGCTGTGTCGGGGGAGCCAAGGAACGTCGCCAGCCATCCACAGTGGACGGAGGAGCTACGGCGGTGATCCGGACCGGAGGCAGGCTGTTTGGAGCAGTGTATCATCTTACGGCGCCCACCGGCTGCACCGATAGGTATGGCCCCGGAGAGCGGAGTTGCAGCGGGCGCTAATACACCCAAATGAGGCCGTGCGTGGACTTAGCCAAGGAGGACGACCCGGTCGCTCGGTGTGCTGCGATCAGCGAACCGGGTAAGCATTATAAAGCTATGCTTTTTACGTTTCAATATGTTCTATACGTCTGTCTGTCTTTCAATGTTATATGAGATCAGTGCTGTGTTCTGGGGACTCACCGGGGACTACCCTACACACCTCGCCCGACTTGGGACACCCTCGCAGGCACGGCGCCGCCAGGCGCCGGCCTCTATACCTCCGTGATGGAGGAACAATAAAATATGAACGGCGTCTGCCCTCGTGAACCTTTCAAAGTAACGTATTTGATAGGGATTATGTACTATAGCGTCTGCCCTGGCCAAACGAATAGTAGCTGATCGTATGCCCTCAAAAAAAGTCTAGAACACACCACTGTATGATATGCATAAAGTGTGTTCCTGTGGAAATGAGCCATGAATCTGTAGGTCTACTCTAATGCAAGCTTGTAATACATTCTTCAATCAATCAATAACCGATGTCAATAAGCCTGACCTGCTATTGTTTTTTTTCCACGTAGGGTGCATTTGGTAATATACAATTCAATTCAAAGGAGCGTTATTGGCATGAGAAAACATACGTTTACATTGCCAAAGCAAGTATCACACATACAATAAAACTAGACCAGGTCAACCTGGTTGTGCCAGACCCCCTGTCTGTCATCATCATTTATGACATCATGCCTTTTGTAGGCATGTCATCATCATGTCATCATCATATATACCCTTTATATAGAAAACCAGGACAGACAGACCGACATTTGCTTATGTAGGCCTACCCATTTCATGGGTCTGGCAAAAAACAGTTGAAAATGCTATGTCGCATTGTCATTGCCAGACCCATGAAATGGGTAGGCCTACATAAGCAAATGTCGGTCTGTCCGGTTTTTCTCCATAGATGGTCATGATGATGACATGATGATGACATGAGGGAGGGATAGACCGACAGACAAAGCCTTCATGTCATCACAATGTCACAAATGATGATGACATGAGGGAGGGACAGACAGCCTATAAAGGGACAGACAGCCTATAAATGTACCATTAAATTTATAGGCCCAGAGGGTTGGCAGAACCGGGGTCTGGCACAACCAGGTTGACCTGGTCTAGTTTTATATATATACAGGGTACAAATAGCAGCATTATTTTCCTCATAGTACATAAAGGTATCAGCTCTGTTTCATACTGTATGTGCAGTAGGTCTAGATGTCAATCCATGGTTTGTAGTAGGTGTATGAAGTTCCTCCAACTTCTTCCAGTAAGAATACATTTCTTTATAGTTTAGTTTTTTATTGTGTGTGTATACCTAGATAGATAGTTTAGTAATACAATCAGTGTGTGTGTGTGTGTGTGTGTGTGTGTGTGTGTGTGTGTGTGTGTGTGTGTGTGTGTGTGTGTGTGTGTGTGTGACATAATAATCTATCAAATCGATCTCAAATCTGTATCAAATTTGTATCAAAGCAGAGCCTATAGAATTCAGTGGCCACGTATATATACATATATACATTTGAAATTATTTAGACTAGTGAAAACAGCCGATCTACAAGCACACAACGCCTCGCTTGTAGATCTGCTGTTTTCACTACTTTTGTGCGACAGCCTTTGCTAAAGAACATACAAATTATACAGAAGCACGTTCATTTAGTATTTTGTATTTATTTCTATCATATACAGGGCCCGTGGAGTCTGACTGGATGGAGGAAGGATGGGAGCCCGATCTGCAACCAGACCAATGACAACGCAGAGGACAGTATGATGGCGGAGATAGCGAGAGCGGAGGAGTCAGGCATAGGTCATACACACTGTAGGTTCGCTGCCTGGACCAATGTCACTCTAGGGGAGCTGAAGAACTTTCTGGGACTTCTCTTCCTCACAGCTATCGTTCACAAGCCGGAGATTGCCATGCAGTGGTCAAAAAAACATTGCCATGCCGTACTTTCCCAGAACAATGGCAAGGAACAGGTACCAGGCCATTTTGAGGCACCTGAGGTACACACACACACACACACACACACACACACACACACACACACACACACACACACACACACACACACACACACACACACACACACACACACACACACACACACACACACACACACACGGTGAACAGTACCATCTTTGACCTTTATTTGTGGTGCCTTTGACTCCTGAATGTTGGCTTGTTGAATGCCTTTTTTTGAGAATACAGTACAGTACAGTACTGACTTTTATATTATTTTATTTATTCTTTACTTGCTGCACATTTATTTTATTTTACTTTTATCCAGTTATATTTTATTTTTGTGAAGTCATATTTGTGATTTCTTTTTTTTTGGAAATATTTGTAAATATTGTTGAACATAAATATGTTCATGCTGGATGTGTGAGGTACTCACCAGGGTTAGGGTTCGATGTTGCCATAAAATAAAAGGTTGACATCGCTTTTCTGACTTTTTGTCTTCCTGACCTTCTAGACCAGGTAAAAACACAGTGAATTCACAGTGCATAGTTCTATCAAAATGTAAGGCAATTTCTACCTTCTGAGTCATTTCATACTTTTTCACTTTGCCCCCTTGAAACTAGACGATGGTACAATATTTTTTTAACTTTTTTTGCACATAATGAAAGTAGGCATGTCATTCTTTCTGTCAAGGGTACTTGTGTTCCGTTACCATTTACCAATTTGTTGCTATGGCTTCCTAAAGTTTTTTTTCTTTGAACTCAAATATCTCAGAATCTAGATTTCTGAGGTTATTGACTGGTTTGCGCAGTGCGCACTCTCGAGCACCTATCTCCAAAACCGCTCACCGAAATCACTCCAAAATTTTTTTGGTAAAAAAAAAAATCCTCTTTTACCAAACCTCCCATTTTTGTTCCGATGTGAATATCGGATCATTTCCAATTTATTCCCTGGAATTGGGGCAGAAATGAATGGGACCTAATGGTGGCACTGGTAAGGGACGGGGGGCAGGGGGGGCTGGCACTCAAAGTGTTAAGTACCAAAAGTTCCTAGGCTATTTTCAAATAGCCTAGGGCTAAATTGCTTCATGTATGTTTTATAATATTATAATTTATACCCGCAAAGTAACTAGTAACTAAAGTTTTCAAATAAATGTAGTGGAGTAAAATCCAATATTTGGATCCGAGATGTAGTGGAGTAGAAATAAAAGTATTGGAAATTGGAAATACTCAAGTAAAGTACAAATACCTCAAAATTGTACTTAAGTACAGTACTTTACACCACTGGTAACAGAGGTATGCATGATAACTCTTTGTGCTTTTGTCTTATGGACTTCAAGGCTAGGCATCTGTGCTTCGTGCTCCTCCTCTCCTTGTGCCTGGCGTGGGGTGGTGTCCTTGGTCCATGTCGACACTCTGTAACAAAGGATCACCTCCTGAGCCTCAACCGCCTGGTGAGACCTGCACCCCAATGCAACATGCCCTACCTACAGCATACATGGGCAACATGACCAGCTTTAATTACTTCAGTCTACTGTATATTAGTAGCTTAATGACTAGCCTGCTACTAGTCTTTTTATGTCCAATGCTTTTGTACTCAAATGGGTCACACCATGCTTTTAAAAATATATATTTTATATAAATATTGGTCCATAATACGGTTTTATACAGGTTTTAGCCTAAACAACCACTCAGATATTGAAATGTTATGTTCTGTCTCTAATTATAAGCCATTCAGATGCAATACCAAAATGCCCTTTGTTGGCAACAGGCCGCTGTCTTTGGGCTTCTCATCTCATCAACATGGATCTGTCCCATATAGCGCCACCATCAGGCCGATTTTTTCAAACAAATTTTTGGACACTGCTCCTACACATTTTGGCCTAAAATCACGCTGCGACCTGACGGTCGCTTATCTCCCGATTAGGGAGTCTTACTGGTTTGTACCATGTGAGTGAGTTTAAGGACCAATTCACCGTATATTCATATAATTGGTCTTCACTAATTATACAATTATATAGTTTTTCGACTCAGTCTGTGTCTCATTAGCCTCGCGTAGCCAGGCTTACTCATCTGCGAAGAGAAAAGCCTGGTCAAGATATGAGGCAGAGACCGTTCTAGGAGGTGGGGCTGAATTTTCCCGGAAGTTGTATTTTTTTCACTGGGCAATGTAAAAAGACCACACAGCGTGACGTAACGTCCGTTAAATGTAGCACTTCCGCTAGAAATCTTGGAACCAAGCGGAAGTTATATCTTTCCCAGGGGGGTGTCTCATAGGAGGGCTGTGGACACAAAACCGCCTACTAGTGACATCATAGTTAGGCAAGTTTTCTTTTTTCAAACTAAACGTCAAATGTTTTATTTTGATGAATAACTTGAGAACACTGCAGGTTAGCCTATAGCATGCTAACTTTCCAGGAACAGAAATTCTGCAGTTTCTGTTATCTTGGAATCCCATTTGATGATGAGCCCTCCTCTGAGACACAGAGAGTGAGAATTGGTGGCATCTTATAATGAGCATTAGTGAGGACAAATTATGTGAAAATGGGTGAAGTGGTCCTCTAATGCAAGAACAATGGCGTTTATTTCAGCATGCTAACCTTCCAGGAAGAGAAAGGCTGTAGTTTGGATTAGCTTGGAATCCCATTGATGATGACATAAGTAGGCAGGTTTCTGAACTGTCCATAGCCCACCAATGAGACGCAGAGCGAGTAGACAGAAATCCTGCCATTTTAAAGGAGTAGTTCACCCCCAAAATGACTTTTTTTCTTGAGACTTGAGTTCAATAATACTTTTTTTGTTTGTTTGTTTTTGTCGCATCCCCAAGACAATAATTTGATTATAATAAATGTACCCCCGTTGATTCCGGATGGAGACCCAAATGCATTTGGGTCCCCATCCGGAATCAACGGGCTTACAAAGAGACTCCTCAAATTATTGGCTTAGGAATGCGACAAAAACTCAAGTCTCAGTGGGTGAGTAATCGATGGAAAAAAAATAGTATGGACAGGCAGGATGGACAGGAAAGAAAGACAAATATATTTTGTTTTAGGAAACTGTGGTCTTCACATCTCAATTTTCACTCCACAGATTGACAACCAGTTGGACAATGGCTGTGCAATAAGCTATCCATTCACAGATCGTCACAGTCTGGTGAGTGAGTAGAAATGAGTGCCCTGTCTGCATAAAGGCACAATCAGATGTAGTTGGTTTATTTGCAAGTAGAACACATGGCACTTCAGGCTCGGCTGCAGGATGAAATGACTGAGGGGGCAGTTGAAAATGGCAAGGGGGCACAAATGGCACATCTAATTTGTATGTATTAAAACAATATATATTTTGTTGTTGTCGAGTGGAAACCTTGTATGTCCAATACCATTGGTTTTGTATTAATCATTTTAAAAATGATTTAAACTAGTGAAAATAGCCAATCTACAAGCACACAACGCCTCGCAACGCAAGGCGTTGTGTGCTTGTAGATCGGCTATTTTCTCTTGTTTTGTGCGATAGTCTTGGAAGATGAAGCAGGGCTTTACTTTACGATAAAACATAGAAATTTGAAACTCTGAGATACAAAGTTTCTGCCCAACGATTTAAAACTTAAACTGAGGGGGCATGATTTGAGGGTGAAAAGCCCCCTCTGGCACCCCTGTGGCGCCGGGCCTGTGGCACTTTTTGTCGGCATTGAGGGGGCCATTGTGCTGATGACGATTAAGCTTTTTCCCATGTGTAGATGAATGAGGATAAATAGGAGCTCACAGACGTAGCTACAGGTGCCAGAGGAAAAATAATAAAATCTTAAAATACATTCTAAAGTTGACTGCTAGCCAGCCAGTAAGGTGTAGCTAAAACAGGAGTGCACATAATATCTCTTTGAACCTGTTACAAGCCTTACAGTTGCATTCTGCACCAACTGCAGCCGATGAAAATTGAAAAACAACTTTGGCTGAGGCTAAGGTAAAAAGACTAGAGAGAGTTGCAATAGTCCAAATGAGATTATGAGAAGAGACAAGGGCAACTCTAATTAGATTGGGACCTTGTTTTAGAAATGCTTCTGTGAACTTCACTTGACTTATTCAAACCTGGATCAGAATGATATAGAAGAGCTCATTTGTTGTTGTTCAACAACAACAAACAAGAATTTTGTTGTTGTTTCATTGACCGACTGACTGATAAGATTATTCTGTAGATATCTGGAATTAAGAGGGAAAATGCATTCAATGTATCCATGTTTAAATCAATCAGATAGAGGGCACGGTGGCACAGTCGGTATCACCTTACAGCTAGAAGGTCCTGGGTTCGATTCCCGCCGGGGATGCTGTGGGCGCTGCAGGCGGGTTTCTCCTCCTCGTCATCAGTGCCCACACCCTAAGTGGGGTTGGCAAAAGGGCCTTTCTGTGTGGAGTTTGCATGTCTCCTAGGGTAGGTACCCTCACAAAAAACATGCAGTAATCCTGGTCTCTATACTGCCTCCTAATGGTCAGCCAGGGCACCTGATGGAGGGGAAAGGAACTGGTTGGAATAACGTGTTCCTTCCACGCGCTACGTCCAACTGGGGAAACTCCGTCAGGTGAAAGGAAGCAACTTGGACTCCTCATGCATAGAAGAAAGCATGAGGTGTGAGTGTAGCACCCAGGGTTATTAGATAATTGATACTGGGTGAAAAATGGGTTACAAAACAAAAAAAATAAAAACATCTAGGATGTTCGCCTATTATGAATAGAATAGATGCTAGGGTTCATGTGGTAAAAAAAAAAAGATAATAATAATAACCACATCTGACAACTCCCCGTTGCCTTTCACTTCTGTATTTTATATGAAACAACAAAAAAAGGTTGAACAGCTCCAGAAATACACTGACCGTCTGGATGTTTGCCTATGACTTTCAAACAACTGGCTAGACCACAATGTCCCAGTCTCATGATAGTTTAGAACAACATCATCCATTCTCCCACAGTCTATAATCCACTTATTACTTTACCAGATGACTGCACTGTGAAGTAATGCCCTTTGTTCTTCTGTCCACTGTTTTTGCCATTGGAAAATGTTGACAATATTATCAAATTTCATTCAAAACATGCAATTGTTTTTTCTCGTGTGTGTGTGTGTGTGTGTGTGTGTGTGTGTGTGTGTGTGTGTGTGTGTGTGTGTGTGTGTGTGTGTGTGTGTGTGTGTGTGTGTGTGTGTGTGTGTGTGTGTGTGTGTGCGTGCGTGCGTGCGTGCGCGCGTGCGTGCGTGCGTGTGGAAAAAGATGCAGTCAATTCAATGGCGTATAATATATATTGTGCTCGAAATTATTCAACCCCCTCTGACAAATTTGTTCATTAGTGTAACCACTGTTCCTTTGACTTAGAACTTAACTTACCAACTATGCTCGAAACTGTACTTTTTGGAACATTCAGTGTCTTTGCAATTGTTTTATTTTATTTTCCTTTTTTTTTTTTTTTTACAAAGCAATAATCTCTTCTCTGAACTTTTCTGACCAGTCCTTAAACTTAGCCATGTTTCTAACTGCTTTAATCACAGTCAACAAGTCAACAAACTTCTAGTCAGGCCAGACTCCACATCTGATGCAACTATTTAAGCCCTTGATTAGTCGATTGCAGTTGATTACAGATGTTTTCAGGTATAATTAATAGTTGAATAATTGAAAGTGGCGTTGAAAGTGGCATTTAGCATTGAAAAAACACAACAAATGTTACTTTTGAGCTATTTACATTGTTCTTGTATGATTTATTTATTTCACAATCTTTCCACCCAGTTAGGGGTGGAAACAATGAAGTTTTACCGTCACAAATGAGGGTCCAAAATATTTAACATGGTGATGATCAAAATGCCTGAAACTGACTGCAAGTAACTGGTTTGAATTTTCAACTTTGTGTGTGTCCTAGAGTAAAATCTGTTACATCAAAGCAACCTTTCCACAAATCCTGGAGCTGCTGAACTCCCATTTCCAGTATGCTAGGAAGTCAGACAACAGAAGATACGTCAACACCTTGAAGAAGATGATCTACAACCTCTATTCTCAAGGATGTATACGTGAGATCAATGAAGAAATTGAGGTACAGTAAGCATAAATGTGTAAAGACATTGAAAATTCAGAACAAACACCCGTCATTATTATCTTTTGTCAAGCAGCCAGCCAGCCAGACAGACACACACACCACACACACACACGCACGCACGCACGCACGCACGCACGCACGCACACACGCACGCACGCACGCACGCACGCACACACGCACACGCACACACACACACACACACACACACCTTTGGTGTACAGACTGGAGTAAGGCAGGGCTCTGTGCTAGCTCCAGTCATGTTCAACATCTTCCTAGTCTGTGATACAACACTTTTACACTGTTAGGATGATGGAGGAGCAGGCTGGAGTCACCAATACCTGCACAATAGAGATAGAGATCCAAAACCCCCTTAAACAAGCCTCAACATCATTTGGTCGTCTATGGAGAAGGTTTTTTTTTCTGAACAGCAACACCAATCTCCACACCAAAATGTTCAAGTTACTGTATGGATGTGAGGCATGGACCATCTACAGCCACACGCTCAGAACGGCAATTATTATACTGTACTAGAGACTTACTGTCAGGAATTAGAGCACATGTGGAATGCACCATAACCATTCAGCTATCGGGTCATCAATTGCAAGATTCCTAGGAAGGCAATGTGGCATTTTATTGTCAAAATTTTGCAGGGGTGACTGGTTAATGGGCCGTCTTTAGCTCCACATTGCTCTGTAAGGGACATTGGAAATTGCAAATTGTATGCTTTATTGCAAGTATCTCAGTGTAGAGTGACAGGTAACTGAGGTAAAGAAACCAAGAGCACAGAGACATGAGAGACAAGAAAGGGTCAGATTTGAACTTGGGTGCTCATGCTCACCACTTACTTACTTAGTCCTCTTGCACTTCAAGGCGCGTAGAGCCAACCATGGCAACCAGGTCTCTCCATCTGGGTCGGTTGTGGGCAAGGTGTTGAGCTTGTGCCAATGTCATATTGCATGCATTAAGGTCCTGGGCTTTTACGTCCAGCCAGCGGGTGCGGGGAGCGCCTCTTGATTGTCTCCAGCCAGCTTGCTGGTTGAAGGCCAGGATGGTGTGCGTTGGATGTTCCACGGGCAGGCGCATCCGCATCCTGATACAGTTGGTTAAAGGGCCACTTCACCTCTGGGACAACCCGATCTTATTTTATTGTTGTTTGGGACACGATAAACACAATCCTGAGTTATTTTTTTTAGTTCAATCTGTTTTTTGAGACATTTTAGTATTTCAGCATGTACTAGTGATGCGTTTTGAAACGCATCACTGATGATGCAAAATGCATCACTAGTCATGCTGAAATACTAAAATATCTAAAAACACAGACTGAGCACAAAAAAAAAACTCAGGATTGTGTTGATCGTGTCCCAAACAACAATAAAATAAGATAGGGTTGTCCCAGAGGTGAAGTGGCCCTTTAAAGAGTGTGGTGATTTTGGTTGGGACACCGAGGGACTTCATGATGTTCCAGAGGGACCCGTGGTCCACAGTCTCGAAAGCAGCCTTAAGGTCAACGAAGGCAATGAATAGGTGCCAGGCCTTTCTGAACTCCCGGGCCTTTTCTATTAGGAGCCGGAGAGCAGAGATGTGGTCGGTAGTGGAGCGGTTGGGCATGAATCCGGCTTGTTGTTGACGGCATCTGCTTCTGGTTGCAGGTAGAGCTTGGGTGAGTAGGATACGGGTGAAGAGTTTACCGGGGATGGAGAGGAGTGTGATGCCTCTATGGTTGCTGCAGGTCAGCTGATCTCTCTTTTGCTTCCAGAAGGGAGGTATAATGCCCTGCCTCCAGTCATCGGGCAGTGAGCCAGAGGATGATGTTGTCGCCTCCAGCCTTCAGCATCTCTGCTGTGATGGTACAGTACATATGCCAGGGGCTTTGCTGTTCTTAAGCTTTGTCAGAGCTGCTTTGACTTCAGCTGGGAGACGGGGGTAATGGGGCAGTCCGGGTTGGTGGTGGAGTGTCTGGAAAGCGTGGGATCTTCCGGGGCAGGAGGATGGTTTAGGTGCTCCTTCCAACGACTGATGCAGTCGGCTTCAGTTGAGAGGACGCTGCCAGCCCCATCCTTCACTAAGAAAGAGCGCTGGTGGGAAGAAAGAGCGCTGGCGGGGGCCTGCTTTCCCTTGGCGGAGAAGATTGAAAAGCTGCCGCAGGTTGTTGTTTTGGGAAGCTGTCTCCATGACTGTCACCTGATTGCTCCAGAAGTTTTCCCTGTTGCGTCGGATGTAGATGTTTTGTTGGCTGTTGAGGCGCCGATACAGGTCCATGTTCCCACGCAAACGTTGTTCACAATGTCCAGTGTGTTTTGTGATATCCAGGGCTTCTTGGGGGCAGGTCTTGTTCGCCCGATGGTTTCCGTGGAAGCCTTGATGACATCATTTTTAAAGAGTGGCCAGTCCTGGAGTGTCACCCTGGTGTACGCATTAAAACGGTTTGCGATGGAACAGCTGTACGCTCATGCTCACCAGGAGCATAACTAATTTTGATAATAAAATGCCACATTACCTTCCACATTTTGACAATAAAATGCCCCATTGCCTTAATCTTGCCTGATAGCTGAATGGTTATGGTGCATTCCACATGTGCTCTAATGCCCGACAGTAAAGGTGGTTGCACACTGCACTGCGTTGTTTCGTTGCGTTTTGGAAATCCGAAATCCTCGAAAGCATTTTTCAGGCCAAGAAGAGAGAGAGAGGAGAGAGAGAGCAAAGGACCCAGTGGCGACAGCTGCGAAAATCTGAAAAAATCAACCCTGGTCCGAAAATAAATACGAAACGGGCGGCAGTGTGCAAACGTGATTGACATAACGCAAGGTTAATTTTTTTATTCACATGCTCCGAAATTCACTCCGATATTCGGCCCGAAAAACGCAGCAGTGTGCAAAGACCTTAAGTCTCTGGTAGCCTATAATTGCCGTTCTGAGCGGGTGGCTGTAGATGTTCCATGCCTCATATCCATACAGTAGCTTGCCTTGTACACAAGCTCTTTGGTGTGGAGATTGATGTTGCTGTTCTGACTGTAGACGAACAAATGATGTCGAGGCTTGTTTAAGGCGGTTTTGGATCTCTATCTCCAGTGTGCAGGTGTCAGATATTATGCTTCTTTGATGGTGGGAACCGTGAGCAGCTGTTGCCCTCCTTCTGTGAATGCTGTTCTGTGAATCATGGGAGGGCAGAACTCAACTGACAGATTACCTCTGTTTTCTGAGAGAGTGCTTTGTAGGGCTTCTCCTGTGTGGGCTACCAGGGCACAGTCATAGGCATACAGTAGCTCGATGATGTTTTCAGAGGTCAGCTTGGTGGTTGCCTGTAACCTCCTTAAACAGGTTAACATCCAGCCTTGAGTCATTGGTGACTCCAGCCTGCTCCTCCATCTAACAGTGATGTGTCACAGACAAGGAAGATATTGAACATGACTGGAGCTAGCACATAGCCCTGCCTTACTCCAGTCTGAACATCAACGGGCTGTGTGTGTGTGCGTGTGCGCGCGCGTGCGTGCGTGCGTGCGTGCGTGCGTGCGTGCGTGCGTGCGTGTGTGCGTGTGTGTGTGTGTGTAGGCAGTGTATGCGTGTGTATATATACTGTAGGGCAGAATTCCACGTAAACATGTCCAATATATATAATTGGAATGTGGAATTCTTCCCTGTACAAGTGTTGAGGATGCACTACATTTCTGCCTATACAGTACATGTTCTCTAGACTTATAACGAAAGATCATTCGCTTCTCTCTGTTTCTGGCAGGACACCCCAGTAAGGTTTGCCAGGGTGTTTGGCAGCTCACCAAAAGACGCTCTTAAAAGGGCTAGAAGTGTGTTCCAGATGTATATGACGCTAATGTCAGAGAGTCCTGGCCCTGTGGATTGGAGTTGCCAAGAAGAGTATGCTGTGGAGGAGACCACCGAATCCAGCACTGTCGTCCCGGACACTTCCACTACAGGTATGGAAAAGCAAGATCCTGTCTGTAACTCCTTCTCACAAAATGTGTAACAGGAAGATGTCATCTGTTTGTCATTTCCATGCACGCAAATGTTGCTTGTGTGTCTCACAGATGATGGAAAGGGTGATGGTAGGCTATCTTGCCGTAATGCAGCTGATTGGGATCAGGAGTCAGAGAAAAACTGAGCTGAGCATGAAAACAGCAGACAGGGCTGTCCCTC
Source organism: Nannobrachium achirus (assembly GCF_963921795.1). Taxonomy (NCBI): domain Eukaryota; kingdom Metazoa; phylum Chordata; class Actinopteri; order Myctophiformes; family Myctophidae; genus Nannobrachium; species Nannobrachium achirus. The sequence goes on from NC_137815.1 coordinate 47,964,947, forward strand.
CATGATATGTGAACGAAAACAATAATGAGTGCACAGAGCAGTCAGTATTTTCTTATAAGATATCAATGTATTTTACTTGTATTTTTCTAAATGCTACAAGTTTAAGTATGTTGTCATTGCCATTTGAGATCACAGTGCCTTCACATAGATGCAGAAGATAGGAACACAACAGTTTGTGTGAGAGACAGATAAAAATGTCCACAGTTGTTTATAAAGAACACTATGTCCTGTCATATTGTTGAGCAATTGCAAAAAATCCAATTAAGGACTTTACCCCAGCACAGCAGGCATATTAAATGCTGAAGTCTGCTATTGTATCATTTCAGCATGTAGGCCTATCCCAGAAAAGTCTGATCTGTGAATGTCTACACAATGAATTTCCGTTTGGTTTCAACGATGTTTAAAGGTGATACACCATGCATTTAAAAAGTATTTATGTCATATTGTTTGTCCCAAAAACGTTTTTCAAAAGGTTTGAGGCTAAATTACCACTCCTGAATAGAGAGCCTCTCTCATTTTGAATGGCTCTCAGAGCATTTTCAGCTGCAGTACCACCTTTGGCCTGAACGGCGCCAACCCCCCCCCCCCCCCCCCCCCAAAAAAAAATCTTTTTGTTTTTGTTTTTTAGTTTTTTAATAAAAAAGTTTTTGAAAAAAAAAAATGTTTCCCCTTCAAAAACGGCCGTCGATGACGTCAGCGACGGCAGCAAATCTGAACAGCCCGTTTTGAGAACCCGTGGGATGCTTTTAACCTCCGCCTTCCCAAAACCAGAGAAAGACACAACGGTCAGAAATGGGACTTTGTGAGGATAGAAGGTGCTAGTGGGACCCCAAAAAAAGGTTTTAAAATAGGAAAAGTGAAATTTCATGGTGTATCACCTTTAACGTCATCTTTGTCCTAGTGATGAAAACATGCCACACTACTTTTTGATGTTTTCACTGTCCAAACATGTGTCACTCTGAGGGCAGCATGAAGATGCAATGCTTTATTATAACTCTTCTCCCCACTGCTTCATAAACTTGCACAACCCCAAAACATTGTCATTGCATGCCCCAGACAGACAGAGAAATGAAGGGAGGTAGGGCATGCCTGCTGGTGAAGATTTGCACTCTAGGAGCGCACCTTTCTAGCTATCTCTGCCAGGCCAGAACAGCCAAGGGTGAAAGATTATGTTTTCACCCATCCTTCTGCTATGCGTCTGTCCGTGTGTCTGTACTGCCTGTCAGCATTGAATCGTGAAACTTTGCACGTACAATCCCAGCAGGCCAAAGAAGAACCTCCACCCCACATTTTCTAATAGGCCTCATGGTGGACATGTTGGCTTCTAACTCTTGAACAGTACAATCATATTTATGTTTTTGCCATATTAGTTGAGTCAAAAATGGCAGTTCCGTGACCGTGGAGAGCAAAGGTCCGTTCCTCAATGGATTTGTCATCTAGAAAGGTTATTAAACTAATTTGGCCAGGGAGTATTATTTTAAATGGTAGGGAAAATGTTTGACAGCTAGGGTAATTTTCATTCACTTACTATACACTACACTATAAAGGAAAAAATGACTCCCAAAAAACATTCCTTGTGCTAAAAACTACGGTTTAGTGGTTTGAAAAAGGCGATGAAAAGTGAGTCATAACTTTTCACACATTTGAGGGGGCCGTTTTAGCCCAAGGAATGTTTTTGTGCAAAACAGATGCTTGCAATGGTTTCAGAATAATTAAAAAAAAAACTAGTTTGACACCTCACATCCCACTTAAAGCAGGTCTTTTGGGAGTAATTCTTTCCTTTATAGTGTAGTGTATAGTAAGTGAATGAGACTGAAAATTACCCTAGCTGTCAAACATTTTCCCAACCATTTTAAAAAATACACCCCGGCCAAATTTGTTTAATAACCCTTCTAGATGACAGATCCATAGAGAAACGGACCTTCGCTCTCGTGGTCACGGAACTGCCATAAATGACCCAGCTATATAGGTCAGTTTAATTTCTGACTCGATTTTCCACCATTTTACATAAAACTCATACAAATTGGTATGCAGTATCTCTGGAGTTATGTGATAAAAATGTATCCTTAAATTAAAATGACTAATTTCATCCTTGTTGTTATGAAAAATATAATAAGGATAACATTGTAATTACTTACTCTTTTTTCACATTGTTCTCCTTCTTTTAGGTAGTCCTGAATGCCAGTGCTCTTGTTCCATTTCGACTCAGACGACCACTGTCTCCTACCCTGCCAGTAGCCTATGGAGAAGGGCCAAGCATCCACGTCCTAATCAGCACACACCTGTCAGGCCACCCAGGTCCCTCTCCCCTCATGGCACGCAGACCAACGGTTCCTCCCTGTCTTTAGAGTAACGTGACAGTAGGCTTCCACCCTATTCCTTCAGTGGCAGTCAATCTCCCGGATACATATCCCATTAAGAAGAGGGACACCTCATTGCTGTTCCCTCCACCGACTGAAAAGGACCATGACCCATTGTTACTCCATAAGCCAGAGTGGACATTTCCCATTAGGGAACAGGACTCAGGACTCACTGAAAGACAACATGGCTCAATCTGGGGCAGATGCTTCGTCGGCCCTGTATGGTATGACAGACATCACTCAAAGTAGTGGTGAAAATACAAAACATGTCTTGACAAAGAGATCACTGGATTCTAATAACTCCGGACACCCTGACACGGTTCTGCAAAATGGGGCTTCGAGTCTTAAACCTAAGGCTGTGGAACAGAAACACAGAGCTCCAGTGAACATTATGGATACACACCGTGATTCTGAGAGGGTTCCTGTTGTCGCTGTGCACACATATATGATGGAATTACATTCACATGAAATTAAAGATATTTCCGGGGATCTACAGACTCAAGCAGTTCCAATCCCCCAAACTACATTTGCAAAGAACATTAATGCAATCCAGGACATTATTAGTAAAGGTAATATTATTTTACATTTTCCCCCCAGTTCTACATTTTATTTGTTTGTTTGTTTGTTTGTTTTTATTATTATTATTATTAGTCAGAATAGTACAGTAGTCAAGTAGTCAAAGCAATACAGTTCAACAGAAATCCAGAAAAGGCCATAGTCCATTCCCTCAGACTGAGCTGAAAGCAATGGAGAAGAGATGGGTTTTTAGGGTGGATTTTAAACCCTTCAATGGTGGAGCAGGACTTAATGTGCAGTTGAAGATTCTTCCAGAGTGTGGGGCCAATTACAGAAAATGCTCTATCACTTAGTTACACAACGTGTTGGTGGAACAGCAAGGAGCATTTGGGAGGATGACCTATAACCTATACCAGGAGCTGCAGAAATCAGATCAGAGATATGCTGTGGTGCAAGGCCGCTTAAGGCTTTAAAGAGGTGGTGCCATGATTCCCCCCCCCCCCCCCTATAAAACATGATTATCAGGTATTATGATTATACTAGGAGGAAGATTTTTTCCAAAAAAGTATACAGAAAGAGTTAGAATTGGGTTTTTATGTGGCCACACCCCCAGTTCATTAAGTATGCATGGATGGCATGGTGGGTGGTGACCCAGCTGATATAGCCACACCCCACAGTGTTGGGTGAATGGTAAATAGGGGAGGAGTTGGTAAATAGGGGAGGAGTTGATACTGTGACATACTTAGTATCTGTGTTTTTTAACTGACACTTTTCACCACAAGGTGGCAGCCTCCAAGAGAAAACAAACAAATACTAAGAGAATACATCATTTCTCAACAAAAAAAAACACATAAGGGGGTCTAATGAAGTACTTTCAACCTCCTAGACACGTGAAAAACAGAAAAAGTACAAAACTATGGCACCACCTCTTTAAAAACGAAAAGTAAAAATTTTAAATCATTTTTCACTGCATGGAAGCCAGAGCAGTTGAGCCAGAACCGGGGTAATGTGGCAGTGCTCTCTCTGGCAGCTGAGTTTTGGACTGTCCGAAGACGGTGGAGAGTGGATTGAATCAGCCCATAATAAAGGCAGTTGCAGTAGTCTAACCGAGAAGTGATAAAAGCATGAATGACAGTTGCCCTGAATCCCTGAGTGTTAAAATAGGCTTAAAATTTGCTATGGTTCTTAACTGATAATAACTACTGCTCACTACACTGGAAACGTGCTTGTTAAAGTGTAAGGAGTCCAAATAAACACCCAGGTTCTTTACAGTAGTAGTAGTAATAGTGACCGTAGGTCACAGTTTAGTATACGAACGGTCACAGCTTGACCGTATCTCTGTCTATAACGCCTGACACTGTGGTTCCCCTGACACATCACTGTGACATCACATGTGACATCACAGTGATGTCAGATCCTCAAAGCAGGGATCTCCATATATGGGCATAAAACCCTGACACATCACTGTGACATCACATGTGACATCACAGTGATGTCAGATACTCAGAGCAGGGATCTCCATATAAGGACATAAAGGGATTAGCATATATGGGCATAAAAGGGATTGTATGTATGATGTCAGATGACAGAATCCATATATGGCCAAGACAGATGCTGCAATCGCTTTTTGCCCTTAGGCGTCTTACTGGTAGTAGTAGAAGTAGTAGTAGTATTTTATTTTCATTTAGCCAAATGCCAAAATGTATTTGATTTAAATGTTTTGTTAATTGACTTTGTTGGCTTTCTACCATGTACTATACACAATAGTGTTTAAATGTGAAAGGAGCATAAACATTACAATTGTGGTCTTAAAAGTCCATGCCTTCACAATTATTTTAACACTTACAGTTGTATCATCCTAAATTATATTTGCTGCGTGGCCTATATCAATATCAGCTCTTTCGGTGAACAAAGACCTTAACTATGGAAAATTCAATATGCAATATTTCCTCATGCTATCCTGCTTTGCTCTCTCTCTCTTAGATGTGCTTCCTACGGCCATCAGCAGGACGTCTTTGTACGAGAGTCCAAAAAACGTGGATGGAACCAGTAGCTGGAAACAGTTCTCTGGCCAGCCTGTATTCACCATTGCTGCAGTTTCTGGGGGATTTTTGTTGTTCTTCGCCTTCTGTTGTTGCATAATGAAAACAGTAAGTAATAGTTATGCTTTGAAATAAATATCTTAGCGTTGCAAAATCGATTTAAATTGATTCCAACTGACATCTATAAAAATGGTCTGGGTTCTATTCAAAGTGTTACACAAACCTAGTGCCATAGAAAATTAAGATGTCAAAGCATGTCAAAGTGAACTAGTCAGCATAGTCGATGTCTCACTGACATCTTTTAAAAAATGTCATACACATAAACCAAAAGCCATTAAAATGTAGGTGTCAAAGTTAATTTGTAAAGTCAGCCAATCTAGTCAATCTAGTCAAAAGTAAAACTGACTGACTGACTGACTGACTGACTGACTGACTGACTGACTGACTGACGCAACATTATTGAAACAATATATCTCTGCTGTCGGGCCGAAACCTCCTAACTCCAAAATGTTCATTTTCGGGGGAAATGAGCTCAAGTGGAGTTAGGAGGTTTTGATCAAAGGGCTTTTTATTACTTTTCATTGGTTCAATATTATTTTAACCAACACACAGACGTAAAGGGTGTTCAAGCTCATATTTATGAAAAAAGAGAGCGCCTATCGGGTGGAGTTAGCTGGTTTGGCAGAAAGTGTGGAGTTAGGAGGTTTTGTCCCAAGCACCTTTTACTACTCTCCATTGGTTCAATATTATTTTAACCAACGCCCTGATTTATGCCAAAAAATCAAAAACCTCAAAAATGGAGTTAAGAGGTTTTGGCCAGACAGTGACGCTAACCCATTTCTATATTCTTCTTTCCTGACACAAATAACACAGAAACATTATGCATTTTCCTTATCCCATGGCCAGTGGTAAAACAACATACTGTACATTTTTACTGGGCAAGTTCTTATAAATACAAACCCAGTGACCCAGGTCTACAGTAGGCCTGGCTCAGGGAGGAGGACGCCCCTGCCATGCACAGTCCACTAGGGAGATAGGCCTAGTAGTGTGTGTGTGTGTGTGTGTGTGTGTGTGTGTGTGTGTGTGTGTGTGTGTGTGTGTATGTGTGTGTGTGTGTGTGTGTGTGTGTGTGTGTGTGTGTGTGTGTGTGTGTGTGTGTGTGTGTGTGTGTGTGTGTGTGTGTGTGTGTGTGTGTGAAGGAGTGAAAGAGTGAATAGAAGTATATTTGATCTTTATGATGTAACTAATATTTGTAGTATTATTGTATGATGTATACTGTAATGTAATGTAATGTGTGCTGGACTCTTGGAAGAGTAGCCGATGGCTAAAAGAGATCCAAATAAAAATCAATCAATCAGTGATGGACCATCAAAGTTACTGGACAGAATGCTGTGGAATACAGCCATTTGGTTTAGGTTTTCCTTTCACCTTTGTCTGTGCCGTTTCCTATATCTACTATGTTATTATTATATTATTTAACATCTGCATTTTCTGCATGCAGGAGTGTAATTTCATCTTTTTACTAATTTCTACCACCAAGTTGTGCAAGAAAGTGCTTTGGTAGTTCATAATTGGCAAGATAAACACATTCACACAGAAGCATAATATTTGAGTCATTTTCAAAAGAAAACTCAACTGCCAGTCCCCCAGTCCCTGCCAAGGGGATTAAATCACAAAGGGAAAACAGTGCCCCCCACTGATCCGAACTGAACTAGGCTGGGTGATGGTCTTCAAGATTCTCAAAGGCTCAGCATGGAACATTTTCTTATAGAAGTCCAAATTGTCGATCATCTTTATTTGTTGTATCTGTTCTCTGTGAACAAGGAACCGGAAGTAGTGATATTAATAATTCTGTTCAGTGTTATTGTACAGTGACTTTCTTCGTGCAGGGCCAGGTCAGCTCAACTCTATTTCAGTAAACGGTCTGAGGGGGTTCCGGGTGCAGATTCAAAGTATAATTCAGTGAAAAGTTATAATCCGCACTCACAGTGTCAGGTTTAAGAGTCTTTTTTTTTATGCAGAATAGCAGCAGCAGCAGGCAAACAAACAGACGCGTTTCGGCTACGCCGTCATCAGTGTTAACGCTACATTGTACAGTGAAACAGGTATCAAAAAACATTAAAAGACTGTAATGGTGTGATTTAGACCAATAGTAGCCTCGGAAACCCAGACTTTTATTTTGGCGATAGTGACCTATATCCTTTTTGTGTTGACTTGCACTAGAGATTTTTATTTAATGTATACAGTAGGTGTGACACCTGTTTCATCATAATATGTGAGTGAATGAAATTGCTACTTCAAGTTCCTGGTTACAAATCACTGAGCGAAAGAAAAGAGGATTGACATTGTATTATTAGGGCCCGAGCACACACAGTGTGAGAGGACCCTATTGTATTTGCAAAGATTATTAGGGCCCGAGCACACACAGTGTGAGAGGACCCTATTGTATTTGCAAAGATTATTAGGGCCCGAGCACACACAGTGTGTGAGGACCCTATTGTAATTGCAAAGATTATTATTATTATTCTTCCCGATAAAGAATCGCATTTTTGAGGGGCAAAACGTACTCCAAAAGTTGCGCAACTTTGCAAGCACATTACAAGTGGCGAAAATTTACGTAATTCAAAAAAAATTAAAGGGGGCGTGGCCTAATTGCGCAACAGCGCCCCCTACAAAATTTCAACGCAACAGCCCCACTATACGGTTTCACCCACAAGTACAAAAATCGGTACACATCTGTATTGTGTCCGGACTCACAAAAAAGTCTCTCGGCGCCACGTCCGAAACCAAACAGGAAGTCAGCCATTTTGACTAATTAGTGGCGTTTTGGTGTATTTTTGGACGTTTTCATGTGTCGCACTTTAACGAACTCCTCCTAGGGGGTTAATCGGATCAACTTCAAGTTCGCTCGGCATACTCAAGACACCTTAACGATGAAAAGTTGTGCGAATCGTGAGTTTTCGTAAAACGGCGTGCCCGTGGCGTAGCGTCAAACTTCCTTCACCAAACAGGAAGTGCCCCCTCTTCTGATTGGTCCATACTTCATTGTTCCTTTTTTTGGCTGTTACTCATCAACCGTTTATCGTACAGAGTTGTGGCTGGTATCATATGACTTGATTAAGAGTCCTTAACCTTAATTGACGCTTCCTTCGCCAAACAGGAAGTGCCCTTCACCAAACAGGAAGTGCCTCTATAACTCATGAACCGTTTGTCGTACAGACTCGCGGCTGGTGTCATAACATTTTTTTTTTCTCAACATTTTTTTTCTCAATTTTTTTTCTCAAAATTTTTTTTTTCTCAAATTTTTTTTTTTTCTCAAATTTTTTTTTCTCAAATTTTTTTTTCTCAAATTTTTTTTTCTCAAATTTTTTTTTTCTCAATTTTTTTTTTTCTTAATTTTTTTTTTCCTCAATTTTTTTTTCTCAAATTTTTTTTTTTCTCAAATTTTTTTTCTCAAATTTTTTTTTTCTCAAATTTTTTTTTCTCAATTTTTTTTTCTCAAAACATTTTTTTCTCAAAAAATTTTTTTCTCAACATTTTTTTTTCTCAAATTTTTTTTCTCAAATTTTTTTTTGAGAAAAACGTTAAACTATCGTTAAAGTGCGACCCGTGATAGCGGCCAAAAATGCGCCAAAACGCCACTAATTAGTCGAAATGGCTGACTTCCTGTTTGGTTTCTGATTGGCTGCTGGCCTTGTGACGTGGGAAGAGCTCCGAGGGCCCGTCCATTGCTGCTTGCAGCTTTAATTATTATTATTATTATTTTCCCGAAAGTAAATCGCGTTTTTGAGGCGCCAAACGTACTCCAAAAGTTGTGCAACTTTGCACGCACATCAGAAGTGGCGAAAAATTACGTAATAAAAAAAAAAAAAAGGGGGCGTGGCCTAATGGCGCAACAGCGCCCCCTACAATATTTCAACGCAACAGCCCCACTATACGGTTTCACCCACAAGTACGAAAATCGGTACACATCTGTATTGTGTCCGGACTCACAAAAAAGTCTCTCGGCGCCACGTCCGAAACCAAACAGGAAGTCAGCCATTTTGACCAATTAGTGGCGTTTTGGTGTATTTTTGGACGTTTTCACGTGTCGCACTTTAACGAACTCCTCCTAGGGGGTTAATCGGATCAACTTCAAGTTCGCTCGGCATACTCAAGACACCTTAACAATGAAAAGTTATCAAAAACGTGAGTTTTCGTAAAACGGCGTGCCCGTGGCGAAGGGTCAAACTTCCTTCACCAAACAGGAAGTGCCCCCTCTTCTGATTGGTCCATACTTGATTGTTCCTTTTTTTGGCTGTTACTCTTCAACCGTTTATCGTACAGAGTTGTGGCTGGTATCATATGACTTGATTAAGAGTCCTTAACCTTAATTGACGCTTCCTTCGCCAAACAGGAAGTGCCCTTCACCAAACAGGAAGTGCCTCTTTAACTCATGAACCGTTTGTCGTACAGACTTGCGTCTGGTGTCATAATTTTTTTTTTCCTCAAAAATTTTTTTTTCTCAAAAATTTTTTTTTTCTCAAAAATTTTTTTTCTCAAAATTTTTTTTCTCAAAATTTTTTTTTCTCAATTTTTTTTTCTCAAACATTTTTTTTCTCAAATTTTTTTTTTCTCAGATTTTTTTTTCTCAAAAAATTTTTTTTTCTCAAAATTTTTTTTTTCTCAAAAATCTTTTTTCTCAAAATTTGTTTTTCTCCAAAAAAAATTTTTCTAATTTTTTTTTTCTCAAAAATTTTTTTCTCAAAATTTTTTTTTGAGAAAAACTTTAAACTATCGTTAAAGTGCGACCCGTGATAACAGCCAAAAATGCGCCAAAACGCCACTAATTAGTCGAAATGGTTGACTTCCTGTTTGGTTTCTGATTGGCTGCTGGCCTTGTGACGTGGGTAGAGCTGCGAGGGCCCGGTCATTGCTGCTTGCAGCTTTAATTAGGGCCCGAGCACACACAGTGTGTGAGGACCCTATTGTAATTGCAAAGATTATTATTATTCTTCCCGATAAAGAATCGCATTTTTGAGGGGCAAAACGTACTCCAAAAGTTGCGCAACTTTGCAAGCACATTACAAGTGGCGAAAATTTACGTAATTCAAAAAAAATTAAAGGGGGCGTGGCCTAATTGCGCAACAGCGCCCCCTACAAAATTTCAACGCAACAGCCCCACTATACGGTTTCACCCACAAGTACAAAAATCGGTACACATCTGTATTGTGTCCGGACTCACAAAAAAGTCTCTCGGCGCCACGTCCGAAACCAAACAGGAAGTCAGCCATTTTGACTAATTAGTGGCGTTTTGGTGTATTTTTGGACGTTTTCATGTGTCGCACTTTAACGAACTCCTCCTAGGGGGTTAATCGGATCAACTTCAAGTTCGCTCGGCATACTCAAGACACCTTAACGATGAAAAGTTGTGCGAATCGTGAGTTTTCGTAAAACGGCGTGCCCGTGGCGTAGCGTCAAACTTCCTTCACCAAACAGGAAGTGCCCCCTCTTCTGATTGGTCCATACTTCATTGTTCCTTTTTTTGGCTGTTACTCATCAACCGTTTATCGTACAGAGTTGTGGCTGGTATCATATGACTTGATTAAGAGTCCTTAACCTTAATTGACGCTTCCTTCGCCAAACAGGAAGTGCCCTTCACCAAACAGGAAGTGCCTCTATAACTCATGAACCGTTTGTCGTACAGACTCGCGGCTGGTGTCATAACATTTTTTTTTTCTCAACATTTTTTTTCTCAATTTTTTTTCTCAAAATTTTTTTTTTCTCAAATTTTTTTTTTTCTCAAATTTTTTTTTCTCAAATTTTTTTTTCTCAAATTTTTTTTTCTCAAATTTTTTTTTTCTCAATTTTTTTTTTTCTTAATTTTTTTTTTCCTCAATTTTTTTTTCTCAAATTTTTTTTTTTCTCAAATTTTTTTTCTCAAATTTTTTTTTTCTCAAATTTTTTTTTCTCAATTTTTTTTTCTCAAAACATTTTTTTCTCAAAAAATTTTTTTCTCAACATTTTTTTTTCTCAAATTTTTTTTCTCAAATTTTTTTTTGAGAAAAACGTTAAACTATCGTTAAAGTGCGACCCGTGATAGCGGCCAAAAATGCGCCAAAACGCCACTAATTAGTCGAAATGGCTGACTTCCTGTTTGGTTTCTGATTGGCTGCTGGCCTTGTGACGTGGGAAGAGCTCCGAGGGCCCGTCCATTGCTGCTTGCAGCTTTAATTATTATTATTATTATTTTCCCGAAAGTAAATCGCGTTTTTGAGGCGCCAAACGTACTCCAAAAGTTGTGCAACTTTGCACGCACATCAGAAGTGGCGAAAAATTACGTAATAAAAAAAAAAAAGGGGGGGGCGTGGCCTAATGGCGCAACAGCGCCCCCTACAATATTTCAACGCAACAGCCCCACTATACGGTTTCACCCAGAAGTACGAAAATCGGTACACATCTGTATTGTGTCCGGACTCACAAAAAAGTCTCTCGTCGCCACGTCCGAAACCAAACAGGAAGTCAGCCATTTTGACTAATTAGTGGCGTTTTGGTGTATTTTTGGACGTTTTCACGTGTCGCACTTTAACGAACTCCTCCTAGGGGGTTAATCGGATCAACTTCAAGTTCGCTTGGCATACTCAAGACACCTTAACGATAAAAAGTTATCAAAATCGTGAGTTTTCGTAAAACCGTGTGCCCGTGGCGAAGCATCAAACTTCCTTCACCAAACAGGAAGTGCCCCCTCTTCTGATTGGTCCATACTTGATTGTTCCTTTTTTTGGCTGTTACTCTTCAACCGTTTATCGTACAGAGTTGTGGCTGGTATCATATGACTTGATTGAGAGTCCTTAACCTTAATTGACGCTTCCTTCGCCAAACAGGAAGTGCCCTTCACCAAACAGGAAGTGCCTCTATAACTCATGAACCGTTTGTCATACAGACTCACGGCTGGTGTCATAATTTTTTTTTCCTCAACATTTTTTTTTCTCAATTTTTTTTTCTCAAAAAACTTTTTTTTCTCAATTTTTTTTTCTCAAAATTTTTTTTTTCTCAAAAAATTTTTTTTCGCAATTTTTTTTTCTCAATTTTTTTCTCAAACATTTTTGTCGTAATAATGCTAACACATGCTAATGCTAACACATGCTAATGCTAACATGCTAATGCTAACACATGCTAATGCTAACATGCTAATGCTAACACATGCTAATGCTAAAGCTAACAAATGCTAATGCTAACATGCTAATGCTAATATATGCTAATGCTAACATGCTAATGCTAACAGATGCTAATGCTAACATGCTAATGCTAACATGCTAATGCTAACACATGCTAATGCTAACACATGCTAATGCTAATGCTAATGCTAAGACCTGCTAATGCTAATGCTAACAGATGCTAATGCTAACATGCTAATGCTAATATGCTAATGCTAACACATGCTAATGCTAACACATGCTAATGCTAACATGCTAATGCTAACATGCTAATGCTAACGAATGCTAAAGCTAATGCTAACACATGCTAATGCTAATGCTAACACATGCTAATGCTAATATGCTAATGCTAACAAATGCTAATGCTGATTCTAAAATTCTAATGCTAATTGGCTGCTACCCCTCGTGACGTGGGTAGAGCTGCGAGGGCCCGGTCATTGCTGCTTGCAGCTTTAATTATTTTTGTTTTTACTTATACTGTCATGCCCTAGGTTTTTCCCCCCCTCTGTATAGGCCTACTCGTACTCCATTGACAGGAGACCTCAAAAGGTCTATACTAGAGCTCCACTCCTTTTTCCCCCTCTACACCAAATCTCTTCACTGAAAATAGCATCTATACAAGCTCAATATAGCAATGAGATGTGTTGTGAGCTTATAGATCAGCTAATTTCACAGACCGTTTTCCCCATAACAAGGATATGGTTCAAGTGGTTAAGAAGAATCTGTGTGCATCTTTCGGAATTAAATGGGACAACAATTTCGTTTCAATAGGCCTATTCAGATTTCAGACTTTTTGAAAGCCTATAATTAGAACTTTTGAAACGAATGGCAATTTGAATGTTTGAATCGTCTTTTTTATTATTGTTGTTCTTTTTTTTCAGAGATGTAAAGGATTATTCCATTGCCCTGGTCTCACTGAAAAGAGGTAAATATACAGTTGTTAAAAAAACATGGCAGCATTCATTTGAATTCAGTTGAATAATAATCACAATGAATTCTGCATAGCGTGTGTATTAGCTACTATCGGCCTACCCTTTGGAAGGCAGTCATAGCCAATTGGAATGGAATCTGAATGATCTGCCTGATACTGTAAATCTTGATCACATAACTCCAGAGATAATGTGTAACGATAATTTGCACAAGCTTTTGACAACATTTGTAGGAATAGTAGCATAGTAGGAATAGTGGGGCATTGGCTCAGGGGAAACCGTCATTTGAACACAGAGGGTTCCCGAAAGGTCCCCAGTTTGAATCTGGGCTCCCCGGAGTTAGTGTCGAAGAGTCCTTGAGCCCCTAGTTGCTCCCGGTGAGCAGGTTGGTGCCTTGCATGGTTTCCTCCGCCATTGGTGTATGAATGGGGAATTTAAGGAGCCTGTTTCTACTACCGTAACGTGAGGCGGGACTACAGCTCCTATGACGCAATCGCAGTTGAGGTCCAAATCGTTAAGCAAACAGCTTTCGGCGACGGGTTCCCACCCCTTTTACTGAACACTCAACACTTTGGTTCCCATGGCGACGCGTCTACGCAGCAGACGGTGTAGACGCTACGTGGAAAGCTAGCTCCTGCCGTAGTGGAGACAGCTGCGACGACGGCAGGTTTATCTATCGAGCGCTGATCATTTCCGGTTACCGTTGTCATCTGCCGTAGCAGTACAAAGCTTAAATAGCCTAATGTGTGTGTGAATGGGTGAATGTAATGCACAATCTAAAGCGACTTGGATAAAGGCGCTATACAAATGCACCATTTACCATTAGTGTATACAGTACATTAGGGGGCAGTCAGTTTAGCGCTGTCGCCTCAAGGTCCTGGGTTTGATTCCCGCTGGGGACGCTGGGGGCGTGTTCTCTCCTCTGCACCAAATTGTCAAATATTAGAAACAGAAATTGTGAAAATAGGCGATCTACATGCTCACAACACAAGGCGTTGTGAGCATGTAGATCTGCTATTTTCACAATAGAACCGTGTTATACAAAATGTAATGCCTCAACTCTTAGTGCTCGTCAGGGTGGGGGGGTCCCCAGTTAAAATATGATTCTTTTGGGGGTCACAGCCTGAAAAGGTTGAGAACCACTGCCCTATAGTGCAGGCGTTTCGGGCAGTATTTTGATGGAATCGTGCACTTTATGAAAGAAGCATGAAATTTGGCACACAGTTAGAACATGCCATATGGAACATTTTTGGCTATAGGGGCATCGCAGATTTGTCTTGGGAAACTTGTGGGAGCCAATCAAAGTTGGGCTCTCATAGACTTTACTATAGAGTAAAATAATACAAAAAATAAATATGCTTTAAGTAGCATGTGAGGGGTCAAACTAGGTGTTTTTCGGGATTCTGAATCCAATGCAAACATTTGTTTTGCAGGAAAAACATTCCTTGGGCTAAAAACTGACCCTATATAAGTGATAAAAGTATGGTTTATTGATGAGTCATCACTTTTCACAGATTTGTGGCGGCCGTTTCTCGGAAAGGAATGTTTTTCGTGCGAAACAAATGCTTGCATTGGATTAAGAATCCCGAAAAACACCTAGTTTGACCCCTCACATGCTACTTAAAGCATATTTATTTTTTGTATTATTTTACTCTATAGTAAAGTCTATGAGAGCCCAACTTTGATTGGCTCCCACAAGTTTCCCAAGACAAATCTGCGATGCCCCTATAGCCAAAAAAATTCCATATGGCATGTTCTAACTGTGTGCCAAATTTCATGCTTCTTTCATAAAGTGCACGATTTTTGCCTGAAACGCTCCCACTACTAGGTGGGGTTGGCGAAAGGGCCTTTCTGTGTGGAGTTTGTATGTTCTCCACGTGGCTCCTAGGGTACCCTCACAAAAAACATGCAGTATGGTCTATACTGCCTCCCCCTGGCCAGCCGGGGCGCCTGATGTAGGGGAAGGAACTGGTTGGAATAATGCGTTCCTTGCACGCGCTACGTCCAGCCGGGGAAACTCCACACTGTCAGGTGAAAAGAAGCAGCTTGGACTCCACATGCTTAGAAGGAAGCATGAGGTCAGTCCGTTGCGACCCCCAGGTTGGCAGAGGGAGTGTAGCGCCCAGGTGAAAAAAATGGGTTACAAAAATCGTGGGATAAAAATGTAAATACAGTAGCCTACATTATGTTTTTTTTTTTACAGGGTGAGCAAAGATGTGGCACTCAGACCCTGCGAAACCGTGGTGTGAGAGAAGAGAACTGGTGAGCGTTGTTTCACTTTTTTGTGCAGAAATCCTAATCTTGTTACCGGTAACGACTTAAGACCCATTATTTGAGTAGTAGAAATATGCTATTTATGAAAACATAAAATAAATATAATCTCTCATTTTAAAAACAAATTGCCAAGTTGGATGGTTGTTAATGAAAGAGTTTGTTTTCTGAATACAATTCTTAGTAATAATACTGCTTTTTCTTAATGCTCTTTTTATTGGCAGCTATATATTGAGTTATACTGAAATGTAAGGTAAACTCTACTTATTTGCCTTTTTCTCTCTCTCTCTATTCTTTCAAGACTTGGAATCCCTTTTTGAACCACAAGTCAGCTGAAATACATGGAAATGTTTGAGATAAACTCTCCAGTTTTGCTCCTGATGTTTTCTTATGTTGTGTGTGTGTGTGTGTGTGTGTGTGTGTGTGTGTGTGTGTGTGTGTGTGTGTGTGTGTGTGTGTGTGTGTGTGTGTATATAGCCTATATGGATATAAAAAATATATATATTTTTATACAGATTAAGTTTATTCATGCTAATGTATTGACAGAATGTTAAGAGGGTGGTCAGTGGTTCTCAATGTGTGGTTCGGGAACCCTCAAGGGGCCTTGAAGTGGTTCCAGGGGATTCCCAGCTAAATGATAGCTAAAGATGCAGTGCCATGATAAAACATGATGATCAGGTATTATGATTATACTAGAAGGAAGATTATATATATATATATATATATATATATATATATATATATATATATATATATATATATATATATAAAGAAAAAAGTGTACAGAAAGTGTTAAAATGTATGTGGCCACACCCACCAGTTCATTAAGTATGCCTGGTTGTCTGGTGGGTGGTGACCCAGCTGAGGTTAGCCACACCCACAGTGTTGGGTGAATGGTAAAAGGGGAGGGGATGAGTTTATGATGTAATTTAATCTGTGTTTTTCGACTGGGCCTTTTGAGGCCAAAAATACACAGGGAATGCACATTATAACTACACCTGGGGGTCTATTAGAGCAGGGGTTTTGAAAGTGGGTGACGGGGCACCCTGGTGCCGTGACAGCAGTCCAGGGGTGCCGCGAGATAATTTGATAATATTTGGAATTTATTTGGACACTTGAAAAAATATTTAGTATCATTTTAAACATATTTTCAGTCAGTTCTAACCAAAATGGCTATTATCTCAATGTTTTCCTCCCAACATAATCACTAAAATATCGTCACTGTCGGACAGAAACCTCGTATCTCCAAGTTTCAAATGTGTACGTCTTTTTTTGGTAAAGCAAAGCCCTGCTTCATCATACAAGACTGTCGCAAAAAACTAGTGAAAACAGCTGATCTACAAGCACACTGTGTGCTTGTAGATCTGCTGGTTTTGGACATACAAGGTTTCCAACCGACAACGACGATATGCTATAAATATAAGGTGGTGGGAGTGAAAATTATAATGTAGGCTCAGATTAAAACAATATTTATGGGGTGCCCTGAGACAAAAAAGTTTGGGAACCCCTGTATTAGAGTAATGTCAACTCCATAGACATACAGTATACAAAACAGAAAAAAGTACAAAACTATGCCATTATTACATGTGCACGTAAATACAGCTAGAGAACATACAGGAATGGATTGATATTTTCACTATTTTCACCTATGGTACATAAGTACGGTAGTAATGGATCAAAATGTGTTTCCTTGAAATTAAAAATCGCACCTGTGTGAAGTGAGCAGTGCAAACACGACACACGTGCATATCTCATTGTATGGGCCATTCTGTCCGTGACGTCAGTTACTTTATGTGTATGAGCACGGACCTCCAGGTAACGCTTTACTTTACAGTACTAACCCTAATTAATTACTAGGTAATTACCAGGTAACTATTAGGTAATACCCAGTATTTACTGGGTATTACCTAAGGTAATTACATGGTAACTACCAGGTATTTTACCTAGTAATTACCTGGTAAACACCTGCTATGTTCCTGAAAACTACCAGGTAATTACCAGGTAATATTAAGTATTTGCCTGGTAATTACAAGTACCTGGTAATACACTTATTAATTACTAGGTTTATTACTTGGTAGTTACCAGGTATTTTCTTGGATACTACAAGGTAATTACCAGGTAATTATGAGTATGTAACTACCCAGTAGTTACAGTTGAACTGTACTGTAAAGTAAAGCGTGGGTCAATTGGATGACCTTACATGGTAATTACTCAGTATTAACCCAGTAACTAGAAAAGTTTTTCCCAGGTAATTACCCAGTAGTTACAGTTGAACTGTACTGTAAAAGAAAGCATGGGTCAATTCCATGACATTACCTAGTAATTACTAAGTGTTTGTTGTACAGTAAGTACCTGGTAATTACTGTACTGTAAAGTAAAGCGTTACCGATCTCCATACTAATACACACAAAGTGAAATGTAGGAGCGGTTTGCATTGCTCAAAAAGGTTGAGAATCACTACTCATTGGACCCATATTTTATATGGAAAGTAAGCAGTCTTAGAAATATTTAAAGAGCAATTAGATAACAACATACATGATCATACTTAGGGGAGGCCATGGGGCTGGCTGTAAAAATAAATAAATAAATAAATAAATACAAAAGTTCATTTTATCATCTAATAAGGCTTTTGTGAACACCCTGGACAGATTTTAAGTTGCTTGATTCAGTATTTAGATATTTGATATTCATTTTATCAGACATGCCCCCTTCCTATACAAACCCATTGTAACTTCAAACTCCATTTTAACCATGATGATTCATCAAAAACACCCGTCCTTTTTTTCTGGTGACTTCTTAAGTCCTCCTAATACATGAGCTGGCTGTGTTCAGAAAAGCCAGAGTAGACGATAAATTGACCAAAAGTGAAATATCCTTTTAAGAAAATGTTTATCCCATGGCCCCTGCATAATGAGTGATTGTCATTGTGTTTACGGCATTTCAGTCAGATTGTAGCTACAATACGACCAGAGATATATTGAAAACGACAAGGAGGCTCTGTGAAATGCAGCCAACCTGTAAACCCACCACCAGCACCACTAATAACTAACACTAACAACAAGAACATAACCCTGTTTTTTTATAACACAATGTGAAAATGACTTCATTTACTACTGTACCAGTTGAAATGATTTGTACTGTACCTGGAATACTCATGTCATTATCCAACATTAAATGTACCAGTCAGTGTACCAATAATACTTCAACAAGAGTCCATATGTGCCGAGTGGTTTGTCAAGTAATTACTGTACTTGGGGCACCTGCTGGCCTATTGGTCCGGGTGCATACCACTTAGGCATTGCCACATAGGCATGGATGCCTGGCGGCGTCGCTGGTTTGATTCCCGATCCGGACAACCTTTGCCGCATGTTACTCCCCTTCTCTCCCCCATTTCCTGTCAGTCTACTGTCCTATCAATAAAGGCATAAAAGCCCAAAAACAAATCTTTATTAAAAAAAAAGTAATTAATGTAGGCCTACTTTACATTGTCAATATTCATGTTATACCGTTGCTATCGGGCAGAAGCCTTGCATATCCATTTTTGATATTTTTTGTTGTATCATTCATGTATGCCCTATTTTGTTGACAGTAACGCAAATCTAGCAACAAGTTAAGTTATCCTACGATTTTGTAATCCATTTTTCAACCAGTGCCAATTGCCTAAGCTGTAATCTTGGGCGACACTCTCTCTGTCAACCTGGGGAGAGCCCTGAACTGAGCTCATGCTTCTTTCAATGCATCAGGAGTGAGAAGGCTGTTTCAACCGACGGGGGAGTTTCCTTGTAGGACGTAGCACTTGGAAGGAACATGTTAGTCCAACCAGTTCCTTTCCCCTCCATCAGGTGCCCTGGCTGACCAGGGGGAGGCAGTATAGAGACCAGCATTACTGCATGTTTTTTGTGAGAGTATACCTAGGGGACACGGGGAGAACATGCAAACTCCACACAGAAAGGCCCTTTCGCCAACCCCACCTAGTGTATGGGCACTGATGCCGTGGAGTAGAGAACAGGCCCCCAGAGCCCACAGCGTCCCCCGGTGGGAATCGAAACTGTCTATGGGGTTTATAAAGTATTAACAAGTGCTTGTGACTGAATATAACACTGCATTCCATTGGAGCAAAGATTTTTTTTTTCTTCTAAAAAATAACCGTATTGGACAAGTTTCCACCTGACAGTATGCTTAAGTGTGTTAAAGGGAATACCGCTCATTTTCAACATTGAACCAATGATGTCATAATATAGCCCACTTTAAAGAGGTGGTGCCACTTTTGTACTTTTTCAGTTTTGTATGTGTCTATGGAGTTAGTACTCTAATAGACCCCCAGGTGTGGCATAATATGCAAATATGTCTTCCCTGTGTATTTTTGGTTACTTCCTGAATGATTCTGAGTCAAAAGGCCCAATTGAAATAAACAGATATAATGACATCATAATATCATCCCCTCCCCTTTTCACCATCCAACTACATATGTGGGTGTGGCTAACTTCAGCTTGGTCGCCACCCACCTGTTCATTAAGTATGCCTGGTTGTCAGGTGGGTGTGGCCACTTAAAAACAAACACTTTTTTTTTAAATAAATCTTGTATAAGTAAGTATAATCATAATACCTGATGATCATGTTGTAGGAGGAAAAAAATCACAGCACCCCATCTTTAAAGTTGTTGTGTCGCCTAGAAATTGATTTTTGGGGTCATGAGATTAGTGACATAGGGTATACACTTTGGCCTGCCCTCTGGGCTGCCTCTTTCACTAGAATGGCACATTTCGCTTCCAGCTGAAACAGTGTGATTTGTAGTTTATAATATATATTGTTTTAAATATCACATTTCACAAGACATGTGAAACAGTACATGTGTACTTGTAGATAATAGAAATTAGATTTTAGTGAATGAGGAAGCCTAGAGTGCGGCGCCAAAGAGTACACCTTCCCTATGTCACTGATCACATGACAATCAACAATCAATTCTTCTAGGCAACACAGAAGGGGGGATTTTTTCATATTTCCACACAGCAGCTCTAAGGTATGTTATGACATGGTTCAATGTTGAAAATGATTGGTATTACCCTTTAAGTGTTAAAATAATGTATTGACAAGTATGGCAGAAATATGATTCAATATAAAATACAATTGTTGAGGAAAAGTACATGAAGGTTTTAGATATACAGTACAATATAATTGATGAGTATTTGATATGCTCAAGTGTAAGCCCATTTGAAATAATTCCTAAACAGATCAGTCAAAAGCCAATATAACTGAGTTCCAGTTAGGCACGGTGCCTTACCACTATTCATTTTCTGAAAACCAGGTATGCAGAGCTTACTGGGATTCAGTTATTTTACTATATAAGTTGCAGTTGTATCCTCTTACAATGAATAACAATATATATTTACATTAATGGTTTACAATGCACTAGAGTTTTGTTTGCACAACCAGGTCGTTCTAGTGAAGTGTAATGATATGCATAATGAATGTATGATTCAGTGATCTTCATTTCATATCATGGTTACATCAACTGTATATTGTGTGAAGCAGCAGTTTGTAGCCTACTTAAAGGAGAATTCGGGACTTGCCTTTTTATTACCTTAATCTGATGTGTCGTTCACAATGACTTAATACTGTCCACAGTGTTTGTGTCCCAAATGAGCCTCCGTAGTGGTCTACTCCGGCTCAAAGAGGACTTTGAATAACATCACAGGAGAAAACTCGTTTGGCAAGACTTCAGGAAGTTCAAACAGTATCATGCCATTGGATGAAACCAGTATGAAAGTTATGTAGTAATGTCTATACATTGTTGTCTCCACCAGCCGAAGGCTGAGGGAGAGTATGTTTTCCCCTCCGTCCGTCCGTCCGTGCGTGCGTCCGTGTGTGCGTCCGTGCGTGCGTCCGTCCGTCCGTTTGTCCGTTACCAGCTAATCTCCGGCGCCGTTGGCCCGGTCGCTGCCAAACTGTGCACACACACTCCCTCGATACCAATTCAGAACCTCTGCCCCAAATATTTCACATGGGCCTGTTCTAGCGCCACCAGGAGGCCGACTTTTGCAAAACTAACTTTTGCCAGTACTCCTACAGATTTTGTCCAAAAATCACGTAAATCAGTAGACAGTATCTCTACAGTCATGTGATCGACATGGATGTGTCAGATTTTCCATATTCCATCCTGATTGGCTAAAACTGGCTTTCAAAGTTTGCAGGATTGGTCAGTTTTGAATAAAATGCCTGAAATCCTGAACGCAGTGTGCGATTTTGGTGAAATTGTGCATGCACATTCCCAATAGGCAGAGGAATAAATGCCACTTAAGAAAAATCAAATCAGCCTCATGGTGGCGCTATAACAGGCCGATTCATGTTTTCACCTATAACTCCACTTATTGTGAAATTGTGCACGCACATTCCCACTAGGCTGAGGAAGAAATGCCACATCAAACTTTTCAAATCAGCCTCATGGTGGCGCTATAACAGGCTGCCTGGCCTGGTGGAGACCTGTGCTCGGAAGAGCACTGCATGCTTCTAGTTTTTAATATTTTCCCTTTGTTTTGTGTGTTTGTGATTTTGTCTTTTGCTGTTTTGTTGTTTTCTGCAATACAAATAAGCGATTTAGCATTGTACCCCACCGTGCGAGGTCGAAGCTGCGGTGCGAGATGAAAAAACAAACAAACAAACAAACAAACAAAAAAAGGCTATTCCGTAACTCTCCTTAAAAGGTTAATTACCGTAAATCCCCAAATAATGTCCTGTACTCACTCAAAAACCTAGCCCCATTTAATTTCCGGGTTTGTCATTGAAAAAGCAGTTAAAAGCCGAAGTTCAAATATTAGCCTCTAGGGGCGATGTTCACTATAGCCCATTTTCCACTGGCCCAACTCCACACCACTCCACACCACACCGCCCACTTGTGCCAGGTTTTCCACTACAAGGAACTGGGTAGAGTGGTGTGAAAGTGGTACTAAACAGGGTACTAAAAAGTATCCACTCTAGAGTAGGTCTGAGCTAGGCTAAATAGGGCCAAACACTTCATAATGACTGATCACTCACTGACTTTTCATTTAGACCACCAGGATATAGTTGTAATACATGATAATAGATTCTATTGTGTTATAACCACTATTATAATCTATTATAGTGTATTTTAATTATCATAGTAATACATATAATGTATTATAATCACAGTTATAATCCATTACAGTGCATTATGATTAGGATAGTTGTAATACAAATTTATATTGTATTATAATCACAGTTAAAAGGGTCAATTTGTTTCTTACAGATAGGGGTACTTTTTTGTAATGGAAAATGTCTATATTTTTATGTGGTGCGGTGTGGTGTGGTGTGGTGCTAAAACTGCAGTCGAAAAGGGGCTTATGATAGCGGTCCTGAACCCTGACTTGCTAGTGACCTCAAAGTACTTCCGGATGCACTGTTACTGTATGACAAAAACAAAAAACAACAACACAGAGAATAGACGCTTAGCAGCTAGGAGATGTAGCCACAATGTTCAGATGGATTCCAGGGGTCCACCCGGTCCAGGGACCCCTCGTGGACCCCCGCGGACCGTCGCGGACCTCCACAGACCCCTGGATTTAATGCGTGACAAACAACCCTGTGAGTGATTGAGTCAATAGGACGATACATTTTCGTGTCCCCCTCCTCCCATCTCCCTTCTTTCTGTCCGTCTGCATTGACGTTATGCTTTGCAATTGCACAGTTGTGACTTGTACCGTAGTCATTAGAATGTAATCTGAGGGCAGCATTAAGTCACATCTGCTTAATTTGCACTGTTCATTTTTTTTTTTTTTTTTCATGAAAGCCCAAGCTGCATTAATGTTATTGTGGGAAATACCAATATCTTTTTGTTATTTGCAGCCGGAAAATGACCAGTGTCCACCTGTAATTGCAATGTTCATTTCATACAGTACTTGGTTTCAATAAATGAACCCAGTACATTTTACTGGGTTCAAACTGACACAAAATGTTGATTTATTCATTCTGATATTTTTAAAAAATAGGAATATAGGCCTTCTCTCTTATTCACGCCTCCTTTCAATAAAAGCCTGGTGTTGAGACAAATAAAAGCCCAGGTTTCTAAAAGAGGATTTACTGTATTTAGCTCAATATATGCTAAAAGTTGATGGACCATCACCACACTAGTTGACATGTTCACAAGAACTGTATTATGTGGTCTGATTTTTGAATTGTATACATATTTAACCAATGAAAAGTGGTGCTTGTGAGTAAATAACTATTGGATCCATTGGAACACACATTATTATTTTCGATTTCCCGAACAGTTTTGGACATACCCCGGTAGCCGTTTTCTACAGCAACATTATTCTGTTATAAGCCATAACATGTAGAGATGGACTTGAAGAAAAAATAAAAGGAAAAAATAAAAAAATAAATAAAAAAAGTAACAATATTAGTCTACCTGGTTGACATTGGAATTATGACATGGTTTGTTAGCTTACATTGCCAGCCAAATTAAAATATGAATTTGCGCTTATAACGCCAGGAAATAGCTATATTTTATCATCCTGATGCATTCAAATTCAAAGCCATGATGATATACCATACCACAAAATGACCACTAGAGTGAGCCATCGTAACACTAAAACCATCTACTGTACAAGCCCCCATGTAAAAAGCAAGATTCAAGGATGGGATAGTGACATCGCTCCATTGACCCACAATGGGATGTCCGCGGGCCGCCATCTGAGCTCAATACTGTTCAATTCGTGCTTGATCGTCTAAAACCACCATCGGTATGGGCACCGGAACGTATACAGATGCCACACAGAAAGTTTCCGAATCAAAATCCGACCTAGTGAAGCTGCGTAAGGGTCGGATGGTTTGCATTGAGCCTAGCGGCTAGCAGAGGCTAATGTAAACAGGAAGGCCTGGTTTAGCAGTGACGTCATAATCGTATCCTTTTTTTTCACGGTTTACGTGTTGATACCATCCGAAGGTAAGCTAACCATTTCGCTCAGTCTATTAACCCAAATAAAAGCTTAAACAATGCTTTTATATAAAAGTCAATTAAAGTCGCTTGGCAGGGAAGTCCATAGTATAGTGACATAGTCGACCTCAAAGTCGACTGGCGCTGATCTTGTTAACAATAACCTATGAGCTGAAAGAAGCATTTTCTCTTCCACAATCCCACCTTTTTCATTATTTTCAAGGTAAGAACACTGTTTTTATGCTTTAATGAAACAGCAACTAAACTCTAAACATCTTATTTCCAAATTTGTCTCCTTGTTTTCTAAATCATCTATTCCGTCAACAAACCACATCAAGGCATCTTGGGAGGCCGATATTGGGCTGGAACTGTCCCATGAGATCTGGAGTGAGGGGTTGAAGAGAATCCATTCAGGCTCAGTCAATGCCAGACTGCAGCTTGTTCAGTTTAAAGTTATGCACAGATTACATTACTCAAAAGTCAAAATGAATAAAATGTATCCAAATGTTTCTGATATTTGTGACAGATGCAACACTTCCAAGGGCACGCTGGGACACACGTTCTGGTCGTGCCAAAGGATTGTTTCATTCTGTCAAAGCATTTTCGCTTGGTACAGTAGTGTATATCGTATTCACATTGAGCCTGATGCACTAACTGTCCTGTTTGGTTGCTCCGAAGCTTCTCTTTCTCTGCCATACTCTGTCCAACAGACACACATGCTTGGTACATTAGTAGCCAAAATAATTATTTTAACTGAATGGAAAACCTCTTCTATATCTTGTTTCAATTAGATGGCTTACTGAATTTGTATCAATAATCCATTTGGAGAGGCTTCGCTGATATAAACAGGACAGTCTGCATTTGAGTTCATCTGGGGTCTATATTACGATGCATCTGGATGACTAATTTATAACAATGAATAATGCTGGTCAATGTGAAAGTTGGGATCAGTTGCTGAAGCGAGTGAATAGATAAACATGGAAAAGGATAGAGTAAGAAATCACGCCCCAAGCAGTTCTATCATTATGCAGTTATAACATACAAATCTTTTTTAACTTAAATATACTGTACCATTGTAGGTATTAAAGATGGTGCCTTATTAGGCTCTAGGACAACATACTGTAACATTTGACGCATGATTTTTTTGTATGGATAATTTGAAGAAATATGAAAATAAAGTCATACGTTTTAGAATAAAAATAACGCGTGTGTGGAGTGAGAGTTGCTCACCCTTTCTCCTTTTGTGAACAAGACCTCGAGATGAACTCCTTCACCTGGGGGTATAAAGTCTCATATCACATTCCCTACTTGGACAGTACAATCCCTCAGTTTCCTGCTGAAAACCATGGCCTCAGATTTACAGTAGAGATGCTGATCCTCATTCTGGGTGCCACACACTCTACTACGAACCGATCCAGTGAGAGCTGAAGGTCTCGGACCGATGGTGCCATCAGGACTACTGCATACTAGTACTGTGTTCTATTCATCTGTCATTCAATGTTATATGAGATACATAAAGGTTTCCTGTGTAAATAAGCCGAAAAGCTTACTAGGATCTCCTTTTATTTGACCTTGTACCAGTGAACTGTGCTGTTATGAAACTGTACCTTTTCCTATGCAAAATTCTAATGAAGTCGTCAATCAATCAATCAAAATGTGCGTGTAGGTAAGGGCTACAGATCCCATGGCCTGGAGGACCAGACCATAACCCTGACAACAGACAGCACATGCGCATTAGCGGAAGTTGAACAGAAGTGTGAAGAAAATGCTAACTAGTAAGACGCCTCAATGCGACATGTGACCTTGCCCTAAAGGCGAGGTCGCGCTGCACCAGACCCCTGCATAATAGTTAACAATGTGATGTCAGAACATGCCCATATATGGGCGCTTAATATTGATGACATCGGGACAGGGATCTCCATATATGGGCATAAAACGGACAAGGACGTAATTAATTTGCAAGTGTGACTCGTGATGACATCAGCAATCTCCATACAGTATTATGGGCATAAAAGGGACATCAAGCCAGAGTGTGATGTCAGAGCGGCAAACCCATAGAACCATAGACAAACCCAGAGAACCACAGTGTCAGGCGGAACAGACATAGATACACACAGACAAGCTGTGACCGTTTTCATTGTAAACTTGCGACCTACGGTCGCAATAAACAGCTTGAATTTGGGCAAAATGATAATTGGGCTTCCTCACCGTCTGAATAATGCTGGTCAATGTGAAAGTTGGGATCAGTTGCTGAAGCGAGTGAATAGATAAACATGGAAAAGCAAGGTGACTGAATTGCCCACAAAGTCACATATTAGAGCGGCTAGCACCGCGCAACTATTTCTTCGTCACAACAGTGCGATTCAGCGACTGCAAAACCGCTCCTGCTGCTCCGATTCTCCGGCTGATCTCCTTCTCCGTCTTCCCCTCTTCGTGAACAAGACCTCGAGATAAACTCCTTCACCTGGGGTATAACGTCTCATATCTCTTTCCCTACTTGGACAGCACAATCCAGCAGTTTCCTGCCGAAAACCATGGCCTCCGATTTAGAGATGCTGATCCTCATTCCGGACGCCGCACACTCTACTGCGTGCGAACCGATCCAGTGAGAGCTGAAGGTCTCGGACCGATGGGGCCATCATCAGGACCACGTCGGCTACAAAAAGCAGTGAAGCAATTATCTCAACGGATGGATGTATGGATGTATGGGTGGATAGCACCGCTCAAAACATTTAGAATATAAGTTGTGGTCTCTTTTGAGACCACAAATCAAAGCAAAGTACAGTTGCAGGTTTGGGGTTGTTTTTTTTGGCCGTGGCGTGTCGCTTAAGGTTTGCACATGGCCATTAGGTTAGGCCTTTCCTCTGGTTCACGTACATATCTGCACAACGAATTCTATGGCAATTCAGCCTGTACAATTCAATATAATGTAAGGACTGACTGACTGCCCCTACCATGGCTAAAACCGAATAAAATGTACACATACTCTTTTTTAATTAAATGTAATTTTTGCTGTAATTGCATAATGACATTTTGTTAAATTTAATCTGAAATACGTGGAATGTCCCTTCATGTCTCAGCCTAAATTAATTGGGGTCAGCTAAATGTTTTCAAACCTTGGTGGCTGTATTCAGTCTAGACATGCCAGATTCTATATACTAAATTTAGGCCACTAAATGCTCACCATAATTCATCTTGTACATGTTGCATTTATGGACCCAGCTCCAGTCAAGGGTATTCGTCTGGACTGCAGCAGTTCAGAGTTCATCCAAGGCACCCTCAATTTTAAGTATCTTGTCATTTCAATCTCCACCATTTTGACACAGGGTGAGCCTAACCCTATTTTACGCAAAGGTACTGTATGTAACAGAACAGTACAGCAGTACAGTGCCTAAAAAGTTAGCGGTGCCTTTGAGTAGTTCATTTCATTAATCTACCTCATGAATTCTTGTGTTGACCATTAATTTCAAGGCTGCTCAACAGCGTCACTTGGTCACCCAGCAGTATTGCAGGTGTTGATGCTGTCTGTCCCAGAGTCCTGCAACGGGTCGGGGCCCCGCGTACCCGTGTTTGACGGGTGAAAATGGGCGGAATATATACTATTATAAATTTGCGTGTGCGGGAGCGGGCGGTGCGCGACTAAACACGGGCGGGTGACATTTTATTGTGAAAATCAAGCAATTGTTTCTGCCTAAACAACGTCACTGGCGCGCACACAGTGAGCAGCAGGACGGAACCACGGCATGCATACAGCACTGTTTCCGCCTAAACGTCAAGTCACACTCACGGGAGCGGCTGGAGCACAGTGAGAAGCAGCAGCCTGCTGCTGGCAGGACACACGACAACACACAACCACAGCGCGCACTAAAGCACGTTAGCCCATGTTCTCATCATAGCAAGGGTGGTTTAAAAGGCTATCTAAAATAATTAAGAGTGGCAGTTTATGTAAATACTGCATATTGTATCGCAAACACTGAGAACAACGTGCAGGGACGATCGATGCCATTTGGAAGCACATATACACGGCTGTAGGCTGTTTGCTTTACTGCATGTAATCACGGGTAGACGGGCAGGCGACAGGTCCATTTTTTGACGGGCGGACAGATCTGGTTTTGATTTTTATATACTGACGGGTAACGGGTCGGTCCACGGATATGATTAATGACGGGCAGGGCGGGTGCGGGTTCTCAAAATCGGACCTGTGCAGGACTCTGGTCTGTCCTCATACATAACACCATCAGCATACATACGGGACATACACATTCGGTCAAGTGTTGGAACGCTGAGGCACCGCTCAAAAATTTGTTGTGCAGTTCTTTATTGAGACATCTTTCTTAACATAAGCTCTAACCATTAGAAATCAAGGGACAGTCCTTGGCCTGCATGGAATTCAGTAAGGCAAATCAATCACGAGTATGGATGTAGTTTCTCAATGGGGGGAAAAAGTAGTAGGCCTTATCAAAACCTCCACAAACTGTGAGTCTGTCCGTCTGTCTGTCACACCTCACACGTCACACTATTGCCCTGCTCATATCTCCGCAACCGTTGCCCCGATCCATGCCAAATTTTGCACACACGCTCCTTGGCTGCCAAACTACAACCTCCAAGGACCCCCGGAGCTCCAGGGACCCCCAGGTCCCTGGGGGACCCCCAGATGTAAAAAATTACCAAATGTGCAAAAATGACCAAATGACCACCCCAACGGGGCTGCTCACAGGGAATTCCCGGGGACCACCGACTCCTGGTGCTCCAGAACGGATGCAAAAGTGGTGGCGCCCCCAGTGGAGGACCCCCTCCACTGCAGCTCACATAAAATGCCGTAACTCGGGCTAGGAGGGTCCAGGAGAGCCGGGGCCGGTACCTATTCGTCCGCCAAGGCAACGCGGACACCCCACCCCTCATTTCTCACATGGCCCTCTTCTAGCGCCACCATGAGGCCGATTTTTAAAACACATTTTTGGACACTGCTCCTACAGTTTTTGCCCTAAAATCACGCAAATCGCTACACAGTATGTCTACACTCATCCCATCACCATGAATCTGTCCCATATAGCGCCACCTTCAGGCTGATTTTTTTTTAAAAACATTTATTTGTTATAGTATAATCTATAGATGGGTTAAAAGACTAGGTATTCCTTAAATTGTACTAAACATTGCGTATAATCTAAAGATTTAACTATACATACAGCATCATAGCATAGCATGTTGCCATAGCACATATTGTACGCTATTATATGCTCCATGGTAGGCTGATGTGATAGGATGTAATGTAATTACTGTAGATAGAATGTATACTGCTATGCATTGGGATACATCCTATACTGCATAGTCTAAATGTACAGATTTCAGATTTTTTCTCTTTGGTTAATCAGGACACCAGAGCTAAATGGTAAATGTTATGCATATTGCATGGGGCCAGAAGGTGGTTATCTACAAAGCTTACCTATAAGGTGACAGATCTGATACATTGGGTGGTTATTTTACTCTTTTTGTGAACAAATCTCAAACAGCCTAGATATGAGGACTGATAGTATATTCATGTAATGTTTAATGATGCTTATTTCAGATGGAGCACTAAGTTGACAGGTGTAGTAGGGGGTATAGTTATATATGAGGTTGAATCACTAACAAAGATATGTGTATTCGTTGTAAGTTGCTGGGGATAGGGAGATCACATATTATTTTGTGACAAGCAATGAATCTGAGTATATGTAAAAGCGGTATCCATATGAATTTCATCATATGACCCATACATGCCCAATATTTTACCCATCATACACATTTGATACGGTAAATGTTCAGTATAGTGTATGTCTAAGATGACTATTTAGTGTGTTTTAAAAACAATTATTCATTTCACTTGTAGAATAGCCCACAATATTCTGAAATGTGGGGTATTATGGTCTTTGAATCAACACATACGTGTCCCCAAGCTCCTCAAGTCCCCAATAGTTTGCTGATCAGCCAGGCTTTATCACAGGACACATAATGTGTTATAGTTTTGAATACTACAACTGACATAGATATGAGGTATGAAGGATTCGCTATTCAATGCTACCTGACTATTTTCATCTCACTAGTGTTTTTCCCCCATACAATTTAAATAAAACATTGCCCTCATACACTTCAACATAACTACACAACCCCGTACAGCATCAACAAAACATAAAACTTTGGCCACATAACAGAACATTTTTACAAAAATAACACCACTAAGAATTTCAACCAGACCCAAAACGCACAAAACATAAAACTTTGCCACATAAAAATATTTAAAACATAACATCACTAAGAATTTTAATCACCACTAAAACACACAAAACATAAAACTTTACCACATAACAAAAATATTTAAAACATAACACGACTAAGAATTTCAATCACCACTAAAACGCACACAACATAAAACTTTGCCACATAAAATATTTAAAACAAAACATCACTAAGAATTTCAATCACCACTAAAACGCACAAAACATAAAACTTTGCCACATAACAAAAATATTTAAAACATAACACGACTAAGAATTTCAATCACCACTAAAACACACAAAACATAAAACTTTGCAACATAACAAAAATATGACAAAAATAACACCACTAAGAATTTCAATCACCACTAAAATGCACAAAATATAAAACTTTGGCCACATAACAGAACAATTTTACAAAATAACATCACTGAGAATTCCAACGAGCACTAAACCAAGCAAAAACAGCAAATATTGTGCACAAAACAAAACATCAAATAGCATAAAATAACATCACTAAGAATTACAACTGACACAAAAACAAACAAAAAACAGCAAATATTACAAAAATAACATCACTAAGAGATTTTTAACTAGTTAAAATCAGACATTATATCAGCACTAAGCAATATCAGCACTAAGAATCTCAACTAGCACAAAACAAACAAAACTAATATTACCCCACAAACATCTCTAAGATATTTTTAACTCATTGAGTGCCAGCGCCCTCTAGGGGCCATTGAATGCCAGCACATCTCTCATAGGCGAACGCTTTAGCTTCCAGGACTTCACCTTCCAGGACCTCACGTGTGCACGTTCATGCACGTCATGGAAATGTCCCGGATGATAATGCTAACAGAATGGCTATTCCCATTTTGTCATCTAAAAGATCATTTTTGGGCGATTTCGCCGTAAATAAACCTCGCGCCGCTTCCCTAAAGACACAATCCAGAGATATAAGCCTTCAAAGATTGGTCTTTCATTGGATTAGGCGTAGATTGGCGATTGCGTTCGCAAATGACGGCCGGCCGGGACGTTGCTAGCTTTCGGCTAGTAGCTAGAAAAATCAGGCCAGGCTTCAGAAGGCCTCTTATCATTTTATTCATGTAATTAAAAAAAGCCGGACTACTTCGGGATCGGCACACTTGTGTACTCATCGGAAGCGGCGCCGAACATCGGGTGAACATTGGGGAGCTCAAAAATGTATTTTAAACCATTTTTAATGGAATATATCGTCGGACAGAGTAGAATGGCTAACTGGCTAGCGGCTAGCGAGCCAGGACCACCCACGACTCTACAAGCAGCTCGGGGTAAGTGAATTAATAAAAAGAAATTTGTATTGGATTGAAATAAAGCCGAACTAGTTCGGGATCGGCACAGTATGAGTTAACTAGCACAAATCAGACAAAACAAATAACAGCACTGAGAATTTCAACTAGCACCAAAACAAACAAAAACGAAATATTACTGCACAACATCTCTAAGAAAATTTAAACTAACAAAAAACAGAAAAAAATAACAGCACTAAACATTTCAACTAACACTAAAACACACAAAACAAAACATAATTGTCCTACATGGTTACATAATTTGTCCAGTATATGTCGACAAAAGGAACCGAGACATCACTGAGACATCTAGATTAGGCTCTGCAACGAATGCAGAGTCATTAGTTTGTTACTCATATTGTAAAGGGTATTGTTAATCTGTGGATTTTTAGATAAAAACACAATTCAGGGGTCAATGGGGGACTCTCTTTCATACATCTCTTAGTTTCTCTATCCAATACAATGTCACTCATAATTTATCAATTTGTTTCCCCCCTCTAAGCTATAACAAATGGCAGACATATCTAACATGGCAGTGCTCAGTGCATCAAAATCGGGGACCTATTGGACAATATGTTGCGATTCCATACAATCTAACAATTTTTCCATACGTATGGACTATTTTGATTTATCATCCATTGTATAATATTAGTGACCATTTTGGTTGTATTACAAAATTGTTAGATTGTATGGAATCGCAACATATTGTCCAATAGGTCCCCGATTTTGATGCACTGAGCACTGCCATGTTAGATATGTCTGCCAGTTGTTATAGCTTAGAGGGGGGAAACAAATTGAGAAATTATGAGTGACATTGTATTGAATAGAGAAACTAAGAGATGTATGAAAGAGAGTCCCCCATTGACCCCTGAATTGTGTTTTTATCTAAAAATCCACAGATTAACAATACCCTTTACAATAGGATTAACAAACTAATGACTCTGCATTAGTTGCAGAGCCTAATCTAGATGTCTCAGTGATGTCTCGGTTCCTTTTGTCGACATATACTGGACAAATTATGTAACCATGTAGGACAATTATGTTTTGTTTTGTGTGTTTTAGTGTTAGTTGAAATGTTTAGTGCTGTTATTTTTTTCTGATTTTTGTTAGTTTAAATTTTCTTAGAGATGTTGTGCAGTAATATTTAGTTTTTGTTTGTTTTGGTGCTAGTTGAAATTCTCAGTGCTGTTATTTGTTTTGTCTGATTTGTGCTAGTTAGAAATATCTTAGAGATGTTTGTGGGGTAATATTAGTTTTGTTTGTTTTGTGCTAGTTGAGATTCTTAGTGCTGATATTGCTTAGTGCTGATATAATGTCTGATTTTAACTAGTTAAAAAATCTCTTAGTGATGTTATTTTTGTAATATTTGCTGTTTTTTGTTTGTTTTTGTGTCAGTTGTAATTCTTAGTGATGTTATTTTATGCTATTTGATGTTTTGTTTTGTGCACAATATTTGCTGTTTTTGCTTGGTTTAGTGCTCGTTGGAATTCTCAGTGATGTTATTTTGTAAAATTGTTCTGTTATGTGGCCAAAGTTTTATATTTTGTGCATTTTAGTGGTGATTGAAATTCTTAGTGGTGTTATTTTTGTCATATTTTTGTCATATTTTTGTTATGTTGCAAAGTTTTATGTTTTGTGTGTTTTAGTGGTGATTGAAATTCTTAGTCGTGTTATGTTTTAAATATTTTTGTTATGTGGCAAAGTTTTATGTTTTGTGCGTTTTAGTGGTGATTGAAATTCTTAGTGGCGTTATGTTTTGAATGTTACTGTTTTTTTGTTTGTTTTTGTGTCAGTTGTAATTCTTAGTGATGTTATTTTATACTATTTGATGTTTTGTTTTGTGCGCAATATTTGCTGTTTTTGCTTGGTTTTGTGCTCGTTGGAATACTCAGTGATGTTATTTTTTAAATATTTTTATGTGGCAAAGTTTTATGTTTTGTGCGTTTTGGGTCTGGTTGAAATTCTTAGTGGTGTTATTTTTGTAAAAATGTTCTGTTATGTGGCCAAAGTTTTATGTTTTGTTGATGCTGTACGGGGTTGTGTAGTTATGTTGAAGTGTATGAGGGCAATGTTTTATTTAAATTGTATGGGGAAAAACACTAGTGAGATGAAAATAGTCAGGTAGCATTGAATAGCGAATCCTTCATACCTCATATCTATGTCAGTTGTAGTATTCAAAACTATAACACATTATGTGTCCTGTGATAAAGCCTGGCTGATCAGCAAACTTTTGGGGACTTGAGGAGCTTGGGGACACGTATGTGTTGATTCAAAGACCATAATACCCCACATTTCAGAATATTGTGGGCTATTCTACAAGTGAAATGAATAATTGTTTTTAAAACACACTAAATAGTCATCTTAGACATACACTATACTGAACATTTACCGTATCAAATGTGTATGATGGGTAAAATATTGGGGATGTATGGGTCATATGATGAAATTCATATGGATACCGCTTTTACATATACTCAGATTCATTGCTTGTCACAAAATAATATGTGATCTCCCTATCCCCAGCAACTTACAACGAATACACATATCTTTGTTAGTGATTCAACCTCATATATAACTATACCCCCTACTACACCTGTCAACTTAGTGCTCCATCTGAAATAAGCATCATTAAACATTACATGAATATACTATCAGTCCTCATATCTAGGCTGTTTGAGATTTGTTCACAAAAAGAGTAAAATAACCACCCAATGTATCAGATCTGTCACCTTATAGGTAAGCTTTGTAGATAACCACCTTCTGGCCCCATGCAATATGCATAACATTTACCATTTAGCTCTGGTGTCCTGATTAACCAAAGAGAAAAAATCTGAAATCTGTACATTTAGACTATGCAGTATAGGATGTATCCCAATGCATAGCAGTATACATTCTATCTACAGTAATTACATTACATCCTATCACATCAGCCTACCATGGAGCATATAATAGCGTACAATATGTGCTATGGCAACATGCTATGCTATGATGCTGTATGTATAGTTAAATCTTTAGATTATACGCAATGTTTAGTACAATTTAAGGAATACCTAGTCTTTTAACCCATCTATAGATTATACTATAACAAATAAATGTTTTCAGTGTATTGGACTAATGTCACAAAAACTTTAAAAATGTTAACATGTTCATGTAATGGGATGTTTTAGTGAATATAATGTAAATCGAATGACCATGGTTAGTCTCTTGCATATCATAAGGTTATACACAGTGAGACCCCATATTTTGGATGTTTGAGATTTGTTCACACAAAAAGTGTGAACTAGTTTTCTCACAGACCCCCTGTAACAGGTATCTTTTGCCAATTTGAGTTCAAGTGGTTAAAACACTAATATAAGTTTATTTTCAATCTATCATTGCCTTGTCGGTATAATTGTAACATGTTTGTTATGGGATGGGTCATAGTTGTAACTGAGGACATTGGGGGGTTAATATCGGATACACATAATAGAACAGCCCCTCCTTTACCAATACTCTGTGGAGATAGTCAGTAGCCTGGTAAGAATTAATAGACCTATAGGGAATTGACATGTAACAAAATGATCTGACTGGTTGAATAAAACAGTAACTGGATGATCATTTACAATTTTAACATTATGGTGGCTTTAGTGCTTATGTTATGATTTGATTATGGATTATACCAACCATACACATTTATGCTGAGAATATATCACAGAAACAGTTAAAATAGTAGATCTATAAGCTGACACTCTCATTTTTTGTAATATTCGTACAATTACATGTGTAATCTGTCCAATATCATTGCGTACAGTGAAAACACCTAATATATACATGACTGGAAACCAAATGGTTTGGCTGACATCCCCACTAAGTTAACATCTTGAAAACACACATTATACCTCAGCAATAAAGTAGTAAAGTTAGTCAAACTAGTGAAAATAGCAGATCTACAAACACATAATGTTGCGTGCGACGAGACGTTGTAAACGCTTGTAAATTGGTTATTTTTGGCAAAGAGGTATGGTGTAGGGTATAATGCAATTATTTTAGGTAATGATGGTTCTAGTGGTTAAATATATGAAAAACACAAATTGACATGCATCCAAAATATACTAACGGTTGAGCTGACCGTATGCACACATGGCATACAACACCTTGACCTTGGAATTGTCACCTCCCCACCTGTTACGGACCACCCACACACACACACGCACGCACGCACGCGCACGCACGCACGCGCACACACAACCCCCTGTCAATCACAGCTGTCACCTGTCAATCACAACCCCCCCTCCCCCCTCTAACCCCCACACCCACCCTAACAGCTGTCAAATTCTATTATTAGAAATGCTATTAGAATTCTATTTATAGAACAAAATACTATGCTTATTATACTACTGGAAGATTTTGGAAAAACACATTTTTGCCCTATTTGTGGAGATAAGCGACCTATGGTCGCTTATCTCCCGATTAGGGAGTCTTACTGGTAAGTAATAGATAGGCCTATTGCACTTTCAGGAAAAGTCCAATTCAATGGAAATAATAGGAGAAGGGAAATACAAATGTTCAAATGACAAATTGTCCTCATTTAACCTATCCCTATCCCAACTATTGCACATATACTGAATATGGCACAGTACCAGGGACAGATTAGGGGTTCTGTTCAAGGCAAATGTAATGCAATGCAGGAGGAGCCAGGATCAACACGGGAACCTTCCTATTACGAGGCAAACACTGTAACCCCGTGGGAAACAATAGTCTGAAGACAATAAAAGGAAAAAGAGGAAGAAGGGGGATGGTAAAAGTATGAAGAAGGAGAGTATATATAGAGAAAAAAGGTTACATCTCCTGCATTTGTAAAATGACTGTATTTTTATGTGCATCAAAATACTTCTCAAAATCACAGAAAATTGGATATTACCTTTCTTGAGAAGGGGGGGGGGGGTGGATCCAAAAGTCCAAAACTGACCGAAATAAACAAGAATGGAATTGGGGATCATTTAATGGTTTGGAGCAGATCGGTAGCCAGACCAGTGCCATCTTTAACAGTGAATTTGGTGTCAGAATAGGCCTAGACTTGAACTCATTCTCTCTGTGTTGCCTATCTATGACGGTGATGTTGACAAAGCCATAGTAGTTCCAATCCACTTGACAAAACTATCTTCCAGTACCACTTGGTATGACGAGTGTGAGTGAGTATCGTACTAGTGTCTTGTCCATTTCATAATTTTTATCCCATTTTCTAACCCATTTTTCACCCAGTGCCAATTGCCTAAACTGTAAGCCTGGGCGCTACTCTCCCTCTGCCAACCTGGGGAGAGGCCCAAACTGAGCTCATTTTCTGACAGGGGGGAGTTTCCCCGGTAGGACGTAGCCCGTGGAAGGAACACGTATTCC
Organism: Nannobrachium achirus; assembly: GCF_963921795.1. Taxonomy (NCBI): domain Eukaryota; kingdom Metazoa; phylum Chordata; class Actinopteri; order Myctophiformes; family Myctophidae; genus Nannobrachium; species Nannobrachium achirus. Next base: position 48,002,166 of record NC_137815.1, read on the forward strand.
AGTCAGTTCCTTTCCCCTCCACCAGTCGCCTCATCTGTGAGGGTACCTACACATGAATTATATTTTGACCACTAAAAATAGGTAATCTAAATTTTCCCTCCCCTACGGGACAGAATGCTGCAGCCAAGGTTTTAACTGGTGCAAAAAACACAATAGATTACACAATAGTTAGTGTAGAAAAGAATATACAACCTTTTTTTTTTTTTTATATATTAATTTTTATTTGATTTTATAAAAGACAATACAAGACATAACAAGACAATACAATACACACCAGACTGGAGAAAATATTATAAACGAGCGTGGTAACCCATCATACAAAAAGTACAGAAGTCTTAATTTATATAAAAAAAAAAAAACTTTGAACAGTCAACTTTGAACAGTCACTTGAAGTAATAAATAATTATAGCCTATAGAGGTATAAAAGTTATACAATATATAAATCGAGATGACCCGTAATAGGACCCCAGATGTATTTGTATGTTGCAAAACTATCCTGTTTGTGACAACGCAGCCTCTCCAAGTGTATTAGTGATATAAACTCATTAAGCCATTTATTGAAACATGGAATAACAGCGGTCTTCCACTCCGCTAATATAATTCGTTTCGCTATAAGTATACCGAGCATAAGAGTCTGCTGTACAGCGTACGGCAGAGCGAGAGAGGCTTTGGAGCAACCAAGCAGGACAGTTGGTGCGTCAGGTTCAATATTAGTACGGTATACATTGCTGTACCACGCAAAAATACTCTCCCAAAACGGAACAATCCTTGGACACTTGAAAAAGTACTCAAATGAATTAAAAAAGTAGCAATCCTGCAATATAGAAATACTCTATTATTAGCAGACGCATTGTGTGCTTGTAGATCCGCTATTTTCTAATGGCCGAAATGTAGGGCTTAATGTATGTTTTAAACAGATGGGTTGTTTCATTGTTGAATTAATTAAATAGCCGATATAATGCTGTCTGTCTGCCACGTATAGTGTAGTTGCTCTACTCCCATAGGTTTAGTAAGGACTTAGTGCTGCCCAAAGGCTGGTGTAAATATTTAGTAGTTGTTTAGAGATACGTTAGAGTGGTAGCCTAGTTCCAGACCCTGAATCGCTAGCCACACCCCTTTAATTTTTTTGTTTCGGCGATTCAGGTCTAGAATCGCTCTCAATGAGGAGATATGGCCAAGACCGGAAAATAAAATTCCTCCGGGCTCCCGGACATCCTGACTGATTGAAAAACCAATGGTAATGTATTATTATCGCTGTCTGCAAATCAGACATAGAGGCTGCCTCTCTCCCTCTCTTGCTCGCTCCCTCTCTCTCTCTGTTTCTAGCTCTCTCTCTCGCTCATTTCAGCGTTAGCTTGCAACGCACGCACTGCAGATTAAGCCTAGCCTGGTTCCAGCCCATATACCAGCCCACTCTCTGAGCGGACCATTTCTCTTTGAAATCAGGTCCATGGGAATTATGGAAATGCACGCACAGTCAACTAAATAAATAAATAAATAAATATTATACACTTTTTGAAGTTATTTATGAGTGGAGACAGTAGGAAGAACACCACCAAAGCCTTTTCAACTCTCCCAAAGTTGCATAACAGATGCGCATGGAAGAAGAAGAAGAATTTACCTACGTCCTCCCACAAGGGAAATTCAGTTTTCAGCTTAACCCAGCTGACCCCCAGTGCTTCGCACAAGGCACGCGGGGAGGGGAGGAGTGATAGCTGGAGCGGGGAACCTCCAGGGGAACCTCCAGCTATCACTGCTCGCGGTAAATCCAGAGGTCGCAGGTCGTACCTGCGACCTCTGGGACCTCCGGAGTCCTAGGTGTGGACACTAACCACTCAGCTATCACTGCATGGACGCACTATGTCACCACTCGACCATACCAGTGAGTAGCCTATATTTGATTCATTGCTGGCCAGATGAATCTTTCAACCTTATGAGGGAGCGTGTAGACATTGCGACATAGCATCTGTTCGATGGTTCATCCTTTCGACACAGGTGAATTTTTACCTGGTGAAAAGCTAACCTGCCAATGCGGGTGAGTAGCTAACCTGCCGACTTGGGTGAATGTTAACCTCCATGCCTAAACCTAACCCAAACGCTAACCCTAACCTCAGTAACCGTGAGCGGTTGAGTAGCTAACCTGCCGACTCCTTAGTCGAAATGATGGGACGTAGGAATAGAGAGATTTCCCCCCTTAGGAAACAATTGCGCAGACCCGACTTTTAGACTATTTCTCATTATTCTGAAGTCAACACATGTGTTGGCATGAAACATGTCATGATGCAACACATTAAAATTAGGCCTATTATATCCGGTATTTCTATCAGATTCCTGTACATTTTAATCATGCCTGACCGGCAGTTTAAAATCCTAGCACAAACCTTTAGGTATTTTTTATTTATTTCTATCTATTTATTTCCCCCCAAAGTTCCCAATAGAGTGAAAATAGATATAGGCTACAAACTCTCATTTTCACTTTTTTTTTTTTTATGTGTAAAAGTATTAATGGCAGTATGTGTATGTAATCCTTTAATTATTCTTGAGAAAGAGAGAGAGAGAGAGAGAGAGAGAGAGAGAGAGAGAGAGAGAGAGAGGGCAAGGGAGATAGAGAGATTGAGAGTTGTTTGTTTACGTCTTGTTTGACGTCAGACCACAGCTCGATCAGCGAAAGAGAGAGAGAGAGAGAGAGAGAGAGAGAGAGAGAGAGAGAGAGGAAGGGAGGGAGGGAGAGAGCCTATTTGTTGCCACGGACACATTTTGTCCATATTATGGACATATTAATGACCCCTGCCCCTTTGACGCTGTAGGCTGATTAATTAGTGTGGTTGCCAGTAGGGCAACCAGACTATTGTTCTAGTCCGGCCTGTTTTTTATTACAGTCAACTTTTATCCAGTCACCATTATAGAGTAAGTCCATTGAGTTCAATGGGGGAGTGGTGCTAATTTGAGGATTGGTCAAGCAAGCTTCACATGACAATTTGGCTATACAGTACATACATACAGTACATACAGTACATACATACATACATACATACATACATACATACATACACACATTTGATAGTCCCATCCCCATGATTGGTAGATTTAATTCCATCACCAGTCCCATCCCCATAATTTGTAGGTCTAATTCCATGACCTGTCACCAACTTTTGAGGTGTGCATCAGCCTTGTCTTTAAAAGTTTCACAGATTACACAATATAGGCCTACAGTATATAGGACGGAGATTAAAAAAAAGAAGATTGAGATACCAGCAATGTTTTAATATTAATTTTGACTCCAGAGACCTCCATCATATCTACCCTCTTTTCCCCCTCAACTGAATTCTTTTTTTTTTAATACATTCGAATTTTGCTCAACCCATAACACAATTTATTCCACATTTCCAACTCTCAGTATCAGTGATCATGTATCACCAAAAGGATTACTATTCAGATTTAATATATTTTGTCCCTCATTTTCCATAACGTAAGCCAAAGGAGTTCAGATTATACGAGGACAGATCTTGGCGCTTCTGCGTTTGGAACATCTTTGGGAGCCACCACCATCTTGTCCTGGGGAAGTCCATCCTTCTTTCCATGACATTGGCTGCATTGACAGCTAATTGCTCTGGGGATATGGCCTCGGGGTGCGTTGACTTGCCAGCTAAATCTCTCAGTGCTTTCAACACCTGATCTGTAATATCTTGAAAGAAAGAAAAAGGACACATCAAAATTGGGTAACCCATTAATTAATTGCCAGCCAAAAGGGGCCCCTTAAAAACAGGGGTGCAGAGGTACTGCCGTGCAATCTGCTATTTATTTATAAACATGTTTTAAAAAAGCAATGCACCAAATGATAAACAACGCGCTCAGGTCGCTCAGTGCAAGCCAGCAAAACGTGCGTGAAGAACATTTTTTGGTCGGCCACCTACTTATATGCTGCTGAAGGCTGTTATCCTCCGTTCATTTTGCATGGAGCGAGATGGGGTAATCCGCGAGAAAAAACAGCGCTCGAAAGTACATTACGTCCTCGTTGCACGCACATCGATCTAATCCAATGCAATCCACTCATTCCGAAGCCTTGATTTTGTCTGTCGTCTGATCGAAAATGATGAGGAGACGCGCTGGCCAACTGGCTGCATACACAATACAAGGGCACGTAATGGCCGCCCGTGGACCCCAGTTGCTCCCTAGCAGATGACGTCATCACGTCTCTGACGCGATCATGTCTCAGGAGCTCTCTTAAAGAGACAGAGCACGACCGGCGACTGTATTTTTTAAAAAATTATAATTAATTTCATAAATTACGGGAAAGTACGGGAAAGTACGAGCGGCGCATTGGGTGGTCCGGACAAGTACGGGCAAGTGCGGCCGGCTTACAAAGTGTTAAGACCTGGAACGACTTTAACCTTTATTTTATGCTTTAACTATAAAAAAAAATAGCAGATCTTCAAGCTCGCAGCGCGGCACCAAGTGCCATGCTGCGAGCTTGTAGATCTGCTATTTTTTTGAAAAAAACGTGTTTGTCTACGTTCTTCCAGTTCGTACTCCATCCTATGGGAGGCGCTATTGCGCCACCAAGATCACATAAACATTTCAAGTTCACTCCCGAAAGGTTAATTTCTATTGGCCGGAGGGCATGTCAATCATGATATGGGGCCAGCCCCCGGCGACACCTTCATAAACCGTGACTTCCCTGTCACCTCCTCTTTCCGCTTTCTGCTCCGATTGGATGTTGGCCGTCGTCGCTTCCGAGAGTCTACGGATGGAGTACGAACCTGGCGCTTATTTGAAACAGGCGTTTATTGCGCAAAATGGGGTCAGACCCCCGGCGGATATATGAGACCCGGGGGCAGTTTGCCCCCGGGCGATTAATTGGTGATTTACGGTGTATATATATATATATATATATATACATTGATTATTGATTATTACAAATAAATGAAAAGGGTTATTGAAAAAACACGGCCTGCTCACGTATTAGGAGGGTAGTATGACCCACTAGAAAAAATAGGTGTTTTTAAAGAATCTATCATGGTTAAAATGGAGTTTAAAGTTACAATGGGTGTGTATGGGGAGAGGCCCTGGGCCTGGAGGGATTGATAACATTTACATCAAATATCTAAATATTGAATCAAGCAAATTAAAATCTGTTCAGGGTGTTCATAAAAGCCTGATTAGACGATAAAATGAACAAAAGTTTTTTTTAAAGCGAAATATCCCTTTAAGTACAATTAAAGGTATTTTGAGGTACAAGCACAGGGCACATGCTTTAACTGTTTGTCTGCGGCCTCAGACACACATTTAAAGCACCTGCCCTGTGCTTGTCCTTGGGGGAGAAGCGTCCAATTAATTCCCTATGGAAGTCACATGTTTTTGAAGGAGCAAGCTTGATCTTAGCTTGCCTCTAGGCTGCCCTTAAGACCAGAGGCAGCCGAGAGGCCAATGAATTGGACGCTGCCCTTCCCCCCTCCTCCCCCAAGGGCAAGCACAGGGCATGTGCTTTAACTGTGTGTCAGCGGCCTGAGGAAGGTTGAGGCCGAAATGTTCTCAATAAAATAGTGTTCTCAATAAAATAACAAAAAAAAATGCTTTCGGCTGTTGTTGCTATTTCAACTGAATTTCCCTCCCCCTTTCTTTTTACCTTCATTGCGGTTTACAGGCGCTGGTTTGTAGACAGGGTAGGCCTGAGTTAGCAAAGCCACAAACACCAGAGCCCCCGCAAACCGGGGAATCATAGTAGAGTAGATTAAGGTGTCAGTCATTATGTTAGCACTGCATACACAGCCAGAGTTGTTCTGAAAGGACACAGAAGAGTTCAACAGTTCAGTGCATAAGAAAAAGGCACTCAGACAATTCAGGAATGCTCTAATGCGATAACATAAAACAAAATTAATTTAGGTTTGTGTGCTTGTTTGCATGTTTGTGTACTTAAACTTCTCCCCTTCTTTTCCCCTAATTTATCCATGACATGAAACCTTTGTCAACAGTTTCTCTGTAAGACCAAACGAGTATTGTGCCTTGGTCAGCAATGGACTTCAAGCCAGAGTGTGAGAACAGATTCCAGCCTATGAGTTTAAGAGTAGTTGCTGGGCAACGTGCCAAGCTGACGTTGCCACAAACCCACAGCATCAGCCCTTCCTGGGGAGATTAAAGCAGCTGACTCACATGTAGGATGCACAGTCAGTCACACTCTCTCAGTTACAGACCCATAAGGGTCCATATAGGGGTGCAACAGTTATTCAAACTAATCAAGTTCATCCTTTTTTTGGAGCTGTGGAACACAAGCTCCCAATAGACAGGTATGTCCGTGGGTATGTGGGTGGGTGGCTGGCTGGGTGGCTGGCTGGGTGGCTGGCCGTGTCCGTAGTCTGGCAATACCTTGAGTGGCCACACACAACACAGGGGTGTCGAACTCATTTTGGGGTGAGGGCCGGATTGGATGAAAGGTGACTTGATGAGGGCCGAACCAGTCGCGGATCGGATGGCATGCACACTCGCGCACATGTTCGCTCTGTTTTTCTTCCTGTCGTCTCAGCCACTGCTGTAGCTAGCAGTATAGCAGTATATCATTTTACAAATTGTGTTCATTATTAAGTAAAATAGCTACTTTCATTATTGGTATTACAGTTGCAGTTAGGTACGAGAGATGCTATTTGTTTAAAGGAGTAGTTCATCCCCAAAATGACTTTTTTTTCTTTGATTACTCACGCCATGGAGAATTGAGTTCAATAATATATTTTTATTTTATTTGTCGCATTACTAAGACAAAAATGTGATAATAGTACACTTGGGGACCCAAATGCATTTGGGTCCCCATCCGGAATCAATAGGCATGCATTTATTGTAATCAAATTTCTGTTTTAGGAATGAGTCTACATTGGCTCCATGGCATTTTGGGGGTGAACTACTCCTTTAAGAAGTGCCAATAAGAATAAACCATTTGATAATAGAATAATTCAATTCCTGATAGTCTCCAGTACGCTATAATTTGTAAATGGCTAAAAAAAAATATTATTGATGCAGGACAATAATTATTTTTATTGTATTTTATAATAAAAAATTAAAGTAATGAACAATAATGGCATATTCCGAAATTATCGGAATAATAAAACTTTTACATTTTTTTATTATTATATTTTTTAAATAAGTTATTTTTTTTAACAACATTAATTTCCATGTATAATTTGTGTAATCTTTGAGTACAGTTCGAATATTGTAGGTATGTTCACGTATAATTCATAGCCAGACCAACCACCCTATTCCTAGCAATGCTGTCATCTTCAAAGAGAGAGAGAGAGCTGGTCACTTAACATTCCAATCAATCAACTCAATCACTGCCAGGTGGGAGAAACCTAGCCTGCAGTGTACAGACATTAGTTAGGTTAATTCTTAAAACAATCATAACTCTTGACAGGAATGGGCTAGAGACTTACTTTTTTACTTTTTTTTTACTTTTACTTTTTTTTCCTAAATGCTCAGAAATGTATGCTCTAGCCTGGGGGGCCGGATTGAATCATCTCGCGGGCCGGATTCGGCCCGCGGGCCGTATGTTTGACATCCCTGCACTAGTTAAAGGAGGGGCGCTGTTTTGTGCAGGCCAGGCACACTCACCACTCACTCATAGGAACAGTTTACAGTTCACACACACACACACACACACACACACACACACACACACACACACACACACACACACACACACACACACACACACACACACACATAATTTATAGATCTAGAACACATAGAATTTATATATAGAACACTTAGAATTCATAGATCTAAAACACAGAATCAAAAGCATAGATCTGGAACTGCTCAAATTCACAGCTCCACTTCGAACGAGGTTTGATTTTTCTCCTTCACCTGCCCTGCATGCAACAAGCCTTGCATGCAGGGCTTGCTCATCACAACCATTATAAGCCCCTAATGAAGTAAACTGGACCTTCCTACTCCCCGGCTGCAATCAGTCTTCAACAACTTTCAATCAGGCGTCCCTGTTTTGACCTACTATTCACTATATCTTTTTTTAAATAGTCTAAAAAGTATTTAATGCTGATCTGTCCTGGTTTGCCAGAAGTTGTTTGCAACATGCGCACGCACGCACGCACACATGCGCACACACACTGTCACAACATCTCACGGCCCACATTTGGATCCTGGATCACAGACTGAGAAACAATGATTCAGAATGAAATAATGAAAAGATTGAAAGCCTTCAAAATATTTTAGATCTGCTACTTTTGATATTATTGACACTTTTTAAAGTTGTACAAAATATCTGTAGTAAAATGACATGTCCAAAACGTGGACACCAGGTTGAAAGTGGTTAAATGTGATTTTTCATTTGTATTTTTTATCCCTTACCTGTATCGCAAAGGCTCTTGTCTACGCGATGGTCAAGTGCAACGCTGAACCTCCATTCCCTCCTCCCGCGCCAGTACAACACCCTTTTGTAGGATAACACCCTTTGCGTCACCATCTCTGTGATGAGGTGTCACATGTCCATCCAGGGCACCACACAAATGCACACACACACACACACACACACACACACACACACACACACACACACACACACACACACACACACACACACACACACACACAAACACGCACACACACGCGCGCGCACACACACACACACACACACACACACACACACACACACACACACACACACACACACACACACACACACACACACACACACACACACAACACGCGCACGCGCGCACACACACACACACACACACACACACACACAGACACAGCATGCCCACCCCATTACCCCTCACTGTTACCTTTCTCTTTTATCTCCCCGATAATATTTAACTCTTCAAGGTGTTTGGCTACCAATGTGATCCCTAAAATACCGTAGATATGTGCTCTCAAGACCAAGCTTGGGGTTATGATGGCAAGGACAACATGGGTTGAATATTACATTAAATGCTATTGAATAGCCTATGCAATATTTGAGAATTCAAAGGGCCTACCATTGGCAATTCATGGGCAAATCTGTGGGAAATCTAAACCTTTTAATGGAGAAAGTGGGACATTACATTTTGCCAGGTGTGAAATGATGTAATTCCTTTAGATTAGTTCCCCTCTCTCCTTGGGCATATGGTGGGGTGTGAAGTACTGTTAACTGAACACAATAGCGGTTCCTTAAATAGTCTACCAACAACTAATCTGCATGCTATGCTACTACAGCAGATTAGGTGTGCTCAGATGTCAATCTTCACACCAGAAATCACAAATACATTAGAATGATCAGTAATGCATGATCTATTATGCCTACTTGGTTATGCACTATGTTGTGTGCCAAAAATAACAAATCTACAAGCTCTTAACAGAATAACTCTTTGGTCAAAAACGTATAAGGTAAAGATCATGAGCAAAAGAGGACAAAATGTGCCACAGAGGCACAAAAATCCAGGTCCAGGCACTCAAGTGGATTTGAAAAATAAAAGGCCTTTATTAATTAACAGGCTAGAACATTATTTAAAAATCACCTATGCGTTTCGGCAGCACCGGTGGTTTGAGGGATATACCAGTAGCGCCCCTGCTATCTTCTTTCAAGGTAAAGATTGAAAAAAACTGACACGCAGAACAGATATTGGTGCAGGCAGCATGTATTTACACTAATTAAAACATAATAAATTAACATTTAACATGAATGACATTTTTGTCTTATACAATAAAATATATTGTATACATACCACAGCCCAGTGGACAGTGGACAGTACAATGAATGGCACCCAGAGTTCAAGTAGGGAACATTTCAGTAAACAGAGTTAAAGCTGCAATCCTTAACTTTCATGTCCTTTCCAGGATTCAAACCTGAATCCCCCGCACAAGCAGTGAAAAATTAACTGAGCTATAACAGAGAGAACTTTTGGGAGTCATGTTATTTATGTATATACCGGTAATATCTCTTGTCAACCAGTAGTGGTCCCACCCAAACACAGCGTCTAATAAATAGATGAGCAGGTAGACCAACTACAATCACCGCAGTTGATATTGTCAAAATAATGTTTTATATACACACAATGGATTGCAGCTTTAATCGACAGTGCAAGATAGTTACTCTTTTATTGCTTATTCTTTCCCTGTCACCACATAGTAAATGTATAATCATAACATTTGTTTTTTATACACATTGTCAGATAAATACTATTTCTCAAAGTTTAGCTGTTCTTTGAAGGCTGCTTCTCATTGCTTCCCCCTTCTGTCTTCTGCTTCCATTATTTCATGCCAACGCCATCTACTCGGATGAGTGGTTCTCAAAGTTTTTCATTTTAAGGAATAAGGACTCCCGTAACCATTTGTAAACTCTCAGAGTCACAGACCTGCAAGGGTCCTTTTGGAAGTTAACCCCAAAGGCTCCCACGGCCTTAAAGGCCTCCACGACCTCTGGACCCCACTTTGAGAACTGCTGCCTCAGACCATGGATGAGCTGCTTCCAAGGAAATTACTGAATAACTGTGAAATAGAGACAGAAAAATACACTATTTACCACAACAAAATTAAATAAAAATGTTTTGAAAATCACATATTTGCAAGCTCACAACACATTCTTTGTTAAAGAAGTTAAGACATATATTATGGATAGGCCAGTCACCACTGTAGCGTCTTTTTAACCATTGTGTGAAACCATTGTAGGGAATTTATGCTTTGTTGTTTAAAAAGGTCAATGAAGAATGACATGGAATGGAGAGATGACAGATGAGACAGGCTATACGTTGATTTATGGCCTATCATATTGCAAATAAAGATTGTGCACAGCAGTCGATCTGAATAGGAATGAATATCTAGCAAGTTTCCTACAGCCCTGGGCTGAGACGGGTTTTATGAAACTAGAGGTTCAGGCCGCTACGTGGCCCTCACACCTACGACGCACTGCCAAATATGCTCATATACAGTATGGAGATCTCTATCTGTCAGGCCTTGTCCCCTTTATGCCCTCATGTGGTGATCGCTGATCTCATCAGTATATGCCCATATGTGGGCATGCCCCATCTTGACCATATATGGAGCCGACTGATTTGTTTGAGCCTGATGCCATAAGGGCACAATGAGATTAGACAACACACTCCATATTTGGGCATAGCCACATTGGGAACTCCTTATGGTTATGTCTGAGTCAGAGGAACGTGGCCCGTCGGCAGCCCACCTGCCGGACCTCCCAGTCGCCAATTTTTATATACAATATAACATTTAAAAAAGAATATCACTTACAGTACAATATATTATCACACTACCTGAAGGGCGGTGTCTAGAAAGATATTACAGAATGATTAAAACGTTCAAATACATTACATTATTAAAAAACATCACTTTTGGATACAAGGCAAGTGTGCATAGTTGAGCCCCGTGGCTCACCTTTCATTTGGAGTGCATGCCTGTATATGTGTTTTAGCCCAATCTTTTTTCAGCACTGTATTTACACACAGACATTTACAAACAGGCAGTGATAATTAATGCATACATAATCAAACAACTGATTGCACAACTCCAAATCTTTTAAATTACAACAAAGTGAAACGGAATAAACAACAGCTCTGTGTGGTTTATAAATAAATCATGCAATAAAATGCCAAAACCAGTGCACATAATAAATAATCAATTATGTCCAAAGTACTTCTCCTTCAATCAGTGGATAAATATGGTTTATTGTGGAAGAGAAGATATGATGAATTTTACAGATGAACATAAACATGGTTTATTGTGGAAGAGAAGATGTGATGAATTTTACAGAAGAGCAGATGTGGAACAGATGAACTACTGGCTTTACACAGTCTTCCCTGATCGAGCATGAAGTCCTGCGGTAGGCCCAGGGCCATGCATGTTGACAGGCTCCAGGACATGTGTATCCTGTTATATCCACTTCTCAAAGTAGGTGCCAACTGCACCGTGCATGTGTTCTGATCTTCAGGGAGGACCAGGTTTGAAGATTTCTGCTGCTCCACCATTCTATTCCTAAGGTGTGGCGCCCGTTGTGTCTGGCATTCAGTTATAAGGACATCATGCTATTTATCATGGCCAGCATCATGGTCAGTATCATGTCAGTATCATGGTCAATATCATGGTCAGTATCAGGTCAGCATCATGTCAGTATCATGGTCAATATCATGGTCAGTATCAGGTCAGCATCAGGTCAGTATCATGTCAGTGTCATCATGGTCAGTATCATGGTCAGTATCATGTCAGTGTCATCTTGGTCAGTATCATGGTCAGTGTCATCATGGTCAGTATCATGGTCAGTATCATGTCAGTATCATCATGGCCGGTATCATGGCCAGCATCATGTCAGTATCAGGTCAGTATCATGGTCAATATCATGGTCAGTATCAGGTCAGCATCATGTCAGTATCATGTCAGTATCATGGTCAATATCATGGTCAGTATCAGGTCAGTATCATGTCAGTGTCATCATGGCAGTATCATGGTCAGTATCATGTCAGGGTCATCTTGGTCAGTATCATGGTCAGTATCATGGTCATCATGGTCAGTATCATGGTCAGTATCATGTCAGTGTCATCATGGTCAGTATCATGGTCAGTATCATGTCAGTGTCATTATGGTCAGTATCATGGTCAGTATCATGTCAGTTTCATCATGGTCAGTATCATGGTCATCATGGTCAGTATAATGGTCAGTATCATGGTCAGAATCATGGTCAGTATCATGGTCAGTATCATGGTCAGTATCATGTCAGTATCATGTCAGTATCATAGTCAGTATCATGGTCAGTATCAGGTCAGCATCATGTCAGTATCATGGTCAGTATCAGGTCAGCATCATGTCAGTATCATGGTCAGTATCAGGTCAGTATCATGGTCAGTATCAGGTCAGCATCATGTCAGTATCATGGTCAGTATCAGGTCAGTATCATGGTCAGTATCAGGTCAGTACCATGGTCAGTATCAGAGGCGGCACCGCAGTTAAGGTTACAATTTACAGGAAAGTATGAAAAAGAAAAAGGACTGTTGTGTACAGCCGAGCGACAAAAACTAAAAAGAAGAAGAAACAACAATACAGAAGAATCAACCATACAGAGCAAACTAAGTTAAAAAATATATAAAGTGTCGAGAACAGTTGAAAAAGTCACAACACAACAGAAAATAGTAGAACTTTAAAGTTTCTATAATGGATGGATTGCAATTTTATATAGGGTGACCAGACGTCCCGGTTTACCCGGGACTGTCCCGTTTTCAAGCTGCGTGTCCCAGTGTCCCGACAAATATCTCTAAAACACTAATTTGTCCCGGTTTTCAACATTCACTGCAATATTGTCCCGGTTTTCGCCAGAATTAAAATAATAGTAGCTGTTTTCAGTGGTTGCATAGACATTTATCATGTTCTTTTCATGAAAACATGCTCACCTAACCAATCATAAAACATGAACAAATACACTGCATGTCTGAATTCAACACTGAGCCTGTTTGTCAATCACTCACTGCCTGTTTGCAACCCTGCGGTGCGTGTGTGCGCGTGCACGAACGTTAGAGAATGGGCACGCGCGTGCGTGGTAACGTGCGCAATGCTTTTAGGGTCCCGGTTTTAGTGGCTGAAAATATGGTCACCCTAATTTTATAGCACTTTTCTAAGCATATTGCAAAAAAAAAAAAAAAAGCATTCACAATGGAAGTACTAATCAACGCAGTGCCAAAAAATATACACAAATTATATACATAAGTGTCTGCACCAAGACAATAAATACTTAAAAAGTGCAGTTCCAAAAAAGTGTCCAAAGTCAGTGCAAAAAGAAGGGAGTCCCAGCAAAGAAAAAACGGACAGGAATCCCCCTCTCAGCAATCCTCAGGAAGAGGGGGGAAAGCAATTGGATGGCACGGTATGGAACGAGAGAAGCTTCTCCCTGCCCCCCAGGGCCACACGCTTAACACAGACTAGACAGGTAGAGGTAGGCCGCTATTCCTTTGTTCCAAGGCACAGAAGGCCTCCCCAACTTTTCCGCCAGCCAATCAGAAAACAACACAGAAAAAACTACTACATACATGAATAAAACAAAGTTCCTCAAAAACATGCCCAGTCTGGCCCATGTAATGAATCGCAACATGAAAAAAATAAGAGAAAGAGGGGGGAAAAATCTGCAGAGCAGCGTCCAGACAGGTCTTCCCACAAAGGAGCGACCATAAAGATGGTTACACCCCTGCAGGCTATGGGATCTCTAACCGCTGGCTAGACTTGGCTTACAGGCAGACGACGCTGCCTACAAACTAATAAATGACTGTTTCATGAGCAGGATGGCGCTTTGGATGTCATCTGTCTCCATAGCACTAGCACGCAGATTGACACGTGCAATGTTCAAATCCATGTTGAGTCATTAGCACACATAGAGCTGAAACAGCGTTAACATTCTCACGATTGTGGGTGGCAACTATTCCATGACGGGTCGTAAATGACCGGGTTGTTGTCACACACCACACGCCAACAGGATTTAATCACTCTCCAAAACTTTAACGATTCACAGCATACATACTGTATCCCAAAGTCTGCATATTGTTTGGCTGTGCACATCGCCGGGTATGGAGTCTAGTCTATCATCTAGTTGTTTGTTATTTTTGTTTATTTGCTGGAAGAGATGGCTTTGTATGTATAGAGCGTCGCAGCGGAAATGGATTCCTGGGGTCACTTAATATTCCCCATTCATTTTCGCCATAGACTTTTACAAATATATTTATAACAATTATGTTAAGCCTCGAACCAAGCCATCCAGGATGGAGGTGAATCATGATCATATAACCTTTGATCCTATGTGAAAACATATTTTAATATTACATTATTTGATTGCGACCGTAAGGTCGCAGTTTAGTTGCGACCGTAAGGTCGCAGTTTAGTATGAAAACCTCCACCGGCCGTCCGTCGGTCACACGTGCGGTCGACCGCACGTCACACGTGCGGTCGACGTGTGATGAGGTCACGATGAGTCATCTATGCCCAAATATAGATTTCTAGGTCAGATGGCCCATAGAGTTTGTGATGTCAAACCTAGCAACCCAATATAAACAAACCTGATGTCAGACCTGAAGTATCCTTTTATACCCATATATGGAGATACAGAGATCTCCATATATGGGCATATTAGAAAGCCCATATATGGGCATATACGGATGACATCAGGGATATCCATATATGGGCATAAAAGGGACAAGGGCTTACAGTTAAGAGATCTCCATATATGGGCATATCAGAAAGCCCATATATGTTCATATACTGATGACATCAGGAATATCCATATATGGGCATAAAAGGGACAAGGACTTACAGTTAAGAGATCTCCATATATGGGCATAAAGGGACAAGGACTGTTACAGTAGATATAGAGATGTCCATATATGGGCATAAATGAACAAGGACTGACAAACACTGAGATCTCCATATAACCTATGGGAATATAAGGGACGAGGACTGTCAGCTTGTAGACCTATTTTCTAAATATTGTTGTACATTAAAAACTTGAAATGGGTCGTTCTGCATAGTACTTGGGATTTGTTGATGTAAATGTTCACATAGAGTGTAATAATTGGTAAAACAAACTTTTGGCCTATTTGTGGAGATAAGCGACCAACGGTCGCTTATCTCCCGATTAGGGAGTCTTACTGGTATGAAAACCTCCACCGGCCGTCCGTCAGTCACACGTGCGGTCGACCGCACGTCACACGTGCGGTCGACGTGTGATGAGGTCACGATGAGTCATCTATGCCCAAATATAGATTTCTAGGTCAGATGGCCCATAGAGTTTGTGATGTCAAACCTAGCAACCCAATATAAACAAACCTGATGTCAGACCTGAAGTATCCTTTTATACCCATATATGGAGATACAGAGATCTCCATATATGGGCATATTAGAAAGCCCATATATGGGCATATACGGATGACATCAGGGATATCCATATATGGGCATAAAAGGGACAAGGGCTTACAGTTAAGAGATCTCCATATATGGGCATATCAGAAAGCCCATATATGTTCATATACTGATGACATCAGGAATATCCATATATGGGCATAAAAGGGACAAGGACTTACAGTTAAGAGATCTCCATATATGGGCATAAAGGGACAAGGACTGTTACAGTAGATATAGAGATGTCCATATATGGGCATAAATGAACAAGGACTGACAAACACTGAGATCTCCATATAACCTATGGGAATATAAGGGACGAGGACTGTCAGCTTGTAGACCTATTTTCTAAATATTGTTGTACATTAAAAACTTGAAATGGGTCGTTCTGCATAGTACTTGGGATTTGTTGATGTAAATGTTCACATAGAGTGTAATAATTGGTAAAACAAACTGTTGGCCTATTTGTGGAGATAAGCGACCAACGGTCGCTTATCTCCCGATTAGGGAGTCTTACTGGTATACTACATTTAATAACTACCCTTTGTTTAGCGATTTTCAAAATGTTCTTTTCATAGAAAAAAAGGTTATATGGTCATGATTCACCTCCATCCTGGATGGCTTGGTTCGAGGCTTAACATAATTGTTATAAATATTTTTGTAAAAGTCTATGGCGAAAATGAATGGGGAATATTAAGTGACCCCAGGAATCCACTTCCGCTGCGATGCTCTATGGAGGTGCAGAAAAGCAAATAAACATCTTTTGAAAATAAAATAAAACTAAATGTTTTGCAAAGTACGTACAGGGCTCTGTATGGATGGACCACATATTGTTGTTTGTTTTGGATGCATAGTTCAACCCTGATACAATTTCTAGCGTCAAGCCCAAAGCTAACAACGTGCTGTGATGTGTCACACAGTAGCTTGGAAACCTGTTATTTTTTTGTGATGTCTATAATGCTTATCCAGTTAAACCGCACTTATTTGAACAGGGTCTAACAGGGGTCTATATCTTTTTTCCCTCAAAACACCAAACATACACGCCAAAAATAGCCATCTACTGTACATGCTTCACGTTTGTGACATGTTGTGAGCTTGATCAGCTACTAGAGTCTAGGCAACCTGGGAAAAATACATGCATGATGATGCAATAATAGGCCTATCTCTTCTTGGTGAGGACTTGGTAACATATCTTTGGCATTGTTTAACATTGTTGCGTCCGTGATTTATTTGAGGCCGTTAGTGATTTAGCTGTGCTGCATATTGCAGCACTATCTAATGCATCTGGAATAGACTTTTGTTTTGTTGTTTTTTTACTTTGTGGTGCATATTGGTCAAATACATTTATTGTGTTGCTTCTCATTCTGAGCCAACAGTAACAGCTGCAAGGCACTTCTTCCTTTTAACGATGGTGTAAGTCATACTTGAGTAAAAGTAAAGATGCCTCAAATCAAATAAAATCACATTTATTAACAGCAAATTGTCATTGGTCATAGTGCTGTACATAATAATAATAAGAGACAATTCAGAGCAATAAAATGTACAAATAAACCATATCAGCAAGATTCAAATTCTAGTGAATAAAAGAACGTCTGGAGCCTGGACTTAAAAGATTCGATAGAGGAGCAGATGTTATAGGGAGTGGAATGCTGTTCCCCAGTCTAGGGGCTGCGACAGCAAAGACATGAGCCTGAGTCTAGTTATTGGGACAGCAAGCCCCAAGTCAGCTGACATTTAGGGCTTATACTGTATACAAACAGGAGAATTGTATCATTGCTTTCTAACTGTACTGGCAGCTGTATAGAGAGAGGCCAGGATATGGTCAGGAGCCTGGCTGCAGCATTTTGGACCAGGTGCAGGCGGCCGCGGGACAGGGAGAACTGGATAATTAAGCAATATTACACGAGAGGGTGTGCATAGAGCCCTACCTACGGAACTCGCCTGTCGGCTCGTTCCTGCGGCAAGGCTGTCGTGCAGGATAACCGTGTTATATGCAGACCCTCAAGTGTAATATTGCGATTATACAACTGTTGCCCTTAGAAAAAAACATGTCAACTTTATTTCATTGTAATTAAGATATTCGATAGGAATTTGTAATTTTTTAATGCCACATTTAGTTACTCTGTCCCTGAACGTCACATGAAAACCGCTAGCCTAGCCGCCTAGCATAGTGTGGGGAGAGAGGAGTGCTTGCGGTCTTTCGTGACCAACGCAGCTGATTTCTTTACTTAATGAGAGACCATGCATCTGTGCTCGTTATATGCACGGTTGGAGAGCCTGTTTTCCTTTGAGAGCCCGACTACCTGTTGTATAATCCCAGTTTATAGGGAAACAAAGTCATTTAAACAGGATGATATGAAGGTGTGGATGACGTTGAACAGGGAAAAACTGGTTTTGTTGATGGAATACTTAAATGAGGTTAAAACTGTTTTGCATCTGTGTGATTGAGTCAGAGGGTCACATTTCTACTCACCCTGCATCTCAGAGGTTTGCATTAACGGTTAATGCATTCAGTGGAGCCATTGTTTGTGTAATTTAGGTTAGATAATCAGTTGTGTTAATCACACTTAATTATCTCAGTGGATTGTTGTGTCCCATTGCATCACAAGGACAATTATTTACTAGTTGTCACTATAGTGAGATATAACATAATTAGTGTACTCACCGTATTTAGATAGGGTATATTGAACAGTGACAGCACAAAGCCAAACGCTACAGGGAAAAATGACCTAGAAGGGAAGGGAAGAACACATTTCACAAATCAAAAATATATATATTAATAATAATAATATAAAAAATGACTCACACATTACCTTGTACTTCAATACTGGCACTCTCCCTTATGTCTGACTCTGACCTTTCTGCTTGTTTTCTGAAGCTCAGTCTGTTGTTACAGTTATGGTTTATTCATTGTTTGTGCATAAGAGCATCAGCTAAATGAAGATGTGAAATGTGTTCAGTGTTGTTCTAAATTGCATTGCTGTTCTCTTTGTGTGAACTGCAATCTGCTTCACATTCATACTACAGTATAATATAACCATATCATCGCTGTCCAAACTAGCCAGTACTTTTCAGGAAAAGGAAAAAAGGACCTGTGTATTTTCCCTACTTCCTATGACACTGCCATACATCTTTTTCTTTCGTGTATCATCGTCCTTGATGCTTGGTTGGCGACATTTTATTTCACAAGATTCTGTGTTACTTAGGGGAGGCCATACATCAAAAGCAAATAGGGCAAAAGACCTGCAATATCTTTTATAAATAACTGATGAATGGGATGATGTATCACTAAGGTTTCTAAAAGGTTTGAAATGTAGTACTGTATGGAAGCCATGAGCTACTCCAGTGCTACTCAAAGTGGGGTCCAGGCCCTATGATATCCTTGATGGGGTTCCCCCGCAAATATTCTTAATAATCCACATTAACTATATACTGTACATAGGCGATTTAAAAAAAACTATAATAAATCTTGAAAAAAAAAAAATTTACTTGAACAGAAGTACGAAGCCATACGTCTCAACTGCCATGCCAATGATTGGCCAACGGAAGAGCACCAAGGCTATGCCTCCTAGGAAAAAGGTAGAACCTCGAAGCTTGTGCCTCTGGAAGAAGAAGTGGGCAGTCCTCCGGAGGCCAATGATGAATGCCAAGCCGGTCAAGAAGAGAATCTTGCAGCAAAGGAAGAACAAAGCAATAAAGCATCCATATCTATTAATATAGTAAGCTAATTCATAATTGCACTCTTCTGGTGCCACAAGTGACACATTTAGGGGCAGCGGTGGCATAATGATTTATTTTTGTGGTCGACTCCACTAATTATGTGACACATTAAGATTAAATTAGCATATTTTGAATTGTCATTATGCACACACACACACACACACACACACACACACACACACACACACACACACACACACACACACACACACACACACACACAGTGTTTAACTAAGCAAAGAATACATTTCAACGTTTTGAGGCCAAGGACCCCTTAATTGAGAGAGAGATGGAGCAGGGACCCCCACAACCTTTTTTCATAGATTCCATATAGTGTCATCATTTGACAGCACAGTGAAGTCGTCAGTGTATTTTGGATTCATGTCAATTTGTGTTTTCAGATATTTAAGACTTGAAACGTCAATACTTATAAAACCCGACCTTTCCCTCTTCACTTAGTCTGCTCTTTTCCCCCTCTACACCAAAGCTCTTTGCTGAAAATAGCTGATCTACAAGCTCACGACGTGAGGCGTTGTGAGCTTGTAGATCTGCTATTTTTGACTAAAGTTCTCCCAATATGGACACTAGGGTTCAAGTGGTTAATATAAAAAAGGAGGAAAAATAAGTTTCTATCACACAAAGATTTGGAGGACCCCCTGTGGTAACTCTGAGGACCCCCTAGGGGTCCCAGACCCCCTGTTGAAGAACCCTGCATCTCCAAACCAGCAACTTGCAAGTATCTTATCATGTTGTTTAAGCACCAATGATCTCAAATGATTTGCACTGTGAAGAAAGTGAAATATTAGTTTGGGCTACTTACATTCCCAAATGCCAACAAGACAGAGTCAAAGTACAACAGCACACCAAAAAGCAGAAAAAATAGGCCAAATCCTGATAGACCAACGCCAATTTCTGGAACACAAATAAGCATTACATTACGATGAAGACAGATTAACAACATCAGCAGTCAGGTGTCCAATCTTTGTCATGGTAGAACAATAAAACACCTAAAGCTCCAATTCTCTAGAACTTTGTTCATTCAGTTAATTCAAGCTAGGAAATATGAATGTCCTTATGACAACATTCCTTTTTCTTTCTTTTTATAACAATAATAATCTCAAATTGTTTAATTCACACTCCACCTGGGGTCATTATTCACATCACATCTCCAGTATTGACTTCCATGCAGTGTTTTCCCCAGAACCCCAGAACAGTGAGGTCAATTAAGTCAAGTAAAAGTCTCTAACCGTCACATCTCACCTCTCAAATTACACGTCACTAATTCTCTACTCAAAGCGTCACCCTTGGCAGTTATCTACCTCAGTGCTCACTGGCTCGCTGACCGAAACCTCAAATGGCAATTTGCCATCCACACAGAGAAGAACGAGGTGTTGTGGAAAACCACTTACTCTGAAATTCTGTGATGTCCAGCATAATTCCTTATTTCTTTATTTCCTGCCTGCCTTTTGCTCCCTTTGGCCAGTCTTGCTGTCCTTTTGTCTGTGGTGAGTCTGGAGAACTGGTGCATTCATTCCTTTTCTCAAAGGGTGAACTTTGAGCCTGGCTCTTCCCGTATAGGCTGGTGTTGTAAACATTAACCAGACTACAGATTGGACACAGAGATGGGTTAATACAATCATCAGTTATCATTCCCTTTGGTTCCTGAGGATCCATCAAAAACTAGACAAGTGTGCTGCTCAGAGCACAGGTCTCTGCCAGGCCGGGTTGCCTACCCAGGGCCCACAAATTTGGAAGGTAGTTATATCCACTTACTTGGATATCATAGACCCCAGAGATAATGTTTACCGGTTTGTCTGAGTTTTGGACAAAATCTGTAAGAGTAGTTGCAAAATGTGTTTGAAGAATGTGCCTCTGTATTAGGAAATGAAATACACAAACTACTGACAAAAAAGTAACCTTTTAATTTTATACATTTCAATAACAATGTGAGGATGTCACAATATACCAAGGCACTGGTACCACATACTGTACCACTGCTATAGCCCGTAATTATTGGTTAAAACCGCAACAAGAACTTCTTTTCAAACCTGTCTTATGCTTCAAATTGGAGGAGGCTTTGAAAGCCTGTGACAGAACAGCAAATACTGAGGCTCAGTGTTGAGACATTCTCTTGATATTCCCCAGATCATCAGTTAAAACCCCATTCACTTCCGAGGAGAAATTGAAAAAATGTCAGTGTGAGCCATGGGATATGAGCTTATTCATTAGTAGTTAGTCTAAATTAGTGAGCAACTATGTTTATAGTTAAAACTATCTTAAATATTAGTAGCATCAATATCTGTAAGATTTCAGTTGGGTGAGGATGTTCTTGCCACAAACCCAAACTTTAACTCTCTGGAAACATCGAGGAAAGATACAGCCTTTCTCAGACCCCATCCTCTGGGTTTGTGATACAGTACACTGGGATGGGATGTGCATGGGATTAAGCTGAACCTCACTACTACACCACAATACCACACTCTCTGCAGGATTCTCCTAGAGCGTTAAGTGTTTTTCTGGATGTTAGCCTTCAAAACATGCTTTGAAGACAAGAGAATAGGACAACCCTGGTGGGCTTGCCTTAAACTGATGATCTTGGGAATATCTAGAGAACCTCTCAACACATTTGAGCCACAATGCTTGCTGTTCCTTCACAGTGTGAAAGCTTTTCAGTCTCTCCTCCTTTGTTTGACTAAGATTCTGAAAGTTGTTTACAGCGTGACTCAGTAGTATGGGCAAGCCATCTATCAATGGGTCTGTCTGTCTCTGCATGTGAGAGTGTCCTGGGCTAATCTCACAAACGGTTCAACTGATCAGTTCCATATTTCTTGTGCTCTCTGCCAGTATAGGCCAAGGCCATGTTTTATATTCTTTGAAATATCAAACTTTAATCAATGGCTGTCAGATCAGGCTGATCAAACCTTGTCCAAATATGGAGTCGTACATGAAGGTGACTGACCTCGACTGGCCACATGATGTCTGAACATCAGTGATCCCAAGCCATGCTATTATTCACCTCTGTATTTTGTGTAAATACTTGTCACATTTTGTGAAATCATAATCTCATCCACTGTCCCTCTGTGCCTCTATAATTATTGTTGGCAAAATGTCCATTTATTCATTAATTTTATTGTTATAGGCTATTACTATTCCTGCTTGTATTTTATCGTTAGCACAGTTCTGCGGGTACCACCAACATTTCTGTGATTGTACTTGTATGCAGGCTACTGTAAGTACATGAAAATTAAAACCCTTCTAATTCTCTTGAATTGATGACATCAAAAACTAAAAGCTATCGGTCTTGACAGCGCTGCAGTGAGTTGGATGCAATCCTACCTGGTGGGGAGGGAACAGGTGGTGGAAGTGAACGGTACCCTGTCCCCCAACAAATTATCAATTCACCTGGTAAAAACTGAATCCATCCTCTTTGGATCAAATCATAACCTCAAAAAGGTAGATAACTTCACAATCAAAGTGGGCGACAAGGTCATAACACGAAAAAATGAAATCTCCTACTTAGAATGTATCATTGAAGCTAATCTTTCCAGCAAAAAGATGACTTCAAAGGTAAAATAAATAAAATCAACTTGTTTCCTACAGAGGATCGCCCCTAGCTGGTGCAATAATCCAGCCCCTCTTTGACTACGGAGTCCACGTATGGTATCGTAACGCCCCCAAGCCCTGAAAACTAAGCTCCAAACAGCCCAAAACAAACTAATTAGGGAGCTGCTTAACCTTCCCTATCAGACTCACCTCACCACTACTCACCAGTTAAGAGTGGGTGGGGTGGCTCATAGTAGATGACAGAGTACAGCAACTTGCAATGGGCCTGGTGTACAAGATACACTACACCACTAAGATACCCATGTACCTGGCAAAATACTTTGTAAACGTTAAGGACGTCCACAATTACAACACCAGAGGCAGCGCCACAGATCACGTTCAACCCAAAGTCAACTCAAACAAAGGGTCAAACTCGTTCTTCTGCTATACAACCACGCTATACGCCCTACCGAAGGCCTTAAAGGAGTGTGGTTCCCTAGCATCCTTTAAAATCGCCCTGAAAAACCACTTACAGGCGGCAGCCATTCGCAACTGGCAATAACAAACCTATAGCCCAGCTTCCCCTGACCCCTCTTTGTATTTACCTACTGTATATATTTTTTTGCACTGTTTATTTTATTTGTATTTACTTTTTCTTTTTCTTTTTTTATATATCTACTGCATAGTACTGTGTTCTATCCGTCTGTCATTCAATGTTATATGAGATACTTCAATGGTTTCCTGTGTAAATAAGCCAAGTGCTTTCCTAGGATCTCCTTTTAGTTGACCTGGTACCAGTGAACTGTACCGTCATGAAACTGTACCTTTTTCTATGCAAACTTCTAATAAAGTCTTCAATCAATCAATCAATATAACGTGATCCTCGATCCGTATCCCAACTTTTTGAGCGGTGCTCCTGGAAGGAGCTAAGCTCCAACATCTGGCTTTGTCCGGGCTCTGATGTGTGGCCTACATCTGCCTACAACTGGCCTACATCTGGCCTACATCTTGGAATTAACTCATAGATCGCACCACTCACATTTCTTACATGCATAGAACATCAACGAACACATTCTTTTTTTTTTCTTTTTTTTGCTGATGGAATTTCAGTGTGGAGCTCAGAATCAGCTTTACTGTATTGTAACATCACAGGTTTGCAGGTGTAAAACAGTGGGTGAAATTCCTTTCACCCACTGTTTTATATCTGCTCCATAGTTTTTTTTTATTTCCATAAAAAAGAAAGGGAAGAAGATGTGTGTGTGTGGGGGGGGGGGGGGGGGGGGGGTCAATCAAAGCATCTGTCTTCTGCCGGAGAGACAGGAGGATCGTAGTGGTGCTATGGGATCTGCAGTCGTTAGTGGTTGCAGTCCCAAGACAGCATGTCATTTGGGTGCACACATTTTGTTTAAATTATACTATTACATGAGATTGGTTCATTTTCTTCATCATGATGGTCTTTTCTTGACTATTATTTGCTGAGTCAAAAATAATGTTCACGGGCAAGTGGTTACAGTGGTGGCAGAGAGGTTATATTCAAACAATGCCTAACCTATCCTTATAATCTGTAAATCAGTGGATTTCCATGAAACATCCCCATGTTTCCACCACCAAACAGAATGCAAACCACAAACTAACTTACAGTTAATCCTATTTAACTCCTACACAAACATAATTTTCTATTTTGAAATCCATGAAAAGTTAATTGAATGTAACCAAAACGAATCGTTCACATAGTGTAACCACTAAAACTACCATAACATTTCTGGTCATATAATAAATAGATCTACAAGCTTGGAGATGAGCTATTACCAGCGAAAAGATTTGGTGCGGCTCGTTCCTGCAGCAAGGCTGTCGGGCCAAATAACCGCGATAAGGCAGACCCTCGTGTGTAATATTGCGATTATACAACTGTTGCCCTTAAAAAAAAACACGTCAACTTCATTTCATTGTAATTAAGATACCGGTATACGATAGGAATTTGACATTTTTTAATGCCTCATTTAGCTACTATGTCCCTGAACTTAACATGAAAACCGCTAGCCTAGCCGCCTAGCATAGTGTGGGGAGAGAGGCGCGCTTGCTCTTTCGTGACAAACGCAGCTGATTTCTTTATTTGATGAGACCGTGCAGTAGTGCTCATTACCTGCACGGTTGGAGAGCCTGTTTTCCATTGAGAGCCCGAATACCTGTTGTATAATTAGTATAGACACTACAGGACCCCAGTAAACCCTAACCCAAAACATATTGTGCAGCATACTGTAAGGTTCAAAAGTCCCCTTTGAAAAGGCCCCTTTGAGCACAATTTGAAAAACATAAAATTATTACCATAGGGAAATTTGGTTTACTACACTCTTTTAATGAATCACTTCAGCACCTGGACGGTCTAGATTCAAGATTAATTTATTTGGTCCCGTGGGAAATTTGTCTTGGACATGCAGGCTGCTACATAACATACAACAGGACAAGTAGTCCGAGCGTTTCAGGCAAACATCGTGCACTTTATGAAAGAAGCATGAAATTTGACACACAGTTAGAACATGCCATATGGAACATTTTTGGCTATAGGGGCATCGCAGATTTGTCTTGGGAAACTTGTGGGAGCCAATCAAAGTTGCTCTCATAGACTTTACTATAGTCAAATAAATATAAAAAATAAATATGCTTTAAGTAGCATGTGAGGGGTCAAACTAGGTGTTATTCGGGATTCTGAATCCAATGCAAGCATTTGTTTTGCACGAAAAACATTCCTTTCCGAGAAACGGCCACCACTGAACTTTGAAAAGTGATGACTCATCACTAAACCATAGATTTATGGGGTCCGTTTTTAGCCCAAGGAATGTTTTTCCTGCAAAACAAAGGTTTGCATTGGATTCAGAATCCCCAAAAACACCTAGTTTGACCCCTTACATGCTACTTAAAGCATATGTATTTTTTGTATTATTTTACTGTAAAGTCTATGAGAGCCCAACTTTAATTGGCTCCCACAAGTTTCCCAAGACAAATCTGCGATGCCCCTATAGCCAAAAATGTTACATATGGCATGTTCTAACTGTGTGCCAAATTTCATGCTTCTTTCATAAAGTGCACGATTACATCAAAATACTGCCCGAAACGCCTGGACTAAAGACAGACAGAACGAAGGTAAATTACAACGAATAGTGCACAACACACAGTGCTGACATACAGGTCAAGTGCATACATTACATTACATTACACTAGAGTCATCACACCCTACTAACGGCCTGAGTTTAGCAGAGTAACGGATATGGGAATGAATGAGTATTTGTATCTGTTCAGATGTCTTTTCTTGTTTTTAACTGGGACTCTATAACGTCTACCAGAGGGTAGCAGTTCGCAATTACCAAACCACACACAAATTGTATAACGGAAAATACTCTCGATCACAGCATGATAGAAAAGCAACATCACTCTCTGCTGGACACAAAACACTCTGAGCCTACGGAGAAAGTGAAGTCGCTGCTGGATCTTAGTACACACGTGATTAACATGGACATCCCATGATAACTTGCTGTCAATATGCACGCCTAAGTATTTGTATGAATCGACCTGAGCAATATTGACATTGTTTATGAGTAATGGAGTGTGGTCAGTGGCGTAACAACATTGTGATAGGCCCTGGTGCAGATATTTGTTGTGGGCCCCCACAACCAGCGCGCGCAGATACTCTACCGAATCATCCGGTCGAGGCATATATACATACACAAGCTCTTAATACCACAACTTTCTTTTTACATAAATGATAACTACACAACCCACAGGCAACTACACAATCCATCAATTGTATAAGTTAGCATACAGTTCTCACCAACAAGGGGAGTATGAACATGATTGCATGTCAAAATGTGTCTGCAAGCAATAAGAAATGTGGCTTGTTAGCTAATGAATGGAAAATAAGTATATTGATCTGAGAATTGGACACACTTGGGTTATATTATATTTTGTGCATTTAATTGCTCAATATGCAGTAAATGCTACTGTATAGGTAGTAACAGTAAGTGTAACGGCCAAATAATGCAGTGTTTTAATAATAATTGTATAACCTGTGATAATGCTGAAAGTGAAAGGCCAATAAACAATACACAGTGACATGTGTAGCTTAGAACTGTACGCAGTATCTATTTTGCCTGCTGTCCTTTACACCCAGATGGGCTGTGGGAACTGGGAACTAAGAAAGGTGCATGATGGCACTTCAACCCTGGTATCCTGATAAAACAAGTGAAAGTATATCTACAAGTTCACAACACATGCGAGTTGTGAGACATTGTATGATTAAAGTAAATGAGTCTTAAAAACAGTTAATCAATGAAACAGATAGAGATACAGCTAAAGCAGCAAGCATTTCTGAACCATTTTGCTGATATAAACCTTTTAACTTTTTTGACTGTTGCGAACAGTGGTGCAAAGTAACTAAGTTAATTTACTCAAGTACTGTACTTAAGTACACCTTTGGGTTATTTGTAATGTACTTAAGTATTTAAATTTTCCAATACTTTAACTTCTACTCCACTACATCTTGGATCCATATTGTACTTTTACTCCACTACAATTATTTGAAACTTTAGGCAACTAGTTACTTAGATAATTATTACAAAAACATACATTAATTAATTCAGCCATAGTCTACACAGCCTACATTTTGGCCATTTGAAAATAGCCAATCTACAAGCTCACAATATGTTGTGATGCAACACTTTGCCAGCTTGTAGATCTATCATTTTCAAACGAGTTATGTTGGCTACATTTGAAAACCTGAAATGGGATTCTGCATAATGAGTACTTTTACTTTTGTACTTTAAGTACATTTTGATACCATGGCAACACTTGGATTACTTTTACTCAAGGACATTTTGAATTCCAGACTTATACATGTAACAGTATTTCTACATCACAGTGTTGATACTTTTACTTAAGTAAAACACTTGAGTACTTTTTTTCCACCACTGGTTGCAATAGATCATCATATTCCACCTCTGCCATGCTTGTGTTGTTGTTGTGTTGCTTACCAAATCACTTCCTCCTCCACATGATATTGGCAACTGACAACTTGGAATTAGCAAGCCTTGTCTTACTCTCTCTCACTCTCAAACACACACGCAAGTCCACAGCATCCACACACACGATCCAGTTCATTCTCACTCTCCTCTTTCCTCTGTTTCAACCATAGACTGTAGAAAAGGGTTTCAACCGGCCCGGTATTTTTCCTCCTCCACTCCTCCTGGCTCTGAGACATGCAGCTGGGACTGGGAGGGAGGGAGGGAGGGAGGGAGGGGGAGGGCTTGCAGCAGCCAATCATGTGATCTCTACTGCCTCTGGGTGGGCCGTCACACATTACCGTAATACTTGTTGCGGCCGCGCAGATATGCATTCCACCGCCGAACGTCATTACCGTATTACCAAGTGTGGTCGCGCAGACAGATCTTTTTTTTTTTTCCTCTTCCTTCATGGGCCCCTGCGTGTGTGGGCCCTGGTGCGTCTGTACCAGCTGCACCTCCATAGTTTCGCCACTGAGTGTGGTCCTCCACATGACCTGGATCGAAAACCATTTCTTCAGGGTTTTTTTGCACAGTGAGGTGATGGTCCTCACACCACTACAAAACTGCTTACCTCCTGCTCATACACAGAGGTGCTTGTCTTATCATCTATAAGACCCAAAATGGCAGTGTCATCAGATAACTATAGGAAACACTAGGATGACTACTGATACAGTCATTAGTGTATGTCCAAGGCGTTTGATACCGTAAACCGGAATCTCCTTTGGGACTTACTGGGAAGGCTAGGGGTTCCGCCGAAGTTCCTCAACACCTTGAGACGACTACACGACGGAATGCAAGCTTGTGTACGTATCGGAGGCCAGCAATCCCCCTCTTTTGATGTGAAATTGGGGGTCAGGCAAGGGTGTGTCCTAGCCCCTGTCATATTCAACCTTTTCCTCTCAGCAGTCACTCTCCTCTCACACAAAGCTCTGGGAACCACAGATGGCATCCACTTACAGTTCCGACTGGACGGCAGTCTTTTCAACATCCGGCGCCTCCAGGCCCTTACCAAAATCACAAAACAACACATCCTAGAACTTCAGTATGCTGACGACTGTGCTTCTTGCCCACACGCCAGATTCTCTGCAACGTGCACTCAATGTCGTTTCATCCATATATAGTGCCTTAGGACTCAAGGTCAATATTTCAAAAACCCAAGTCATTGCGCAACACTCTACCCACCAGTCAGAAGTGCCTGTCTTCAACGTTGATGGCCAGCAACTCACCATCGCTCCACACTTCACCTACCTTGGAAGCGTCCTGTCCCCCACCTGTAACATCGATAATGACATCCAGGTCCGTGTTGGTTCAGCATCTGCTGCCTTCGGTAGGCTCAAAACCAGGGTCTTCTTAAATAGAAATTTGACAGTTTCTACAAAAGCAGCTGTATATAAAGCAGTCTGTCTGTCCACACTGCTGTATGGCTCAGAAGCCTGGACCCCTTACCAAAGGCATGTCAGAATCCTGGAGAGATTCCACATCCGCTGCCTGCAACGGATCCTGGGTCTGACCTGGGAGGACAGGGTCCCATATGTGGACATTTATGACCGGACCCAAACACCCAGCATACAAGTGTTCCTTGCTCAGCGACATCTGCGCTGGGTGGGGCATGTAATCCGCATGCCCGCCCAAAGGCTCCCCCGACAGATCCTCTATGGCCAGCCCTCAGCACTTGAAGACCTGGCTGCTGATCGCCACACCTGGCGTTCCATCAGCCACAAGGGCATGGCACACCTCCAGGAGCAGACCACTGAGAGGAGAAAAAAGCAGCGTGTCCAGCGACACCAGCGAGCTGCAGGGGCCCCCCCTCTCATGTGTGGACTTCATCTGCCCCACATGTGGCAAACCATGCAGGTCACGCATCGGCCTGCATAGCCACATGGAATGGCACAAACGAAACCCCCCGCAATAACCCTCTATTGGAGCAACAACGTCTTCATCGAAACCGATGGACAGCCATAAGCAAAGTAAGTAGTGTATGCTGTAAATAAATAAGGACTACTCACACAACCTTGAGGAACACCTGTACTTATTCCTCTGGTCTGTGATATTGTCTGGTTCACTCTGACCTGTTGGGTCCTGCTGGTTAAAAAAAGAGTGATACCATCTAATGATGGGTTGACAGACATTTGTTTCAGTTTATTAAAAAGGATGTGTGGCTGCATGGTGTTAAGTGAGTTATTGTGAGTATTGCATCATCAGTGCCACGGTTATAGACAAACTGATGTGAATCTAACTGTCCATGCAAGTTCGACTTCAGCTTCCACACCATCAACTTTTCCAAACACTAGACTACAATGGAAGTCAAGGCTACAGGTCTGTAGTTATTATTTTCTCGGGGAACAGCTTTTTTTGGGAAGGGGAATAATAGTTGCCCTTTTCCACAGAGATGGAACTGAGTGTGAATCCACTGCCCTTTGAAAGACAGGGGCCCAAGCTGGTGTAAGTTCCTCCTCACATGTCTTTAAAAGAAAAGATGAAACACCATCAGGGCCTGCAGCCTTTTTGGCGTCTAATTTTGTGACTTCAACATGGTCGATGTCTATTTTTGGGACATCTCCCCCTATTGGTATACTGCTAATGACCTTGTTACATTCAGAAGAAAAATCCTGTGAGTGCAGTGGTTTCCTGGTAGGGGTCATATGTGTCGGGGGACTTCCCAGTTCCCACCCACATTTCGCTGCTTGTACCTGTACGAGTGAGATGGAAATAAACTGCTTTTGAAACTTTGCAAGGAATGTGTTCATGCCAGACCTCCTCAAGCTCTTGCAACTGATTGTGCCAAAACCACCTATCAGTGGATCGCTCTGGACTATGAAAACAAGAGCAATGGACAGTTAAACTTTAAAGGCTGGTGTCCAGCGCTATGCACATCACTTCTTGTTCTTATTGTTGCATCTCCCAGCCAGGAGCAGTGTGTGCAATATCTAGTATGTACTGTAAAATACCTGTAACATAATAATAGCTGAAATGTATATAGCGCTTTTCTAAGTACTCAAAGTCGCTTTACAAGAGTGTTTGTGTGTGCGTGTGTGTGCGGCAGATAAAAACAACAACTTTATTAGGGGAAAAAAACTAGGATAAGATAAGAAGATATAATAAAAACAATAAAACAAGAGTAGGTCCGAGGTCAGCTGGGAAAGGCAATTTTGAATATAACCCCAGCAATTTTGAACATAACCCTTGTGACATTGCTATTTACAGTATGAATAAGTGCATACTGTATATTCAACACAACTCAACTCAACTGAAACTTTATAAGTGTGGTTGTCCCCTAGGGGAAACAGTATAGTGTGCACTTTCTGCTTGAAAAATCACTGGTTAACTATTAAAGGTGCTCCTGTGTCTCCTCCAGACGGACAGGGGTGAAAACATAATCTCTAGTCTACGGTGATGGAGACAACAACAACAACAACAAGAATAAAGGAGCATCTTTCATCTACAAATCTTCAATCAGAATCAGAATCACTTTTATTTGTCACTCTCTCCATATTATTACAGTACATTCATACAGAAAATGAAATATTGTTCCCCCTCAGTCACTTGCAGTGCAAATAAAAACATAAAAGGTCTTAAAACTATAATCAACATAAACAACATTTAAGAATCCCGACACGTATGTGACGTGCAATTAATCTAAAACGTAATTTATCTAAAAAAGTTACCAATCCACACATATACTGTAGGTAAAGTGCCATGGTGCAATCCTTTAAAAAGTACAGCACAGTCTTAGTAAAGTGCTGTTGTGCATTTCAAAAATCACACCAGTGTGAACTGAGCAGTGGTGTCCATTAATTTCAAGGCTGTGTGCGTGTGCGTCTGTGTGTGTAGGCCTACATGCATTTCAAGGCCGCTCAACAGCACCTCTCTGGTCACTCAACGGTATTGCAGGCTACATACAGACACACGGACGGATACACACACAGCCACGCTATGGAGACGGTGTGACCACCGCTCAAAAGTGCAATCATGTCTAGTCCAGCACAAGCCAATCAGTTTAGGTCAGTTGGCCTGGAGGGCGGGGGGCATTAGTAGGGGACTCCTATTAACATATTGAAGAGATTTGAACAGAAAATGTACCTCATTTTTCACTTGATCCAAGTCACACAGCTTACACAGTCCGTTTTCCTCCTCCGAATGCCAACATGACATTACATCAGTCCCTTGTGTTTGGTTTATAAACCATTGTTGCACTTCAAAGCACATCCAAGAAATACACATCATCATGGCTCAATACCAATTGTGCACACCATGGGTATACTGATCTCTGTAAGCTGGAAAACCTTTCCTTTGATGTGCTACTCTGTTTCAAGGAGTTATGTGAAGAATTGGCCTGCTGAGATGTACAGTCAGTGTCCAGAAATGGTAAATTACTGTATGTTTCACAGGATGTCTCACAGGATGAAGTGCGCAGAGATCAGTGTAGTGATCTGATTGATCAGGAGCAGCCAGGAGTTACTGCTAAAAATGTACTGTTGGAGAGTTCACTGCAGCAGCGATTGGTGCTGTGATTGTAACCAGAAACCAGAAGAGGTTATGATAATCTGTAGATAAATTCCTGTGTGTTTAACCTTGTCAGAGTGATTCTGAGTTGGCTTAGTGTACGCAGCCGTCTAACAAAATACCATCTATTCTTGGCTTGCATTATTAGATACAGTATTTCTATTTACTCCGTTGCTTTGATCCCAGAATGATCCAAGTATTGACTTCATGCAATTAAAAATTGAGCGTCAAGTTTCAGTATCCAGCATTCCAGCTCTTTGTGAGTCATCGGCGGGTGACTACAGGAATCAATTTTAAAGTGTGGGAAAATATGAGAGGTTATTAGTCAGGTTTCGATTTGTAAAAATGAATAAATATAGGCCTATGAATAAACAATCCTATTAACAAACATTAATTAATGGTTAATAAGACACTTATATGTCCTAAGATGCATAATTGGTCCTCATGCTATTTTCTACTCTGTCTAGGAGGGCTGTGAACAGTTCAGAAACCTGCCTACCAGTGACATCTTCCCAGACATTTTTGTTGTAATGCGAGAACAATGGCTTCCATTGTCTCCCCCCCCCCCCCCCCCCTTTTTTTCCTCACCATTTTCTGCATTTGTAATTGATGTTATCCTATGTAAAGTATTAAGTTCTATCCGTCTGTCTTTCAATGTTATATGTGATACATAAAGTGGTTCTCCTTTTAGTTGACCTTGTACCAGTGATTTGTGCTGTCATGGAACTGTCCTTTTTTCTATTGCAAACTGCACATAAATTCTTCAATCAATCAATCAATCAATGAGTTTCTGAACTGTCCACAGCCCCCCTCTGAGACACAGAGTGATAGATTCTAGTGCTGAAAAATTTGCTCTTTCATATTAGGTAGCCAGCATGTCTATGGAGTATCTGTTTGGTTAAAATGTCTGCGCCTCTGAGGCTGTTATCAGCATTGTTTTGGTAGAATCTCTCACAGAAAGCCATAATATCAAGTTAACCCCAGTGTTGTTTACAGTTTTGGTGTCCAACCAACCTAGTTGCCTAGGAAACGGAGCACATTAATATGTCGACTGACGGCTTGACGTAAAGACGTCAGACGTAACCCGCAAGGTGTATAAAACCTTTGTATCACTGTGTTAACGTAGGAAGGATCACTGGAACTATCTAAGAGGGAATTAAAACTGTATCATCAGAGTACTTTAGAATATGTTGGTCTGTTGTGTTAGTATAACAAATATAATAATTCAGTCATTCAGACATTCCACAGTACGACAGCTGTCAGTATAAAGGGTGAAAAGTATAGCTGAGCATACACAACCTTGGGGGCCCCAACATTAATATTTACTGCTGAGGAGAGGGTTCTGTTCACTTTCAACCTCTGTACCCTGTTGGTGAGGAAGGCAGCATACCAGTGAATTAAGTAAGGATTCAGTTCCAACTGCACCATCTTTGACACTAGTGTATCGGACTGTATTGTGTTGAAAGCTGAAGAAAAGTCAAAGAACAGCACCCTTGCATGATTCTTTGTCTGCGTTTTGTAATTAAGTGGACCAGTGTGACAACCGCATCCTCTGTACCGCAACCTTCCTTCCTATGCAAACTGGCGGGGGACGAATTTGTCTTTGGTTATACTAACAAGATGTAGCAAGAGTATTCTTTCAAGTGATTTCATAATCACGGAAGTGAGAGCTATGGGTCTATAATCCTTATGTTCTTTTGGACATTGGATTTTGGGAAGTGGTTTTATGTATGATGTTTTCCAAGACAGAGGGATTGTGTGTGTGTCTACAGAGGTTTGAAATATTGGTTGCCACACTGGAGCCAACTCAGATGCAAATTTTTTGAGGAGAAAAGCACTGCACTCGCGTCCGGCCCATTAGCTTTCCTCGTGTTAGTAGGCTACACTGAAACATATGTGTCTGTCTCCAATTATCTTTTATGGAAACACACATGCCAAGCTGTTTTTCGATTAATTAATTTTTAGATAAATAAAAATAACTTTACCAGTATGGTTTGTAAGTGTGCCTTCCTCAGATATTGGATATACCGTAACTCAGATGTTAAATATCTGCTTTTCATTCATCCCCGAGGGAAGTAGGGGTGCTGGGGGGGGCGGCCGCACCCTCTCCCCCAGGTCCCACCCGCTATGTTTTCATTTGTATTAGGCCAATATTCTGCTTAAGTGATTATTTGTGTGTGTGTGTGTGTGTGTGTGTGTGTGTGTGTGTGTGTGTGTGTGTGTGTGTGTGTGTGTGTGTGTGTGTGTGTGTGTGTGTGTGTGTGTGTGTGTGTGTGTGTGTGTGTGTGTGTGTGTGTGTGTGTGTGCGCGCGCGCGCCCCATATCCCCTATAGATATACTGTAAGCTCTTCAATAAGAGCCTCTGAGCCACTCTGACACTACACTGACAAACTGCACTAGTATTTTATGGAGTGTGTTAGCTGTATTGTCAGGCTTCCAGCTACATTACTGCACTGCAGCAACTGAATGGGGCGTGAACTGTGCTAACATTGTTATCTCTTCCATGAACAAAGAACACATCGACTTACCCATTTACCTTGCTTAATAGAAGTAACTGGCACTGCGATGTCAGACAAGGTGAGAGAATGAGGAGAGCATTTTTCACAATGCGAAAATCTTCAATGTATAATGAAGTATATTGTATTATATTGGATTGACTGAATTTGCAACAGAGTGTATCTGTGTAGAGTCTGGGCTATAGGAAACCCATCACAGGGAGAGAAACTTTCCGATACATTAAATACCAGCATAAACCCATAGAGTTATAATAAGTAGCATAAACCTTGTCAAC
Source organism: Nannobrachium achirus (assembly GCF_963921795.1). NCBI lineage: Eukaryota > Metazoa > Chordata > Actinopteri > Myctophiformes > Myctophidae > Nannobrachium > Nannobrachium achirus. The sequence continues at coordinate 48,037,638 of NC_137815.1, forward strand.
TTGCAAACCTAAGAAACAGTTTGCTTTTTCATGGGCGGTCATATTACAGTCTCAATATATATATATATATACTGTATATATTTCACAAAGTTTTAGTTGGGCCATTTCTGAATACCAAGAATGCAAAGAATGTACATGAGTCTTTGATAAAGAGACAAAGGTACTGTAACATTATACGTTCAGTGTTTATGTAAAAGTGGTTAAGATAGGCTACTAACCCATCTGGAACCACTTCAGCCTTTTTCATTACTAAAGCTAAAAAAGGGATGTAGACGTGTGAGGGTCCATACCTCTAGATGTGAGGGTTTTTCATTACTAAAGGTTTGGTTTAGTAATGAAAAACCCTCACATCTAGAGGTGCGTGGACCCTCACACGTCTACATCCCACTGCTGTTCCGACTGATATTGTCGGGGGCCTTTTCATTGTACACATTGTACGCATCTGTCTGTTCCTTTTGTCCCATATAGGAGATCTCTTGCTGTCTGTCTACCTGTGGCCCTTTTATTAGAAGATCTCTGTATCTGTCGGTCCTTGTCCATGCCGGTTTACTTATGGTTATGTCTGAGTCAGAGTAACATAGCCGTGGTTTGCCCGCCGGCCGGTGAGCCTGCCCTCACATTAGCACATTTTAATATAGGATTTTCTTTACTTTTTCCCCCAAATTATAACATTTTTAGATTTGCATGTGAGAGGTCATATAAGTGCTTATCTATCTATTTTGGCTCTATAGAAGACTAACCATCTATAAGAGGGTCTGTCTGTCTGTGTTTCTGGAGCTAATCTCACAAACCACTGGACCTTTTCACGTGTTTCAAAGTTCTTTTAAATATTTAACTTCAATTTGATAACAGAAGTAAATGGGTCTCAGATTGGGCTGAAATGTTGCAAAATGTATAGACATACAGTACCATCACAGCTCCCCCCGGTCAGTCTATGGTTAAGTCAATAAAAACTGGGATAAATCAGTATCATTCTTTAGCCTCGCATGGAATTGTGTCCTCTATATCTTCATTTTACATTTACACACCTGCCAGATAAGTTAGGAATTTGCAGGGATGGTATTTATTGTCCAAGAAAGGAGCCAAGAATTGTCCAACTTGGTATCTGCACATTTCACAAGTACAAATTCAATACTTTTTAAAGGACCTACACCATGAATTTTCACTTTTTCTATTTTAAAACCTTTTTTGGGGGTCCCACTGGCACCTTCTATCCTCACAAAGTCCTATTTCTGTACATTGTGTCTTTCTCTGGTTTTGGGAAGACAGAGATGAAAAGCTTTCCACAGGTTCTCAGAACAGTGCTGTTCTGAGAGTTGACGCATGTGACGTCACACGCGTTTCCCGTTTTTTTTTCAGAGTCAAAAAAAAAAAAAAATCAAAAAAAATTTTTTTTTCAAAATTTTTTTTCAAAATTTTTTATTTTCAAAAAATTTTTTTTTTCCAAAAAAATTTTTTTTTTCAAAAACTGTCAAAAAGTCAAAAAAAAATCAAAAATTTTTTTTTCAAAACTTTTTTTCAAATTTTATTTTCAAAAAACTTTTTTTTTCAAAAAACTTTTTTTTTCAAAAACTTTTTTTCAAAAAACTTTTTTTTTTCAAAACACTTTTCAAAAAACTTTTTTTTTCAAAAAACTTCTTTTTTTTTCAAAAAACTTCTTTTTTTTCTGGAAAAACCCCACTAGATGCGCCCCTGAGCAAACAGAGGCCGTTTTGGTATTGCAGCTGGAGAGCCTCATTATAGTAGAGCTAGAACAAACAAAAAGAATGGTCAGAGTGTTTGTTGAGGGTTAAAACCTGTCTAAGACTCAATTTTGAGCATATATTTATACAAAAAATATAGTTTTAAAAGCATGGTGTAGGCCCTTTAAGGCTTTTTAATACCTCTAAAATGACAAATTCAATACCATTACCGCGGCAAAGGAATCGACAAATGTAAGGCCACATTCATAAATCAGAGACAAAGCAGTGTTTGTCTGTGGCAAGTGTATCAGTAAAAAGCTACCACATACAGTAGGAATAATCAAATGCACATGCAAACCTGGCCAACCAATATTCTTATTCCGGTCTCTTCAACAATTATGTGGGCAAATATTGACCTTCACTGTAACTTTGACCTTTTAAATCCAAAAGGAAAACATCTCTCTCAATTAATTTTAGTTACAGCAATCTTAACAATTAACAATCTATACGCAGTATTTCATTTCTACCAGAGAGAGGGGGGAAGAGAAGTAGCGAGGATGGAGAGAGGGGGAGAGGCCTGTCACAATTATTACATGGACACAGCTTTTCACATTCTAAGTACAAATAAGGCTGTGTAATCTGTATTTTCATAGTAACAACTACCTTTTGCAAAGCATGTTGACAGTGTTCAATGAACATTTCCAAATAGAACATGAATGAAAACAATGCTCTTGAGGTATGGCACTTATTCAAACGCCTGAGATACTAGTCACACATTCAAGGGGCATTTACTGTAAGTTCAATTAAAAATGAAAATAGTAGCCTACATTTTTGAGCGGTGGTCACACCGTCTCCATAGCGTGGCCGTGTGTGTAGGTATGTTTGTTTGTTTGTATGTGGGTCTGTATGTAGCCTCAAGCCTGTGGTGTAGTACCTTTTCTGACCACACATGTTAAGGGAGGGGCGCTGTTGTTCAGGCCAGGCCACACACACACACACACACACACACACACACACACACACACACACACACACACACACACACACACACACACACACACACACACACACGGGGGGGGGGGGGGGAACCACCACTCAGTTCACACGGGTGTGATTTTTTAGATTGTTTTTTAATAAACATTTATTTTCTCTTTAAATCAGGCCTTTAAAATAACAAGGAATAAACCAAAGTAGGATACACATAAAGTAACGTTGTGAAGCAGAAGCACAACAGCATCTAAATTCATTTCTTTCTGATCATAGTCACTACCTCCTTGCCCACCACTGGCCCCCACCGTTGTGCTTAGGTTCCTTGGAAAACGCCAGGTCGCACTCGCATCGCTAACAGGACGACAACACTCGTCAAGTTTACTGGGCTGTGGGCTCGTGTCTTGTGCGGAGTTAAATGCTTCAAGTTAGTTCTCATTTTAATTCTTTGTAGGCCTATTTATAGGTCGACGTGTCTGTCCTGGACGGAGGTGCTTTGACAATAAGTTGGTCAGGTTAGCTCCGTTAGCTCCTTTTGTTGGCACAGCTAACAGTTTGGTGGCTGTCTGTCCTAGTCATAATGGGCAGCATTGCGTTTTGTTTACAATCAAAACGGGTTGCGAAGGTTTCACACATGCCATCCTGGCGACTGGCGAGTCTTTAGCTTACAACATAAATAACGACGACAATAACGCAACAACGAGCACCGAGTAGAGACGAGGAAGGAGGAGAGCATTCTCTCTGTGTGTGAACTGCAACTGCTGCGTGCGCTGAGCGCGCACGAGCGCACACACATACACACAAAATTCAATTTTCAATTCAAAGGAGCTTTATTGGCATGAGAAAACATACGTTTACATTGCCAAAGCAAGTGTCACAAAAACAATAAAAAACAGTTGAAAATGGGGAACATATATAGTTGGAGGGGATACAGCATTGAGTAAACAGAGCTATGTCGCATTGTGACACACACGGCGCACGCTCTCTGTGCTGTATGTGCAGACAGCGCGTCTCAACCAGCAGCAGCGAGAGGTGGATTACGTCGGACGGCTCAGAACCAGGAATAAAAAACTACGGAGTGAAACGCAACTATAGTCTGTTTGCGACACGTTTATTCATTCTGCCCCAGATAAAATTCAATACCCCCACTCACACTATTCCATACTTTTTAAGACATTTTAAGGCCTTGAATTTGCAAAACTAAATTCAATACTTTTCAATGCTTCTCAAGATCCGCGGACACCCTAGAATTGTCCAGCTTGAAGATAGCCTCGCGTAGCCAGAGCCGGAGTCTCCTACTCCGTCGATTGCGCTCGCAATAAACAATATACAAACAAAAACATTGATTCAAGCAATGTTACACCTATTAAGAGTGAGTTAAGAGCTACAATCTATTTTAGTTTTTTCGCTGGGGAATGTAAACAGACCCGCACCGCATGACGTAACGTCCGTTAAACGCAGACTTCCGCTAGAAATCTTGGAACACACCGGAAGGCATATTGTCTACAGGGTGGCTTGAAGATGGTCCTGGTCCTTGTCCTGGTCCGTGTGTTAGTGTGTGTGTGTGTGTGTGTGTGTGTGTGTGTGTGTGTGTGTGTGTGTGTGTGTGTGTGTGTGTCTGTGTGTGTGTGTGTGTGTGTGTGTGTGTGTGTGTGTGTGTGTGTGTGTGTGTGTGTGTGTGTGCGTGCATGTGCGCGCGTGTGTATTTTTTTATCTTGTTTATGCCTGCATGTGTGTGAACACAAAAAATCCGATGGCCCTGTGTAGGAGATAGGAGAACATTCGGCGAAAATACATCTCGCGCATGTGTCAATGGCTGATCTACAACTACAAGCAGCTAATTTTGCTATTTGTTAATGTCTTGTCAGCTGTGCAAATTGTGTTATGATCAGCGCTGATGTGGTTTCAACCAGACTTCATTCATCACTCACACATAAAACCTTATCAAGTCCTCTGGTTCTTCATTCCCCTAAACCACTGTAACGAGCAGTTATTGAAGACGTGCTCCAGTAAGACATCTATCTATGTCACATACCGGTATGTCAAACTCAAGGCCCGGGGGCCAAATCAGGCCTGTGAATGAATTATCTTTGGCGCGCGGGATGATATTTAATTACTATTAGAACTGGCCCTCTGCTCTGGTATATTGCACGCACCACCATAATACTACAAGTCCCACGGGAAGTCATTTAAAGCAGGAGGGGCTGTCGCACGTGCATGTGAATTATCGGTTTTATGCGGTTTTGTTCGTGTTTTATTCGGGTTTCTGCAGTACATTTTTTAGCTAACACAATTCGGAACTGCACACTACTTTCCCTTTGCCTCTCCACACACGCTGTATGTAGCACATAGAAGAGGGTTTTCACAGTCAAACCCAACAGGGAGGGAAAGCGAATACACTTCCCGACCAAACTATTTTGTCTGGGATGCTGTGCCTGTCTTTTGTGTCTTGCAAAAGACCGCCTAAGAAAATGTAGTTCACTAGAATATCGCCCGCCTTTGGCGGGCGAATCCTAGTGTTCGCACGCTTCGCGTGCTCACATGCACACACGCACAACTGCTCCAAGCCATGTTGCCCACAAAAAGCACTGTTTCTTCATGTATTTTGAGTGTGTGTGTGTGTGTGTGTGTGTGTGTGTGTGTGTGTGTGTGTGTGTGTGTGTGTGTGTGCCCCCTGTGCAGCAGACCCCTCTCTCTCTCTCTCTCTCCCCCTGTGCAGCTGACCCCCCCCCCCCTTCCCTCTTGTAACCTGAGACTCTGACTCTCTCTCTCTCTCTCTCTCTCTCTCTCTCTCTCTCTCTCTCTCTCCCCCTGTGCAGCTGACCCCCCCCTTCCCTCTTGTAACCTGAGACTCTCTCTCTCTCTCTCTCTCTCTCTCTCTCTCTCTCTCTCTTGCTCTCTAGCGAATGAGCGGACGGCATAGAGTTATGGGCGGTATTATTCTGTAGGTTCTACCGTTGAGTTGAAGTGGGATGCGGCTTTTACTCAAAAAAAAAAAGCAGATTTAATTTAACAGCTCCTAGTGTATTACCATTTTACTTCTGAAATGTTGTTTATGGTTGAATGTGAACCAATCAAGCTAATCTTATTACAGTAAAGGCTGTTTCCTGTATTAGACATTCTGGGGCTGTGCAAACTAAGCAATTTTTGGGTAGCAAAGAAGAAGTTGTACCTTTTTCTTTCCAGTCCTTTTGATAGGGAAACAGTGAAACTCAGCCCATATCTGCTTTTCAACTTTATTGGTTCAGACATACATACAGTTTGATATAACAAAGTCTGCAGGATATTATCAAGGAGCCACTTGATACGATTAACCTCAGTAGTATCAGTATTTTTGGCAGTGATACTCATGATCAATAATGTGATTAAAATAACAGCAGTACTAATGTGGTCATTCCAGACAGCGAGACATACAAAATACTGTGGGGAATTCAGAATAATCTAGAGAAAGACGTTATTTGTATACATTCACTTTATTGCAATGTTTTTTTTGTTTTTTTCTAAAGCAAGCATACTCTTTTTCATCTTTTTAAATATTGTTTGCATAGTTCAAGCAGTCTGTGTAATTTTCCCCAAATAGCAACAGTTAATATTGATATTAAGGTATACTGTAATCGAAATTGGAAATATTATGTACATTGACCAATGTGCTAAATGTTTCTTTATTCCCATTAGCCATAAATGCTACATCTTTTATCAAATATTGGACACGGCTTACTTGGCTGTTTTGCATTGCTCAACGCCTCCAATGCCAATTGTTCCAAAAATACGTATATTCTGGGCCTTCAAGACAATGCTCAAAAGCAATAAATTAAAAAAATATCTCGGCAATAGTCATCTCTCCCACTTACTTGTGAAAAATGCTTAACATTGTGGAATTAAGTGTTTAAAAATCTAACCTTTCGGCTGAAACCTCGTATTTGTCATCAAATACCCATGCATCTAAAAAAATATGTACTGCCTCTTATGACCTTATTATTCCCTTTCTCAAAAAAAAAAAAGAAAAAAAAGGAAAAATAGAAATATTCTTTTTGTGTTTCCTTTTGTCTAGTGAGAGCCATAAACTGCTTTCTTTTTAATATACAAATCCCTTTTTGTTCACTTTCCACAGTTCACTTACAGTAACACAGTAGCTTTGAATATGTATACATACATATCTCTTCATAGAGGTCCATCTCCAACCGGGCCCCTTCATAGATGTGTGAGGGAAAACAGCTATGTGGGAACACGACCGGACATTGTTGGGGGGGGAGGGGGGGAGTAAGGGGCATTTGTGCCCTGAGGCCGACTGTGATTAAACTAGGAAGCGGCGGCGGAACAGCAAACACATTTTCCTTATCAAGAGCCATAACCAGAATGCAAAGGAATGGCCATGAGTCATAGGAAGTGCATAACATTCCCTTCCAGATTGTGGTCGTCTGCTCCCAAGACGGCCGGGACCACAACAAAATAACAGCATATTTGGCTCTGAGGCGTAAACCGTAAGAAGGGATTCATTCAATAAATTATAGAAACAATATAGATTAAAGTGAGATTGATCTGCCCACTTGTAAAGTCTGGTCAAAAATAAAGATTGCTACTACTTGGGTAGAGAGGAATCTACTGTAAATCAGTTGTGCTGAGGTAATATTGAGGCATCTCTGATCTCACCTCGCTGTAACAACTGAACTCATAACAGTTTGGAATCATATTATTAATGTAATTTGTACAGGTCAAATTCAATACCAGATCAGTATTGACTAGGGATGTAACAATATACAAAAACTCACGATATGATATCATGATAACAAGTCCATGATACGATATTATCACAATATTTAGATATAGGAAAAGGAAAGACATAACTGAAATCCTTTGGACACAACTTTTAATTTCTCATTTGTGTGTCATAACTTGAGCTATGACAGTAGTTTGTGGAATCCACCCTTTCTGTGGTCTGTTTGACTGAGGCTCTGTGTCACTTGAGTTTTTGTCTTTCGGTACAGAGCTGGTATTGTTTGACTAAAGCCTGATTTACGCCGTCTCACGCAGAAAATAGTAGACGTGCAAGCTGAGCTTGTAGATAATGCTACTTTTGGTGTGAGAAACGCAAACAAGTAAATGAGGCATAAAGTAATTAATTAAAACATCTGCTAATGTTTCTTATAGGAGGAATGTTGTAAAGATATGTGATGTTCACTGTAAACTCTGCTGCTGTCACTCTCATATGGGCCTATTCACTTATTGGAGATGCTGTCACGATAATATCGACACGTGTTTGTTATCACAATATCATGATAACGTTGTTACATCCCTGCTAACTTTAAATTAAATTGACACCACCCTTTTTGTTGAGCTTGAATGAGGTTCAGAATTATGGCACAGCATATTATGATGAAATGTCGGGATATGTAAAAATGATGAGCATTATCTGATTCACATAACTGCTATCAAATGACTGCATCGTAAGCCACTGGCCCATCTTTACACAAACTAGTATTTTCAACTAGCACACTTACACTTCTAAGGTCACTTCACTTTTTTTTGCTGACATCTTTCCACATACTATTTACCATTTATAAATGTATATCCAACATATTTTACCTATTATGTTTAGGCAATCACTTACATAAAGTCTCAAAGACTATGATTAATGCTAAACAACAATGTCTAGTTACAAGAGTCAGGTGTTGAAAGTGGTTTCTGGTGAGAATGGGTGCAGCGGTTTGGGGGGCGAGGGGACATGTTGGAGTTAGGCATCACAGTGAGTTCAAAAGGAGAGTCCTAGGGGTGCGTCCATGGGGAGAGAGGGTGCACACTCGTGTAGGACAATTGTAAAATGGTCAAGCCTTGTGTTCTGTCCACGTAATTGTCCCCTGGCCTTGATAGGATCAAGGGCCATCTGCAATTTGACATGGTCCACAACGATGACCCAGAGATCAAGCTGTGGCTCCACATAAAGACCCTTCCTCTTGTTTTTAACATCAGCTATCCACCTGTTTCCTCGAGAATTTACGTAGCATTATTTGCGGGACACTTCCGGTTAACAGCAGACATACAAGCTTGCGTCGTGTCGCAGATGCAACCGTTGTGAGCTTGTAGATCAGTCTCGGCAGCGGCTCCGGAAGCTGCCTGCACATTCTGCGCAATGCACGATGGGATGTTGGAAAATTGTGGATAGTGTCCTTGTTATGGCCACTTGCTGTCTGACTTTCCGTTCCTCTGCCCTTCTCGACATCTTTCCCTTGCTTCCTTCCCTGGAGATATTTTCCTGGTGTAGCCTCACATACTAAACGTCCTCTTACATGCCACAACAAGTCCTAACCCTCAGGACACAGACTGCCTCTGTCATCGCCTAGAAAATGTATCGGTGTCCTTCGAAGATCTCTCCTTTGTGGACACCATCCTGAGCGGAATTATCCAGAAATGTTTTGTTGTGTGGAACTGGTAAGAGTTCTGGAGTTCTGCCCTCACCTCTGATCAGGCTAGTTCTGTAGTGTCACATACCACTGAGAACCAGAGAGACCTTCCACAGTAGGCTGAATTCAAAGAAATAAATCATTCTATTATAATCTTGTTTGTGGTTCCATTTCTACCAGACTTCTTTTTGCATTTTGTTTTGGCAGAGTAGACAAAGGGTGTACAGTAAAACGAGTTAAGTGGAAGGGGGCCAAGGGACGAGTACATTTTCAGCCTCTTTGTCCTTTTGAGTCATCATCGTCTCCAAGTCCAGTCCATCTTCCAGGGAAACTCCTTTGAAAACTTGCCATCGACATATCCAGTTCTCACACAAGTGAATGATGGGTGACATAAAAAAACAAAAAACCTTCTGTTTCTTTGGGGTCATCTGTAAAATTGAATTGTCCGAGTTAATCATCAGAAAGACGCTCCGTCGAACTTGACAGCTGCCAAGGCTTGAGCTAGAGAGCAGGGAACAAAGAGCAGAGAGGGTCAGGGAGAGTTGAAGAGAAAAGTTCACAGTTTAGGACAGTTTCTGCTACTGTATGTGTTTGTGTGTTTCTCTGAATCTTGTTTTTGACAAAAGAGAATTGAAAAGCTGACTCAAATTGAGCCTTTGGGGGGACAGGGTCATCTATAGTACCTTTCACCAGCACTGTTTGCAATGAATTCTTTGATGTTAAAAAACAGTATTTTTTGGTGCATAAAGATTTCATGACACTCATTATACTTGACACAAATGTTTTTCATCCTGCTTTGGACTGCAGCCTTGCATTTGCACGCTATTATATCAATGTAACATAAACCCTAAAGAATGTAAGATTTGACATCTCATTGTGAATAACAATGACATGACTTTGGACACCCAGATTTCATAACGTTCCATTGGTTTCTGCATTCAATTATGGTTCCCAGCTTTTTGGAAGAAACATGTCCATAGCTGATGAGGGACAGACAGGGACGGATTATGGCTTGTGCAAGGTGTGCAGCTGCACAGGGCCCTGAGCCAATGGGGGACTTTAATTATTTGTATAATACTAGAAGTTTGCGGCCCGAAAGTCTAGAGTTCAGTTTTTGGAAAAAAAAAGTATTTTGAAAAAAGAAAAAAAAATTGGAAAAAAAAAAAGTTTTGTGAAAGGTATTGGTGATGCGATGACGTGGTGTATACGGACGCTCAGCTCCCCGGGCCCTCCCCCGTCTTTCTTTCTCTCTCTCTCTCTCTCTCTCTCTCTCTCTCTCTCTCTCTCTCTCTCTCTCTCTCCTCCGCTCAGCTCCCCTCCCCCTCCCCCCCTCCTCTGTAACTTGATACTCTGGTGACCAGTTTATGAGCACTGTCAAGATACTCCTTCAGGACTGGCTGCTCTGCGTGAGGCGAAGGCGAAACTTTGTTAAATTGAAATAAATGCGGTTCAAAGAGTGGCATGTTTAAAATGTGGACAGTGCAAAATTATCACGCTTGTTTGACGTGGTGGCTATGTTTGTGAGAGGTGTTGTGAGAGAATGGAGCTAAACATTCTGTTTGAGAATTGCCACCACTTTGTGTTTGCTGAATTGTATGTATTAGATATAAAAAGATGCGAGGTTGCAGCCCACAACACCACCCCCTGGTGGTGGTCTGAGCAATGCCAGGCAAGCTGTCCCCTATCCACAAGTTTCCCCGGGGGTTTACTGGAGACTATCAGGACCAAACTTCCGGGTTTAACAGCAGACATACAAGCTCACGTCGCGTCGCAGATGCAACCCGTTGTGAGCTTGTAAATCGGCGGCGGAACCTCGATGCAGACGTTTGCGCAATGCACTATGGGGCGTTGGAAACTCGTGGATAGGTCAGTTACTAGTGTGTGTCACGTGAATCAAAACAGCAACGCAGTTTCGACAATGGAACAAAGGGGGAGCGCTTGTTTTCGGTGGAGATGACGGAGGCACGCCGGCGTTATATTATAAACACAATCTGATCTTGGTTCTTAATTAGTCCCAATTATTAAGTATAATACTTGACCTTATAAATATAGAATGTTTATGATTATATATGTTATGAAACGTCGAGCGTTGCGAGTCTGCGACGGTCGCATGAGCCGACTCAGCGCCGTTACCAGCTTATGTGTCCATGTGTTATGTCTGTCCATAACGGCAGATATGGACAGAATAGTAAATCCTCATCCCCCCAAATTTCGGCACCTCCGCGCGGTCCAGGCGAACACAACGGAGCGCTCCCTACCTCCGGTTCAGCCAATCACAAGCTTCCACTGGCGATACTACGTTGCTGTTTTGATACACGCGTGTGTGTCATGTCATTTTAATTTAGTCCATTGTACTTCCTGCAAGTAGACTTACAAATAAACACAGTTGACTAATCATATGACGCGAGGCTCTTATTTTGAAATTGAGAGTAAAACTTCAGCTTGTCAATATTAGCTACTTGTTGCAGCTGTTATCAGCTAGTTCCAGAATCCAGCTCAGATGTAAACAGACACCATGTGGATTATACGCGAAACTACCTCATTTCATCAGATGACACTTTGAGAAACCGCTCATCCTGATGCATTGCTGATGCAGGTTACAATTTCCTGTTTGTTCAAATGAACTGAAATGGTGGACAACTGCTGCAACAGAGCAACAGCATGCAAAAATCGAGAGCTGGTGGGACTAAGGAAGAATAATTTGTTCATGGTCCAATATACTTGATTTACAGTATCTGGTCCTTTTAGCCTTGCAAGGTTTTTAATTCATATTTACTTTATTAATAATAATTAAAGAAAAAAAATACACTCCACTAAGCAGCATTACGTCAAGCAGAACCATAACGAAGAGTGAGAAACGTGCAATGTGAGGCAAGGGAAGGACTTCAGAGGACAAACAGGGTAAACCAGTGGTTCTCAAACGTTTTCATTTCAAGGACCCCATACTGTCTTACAAAGCCAAACGTGCAGTACGACGTAAAGAATAAAAAAAAATTGTGTGTGTATATATATATATATATATATATATATATAAAGTGTTTCAACTGGCCAGCAAATGGGTTACCGGTAAGGTATAGCAGTGGGCGTGGTCTCAAAAAATCATCCATTTTTCCCATAGAGATTTACAAAAATATTTATATCAATTATTTTAAATGTAGAATCAAGCCATCCTATACTATAAACAGGACTTTAAAACCTGTGATTCTGTGAAATTGAATATTTAATTTAATTATACTACATTTAATAAATACCCTTTGTTTAGCAGTTTTATATATATAATATATATATATATATATATATATATATATATATATATATATATTTATTTATTTATTTTTTGCTGGGATAGCCTACATAAATACTTCACAAAAATGTAGTTGGCTTTGTAGGGCAGCATAACTCTGAGAGTGTACAAATGGACCCAAATGGACCCTTTATGGCTCCATATGTACACTGTCAGAGTCAAAGACCTGTTAGGGTCCATCAGGACTCTGTGAAAACCACTGGGGTAAACATACGGCTGTGATTGGCTGACAGTGTGTTGTGGGAGGGAACACTCACCTTCACAGACTCACACCTTCATGATGTGGGCGGAGTCAGGGAAGTCAGCAGAGGAAGGGGGAGGGGCCAGGCTGGTCGGGGAGGTGGGGGGACTGGGGGCGCACTGGGCTGGATGTGGAATGTGGGAGGGTAAGGGGGGGGGGGTTGTAGATGAGGAGAAATGAAAAACAAAAGAAAAACGTTATATTAAAAGAACGTGAGAACAGTGACAGTGCAAGGTAACAGGGGAAGTAACATGAGGTTGAACACCTTTACAAGGAAGGGCAGCTACAGGTGTGTGAGCCTATGTGGAATGCAAGACTAGTGAGCTACAGTACCTGAAAATAAATAAAACTGTACCGAAAAGCTACACTCTTTCATGTGCTACCTCGGGTTCGAACCCGGGTCTCCTGCACACGTGCTGAAATGTTTACCACTGAGCTAATGGAGCCTGCCTGCTTGCTCAGGAGAGAATTTGAAATTTGACCTTCAGGCAGTACTAGCACTTGTATCAAACCAGTCAGACACAGGATCTAAGGGCGGATTCACACTGCAGTCCGAATGATTTGAACTGTTCCCGAAAACAGTTGCCTGGTCCCTGTTGGCCAGCATTTACATTGGCCAAGATTCTTCCGTGCCTGGACTCCCTGGAGTACACTTCATTCAACTGTAATGGTATACTGACTGCCTTTGAAACATCACAATGTAACGTTGTCTGTTATCATCGTATAAAGCTGGTTGCACACTGCACTGCGGTCTTTCGTTGCGTTTTGGAAATCCGAAATCGGGAGGCCAGGGAGAGAGAGAAGAAAGAGAGAGAGAGCAGTGGCGACAGCTGCGAAAATCGGAAAAACGTGATTGAAATAACGTGAGGTTGATTTCTTTATTTACGCGCTCCGAAATTCACTCCGATATTCGGCCCAGAAAAACGCAGCAGTGTGCAAAGACCTTTACAGTAATGTCACTGGTGCATCCTTGGTATCTTAACTCTATCAACGCTTTGGACGTTCCCGTTCGCCCCATTTTTCCCGGCGGCGCGATGCCAATAGTACGTTCTTTGGCTCGTTCTTTTGTACCTTGGTTTGATGTCTGTAAACTGATGAGGGGTCGCGCGGGTGTGTACCGTAGAGACAGCTCCCGTAAAAGTGCTCTCAAAAACCCACTGGACGTTAGCATCAATGGAGTAACAAAACACTTCCATTGTTATTTTCTCTGGGTCTATTGCTCTGTAGCGATTGAGCGGCCTTGACGGACGGTAGCCTACCGCGGCCATTTCACATTAATTCTTGCATGAGGATGCCCTCTACTGCTGGAATAGCGAAAGTACACCTATTTAAGGAGAAAATAAAATAATAATGATAAAATAAAATAAAAACATCTTTGTCTATAACATCGCAAAGGTAAGTTGCTTTTGCTGGCACAAAACCCAATAAATAAATAACAACATCTGGCAGTAAAACAGTTAATAGTGACGTGACGTCACAGAGCAATCCTTGTTATTTTTATCCTAGCAGAGCTTAACCACTTCCTTGTTTATGGAACGATAGCTTCACATTGCAGCGCACCGTTCTCGAGGACGCATCAAACAGACTCGAGACTACCTCTGGAGGTGGTCTCGGGGCCGGTGCGTTGATCCGTTTCGGAGGACAGTAAGCAGGCTTCACACTATCAAAACATCTGCCAAGTATCCTCGACTACGCACCCGAGACCGCAGTGTGAATCCGCCCTTATGTCTCAATAGAAGCAGGGAGACCCCTATTGTATAAGTTACTCTACCATAGCGAAAATAATACTGTATTCACACAAAAAATATTACAGCTTTAAAGTTAGGTGCAAATTGGTCGGGACACACACACACAAATTTAATCCTAAAGAGTAAATCATTTGTGGCATTATATGACTCAATGAGAGATGACTGGTGGATATATAACATCATGACCTCAACATCATGAGAAATATGTCTCTAGGGGCGCCCGCTGGCCTACTGGTCCAGGTGCATACCACTTAGGCATTGGATAGGCATGGATGCCTGGTGGCGCTGCCGGTTCAATTCCCGATCCGGACGACCTTTGCCACATATCTCTCCCCCAAATCTTGAAAAAAAAAAAAAGAAAGTCTATAGGCCAACTTTGATTTACAGTAGTTTCTCCATGACTGACGTGCGCAGGCGTTTCATCGTGCTATCTGAAGTGTAATTAATTCTGTTTAGACATTTCAGTCTGTGTTGCTCCATCACCCCACCACCAAGGCTCCCCAGGAGGAGATGGAGTGAAATATGTCTCTAGGCCAACTTTGATTTACAGTAGTTTCTCCATGACTCCATCATTCCACTGTTGTGTGCGCAGGCATTTTATCGTGCTATCTGAAGTGTAATTAATTCTGTGTATTAGACATTTCAGCCTGCGTTGCTCCATCAACCCACCACCAAGGCTCCCCAAGGGGAGATCTCCAAAATGTTTCTCATAAATACTTTCCACATCCCCTACATGTAGCATTATGTTGCCCCTACTGGTAGAAATCTCCACCCGTGTTTGGATCATCTACGCCAGTGGTTCTAAAATTTTGAAATTTGAAGGTCTCCACTTAACTTTGACAGTGTACCAAATGGGCCCGTCAGGGTCCATTTGGTTCCATTTGTACACTGTCAAAAGTACAGACTTGTAAGGGTCAATTTAGACCCCTATAAAGAGTCACACGCTTTCTTTTCGTTTAATTTTTTCATGAAACGTTGGCTATTGACAGGATTTTCCCATTGCATCATTGTGTTTTTCATTAGTACACTTTAGTCTCTAGTCTCTAGTCAGTTTGTAGATATAATTGCCTGTGTGGTCAATGAGAGGAACATGTTGAACCATGAACATGTAATGTTTACTGACCAGTCCTATAACCCTTGAAGTTACTAGCTCACATTGGATAGCATCTACAAACATGCATGATTTGTACCAGGCTTGAATAAACAATTTTGTTAAATAATTATTTGTGATATTCCCTTTATTACACAGCCATGTATAACAATGACTGGACTGTTATATAACCCTTACAGCTATTAATCACATTCTAACAGACAGTTATTTGGAATTTAATGAAATGTTTTCTAAATTATTTAAGCGACACAGAATAATAAATAAGCATTACTTTTAAAATAAGGTTGAGAACCACTGCTGTAATGTTCATCAGTCAGTGTAGTGTTGTTCTGGAATGTAACAGTGACAGTTTAGTTAATGGATCTCATTCAACAGAAAGTGAAAATGAAGGTCAACGAGGATCCAAGTGATAATTCAATGACAGCTGCAGTATATGTGTTTTATGGACCTCATCTCCGCAGTGACCACTTGCATCTGGTGACTGACTGTATCGGACACAGTGGGAGATGTGATGTCCCACATCCTAACTGGATCAGTGCATGAAATGTCTTTGTTCGTGGAAATTGCAATAAACAGATATATATATTATATATATAAAAAAAAAGTGTTTATTTGTAACTCAAATATTTGCTTCTGGGGCGAACCCTGGAACAACATATTTTGAGATGGGGTCCGTGGCCAAATACATGTAATTTTGGGGGTCGTTGTCCTTGACATGAAAAAGTTTGAGAACCACTGATTTAGAAGAAGACATTTATAGAATCGGGTGAATATATTCAAAGACTTGCACAAATTGTCATGATTTAAAAATTGGTGCCGCACTTTACACACACAGTCCCACAAGTTAGAATTTGGCTTTGAATGAATTATGCGGCTACAAAATAGAATCCTCTATGTTACTCATAAACTCTTACTGTACATTTAATGTACACTAAGGGTTTTACTATATGTGTGTGGAAAAAACAAAATACATGTTCTGAGGTAGCTGTTGGTGGTGGGGTGAGGGTGGATAGTGGGGTTTAGGGTGTGTTTGAAAGCCAGAGCAGCGCGTGGCCCATTCAACACAGGCGGGGGGCTGCTGGGGGTTTGGGCTTGGTGAGGGTGGAGGAGGGGGTGGGGGTGGAGGAGGGGGTGGGGGTGGGGGTGGAGGTGGCGTGGAGGAGCACACCCTCACCAGAGAGCAGGCGGCTGCGTCGCGAGGCCTCGGCCGCCAGCGCGCAGGAGATCTCGATGCGCTTCTCCTGCTCCTGAAGCTGCTGCTCGCAGTTCACCGGAACACCACCGCCGCTGCCCTCCGAAGGGCCGTCCAACAGGGGGACCACGTTCTGCAAACTGGAGGAGGGGAGGAGAGGAGAGGAGAGGAGAGGAGAGGAGAGGAGAGGAGAGGAGAGGAGAGGAGAGGAGAGGAGAGGAGAGGAGAGGAGAGGAGATTATTTTATCATCAAAATGGTAAATGCCACATGCCAACCCCTGTCTAAAACGGCTATTAATAATCGATTATGTCACGTTGCTGAAGCGATTCAGAATCGTGCACGGCCAAATCGCGATGCATCGATGAATCGATTATTGTAGACACCACTAACACACACACTCGCGAGCGCACAGGCATGCAGGTACACACGCAGGCACACACACACACACTCTTTCAGTTTATAATAACCCTGGAATAGTTGTGAAATGCATACTTTGATTTGGCAATGAGGGTCTTGATCCTCTCTACTTTCTTCTGCTTCTCCTTCTGCTCCTCTGGGCTCAGAGGAGTGGTGTCCACGTCCACATCCAGGTAACGCTCAGGAATCAGTACCTTCTCTGGGGCCATCAGCTGGAAACAGCAGGAATACATACATAACGTTGTTGTCGGGTGGAAACCTTGTACGTCCAAAACCGTTCGTTTTGAATAGGCCTATATCATTTAAAAATTTTAGAATAGTGAAAATCCGAGGCGTTGGGTGCTTGTAGATCTGCTATTTTCACTAGTTTTTGCGACAGTCTTGTATGATGAAGCAGGGCTTTCTTTACTTTACGAAAAAACATACACATTTGGAACCTGGAGATACGAGGTTTCTGCCCGACAGTGACGATAAACACACTTATGTATAAATATTATACTATTTAAACCTCCCTGCTCACAGCCAAGCCCCCAGAACCCAGGGCTAGACTTGAAGCACAAGCGATGGTGGCCAAAGTTGGAACTGCAGACGGTGTGAAAAAGACATGCACGAGCAAAGGAGCGCGAGGCTGGGGTCTACACAATAGGGTTCAATGGACGTCGAGTGACGTTTGTGACTTAATTACGTCTCGGCGTAACAAATTTTGGCACATAATTATGTGCCAATTTCCCCCACAATGCACCGGAATTCAGCTACTTCCTCATGCTTCAAAACGCCACTGAGCACTTGCATTGGAATGAATTGCTGGGGGTGGGGCTGTCCGCTCTCTATTATATATAATGTCACCGCTAGATCGAGAATCAGTTAGATCGAGAACCGGAGCGCTCGTCATGCGGCGCGGGGCGGAACAAGCGGTCGCTTTGATCCTCAACAACGACAACGTGGCGTCGGCAGGAATGATAGCGCCTCACCCCACGGAGGTTAGGGTTAGGGTTAGGGTTAGGGTTAGGCATAGTTTTACTGAGGTTAGGGTTAGGGTTAGAGTTAGGCATAGTAAGCTAATACTGAATGCATGTATACAGCTAGGGCAGGGCTCAAACTCCTGTCCTCTTTGTCAAAAGTTTGGACAGCCTTTCTGAACACAAGGCAAGTCAGAATGAACTATTGTGAAAACCTTCCCACACCCACCTGACCCTCTAAGCTAATACTGAACCAAAATAACTTAATGTGACACATTGTGAGCTTGCAGATCGACTGTTATCGGCAATGTCGTACGTCAAAGTATAAATCAGGCTTGAAGTGCCCCTAATTGTTTAATAATAATAATAATAATAATAATATAGCTTGGATTTACAGTATATAGCGCTTTTCTAAATACCTCCCCAAAAAAGTCGCTTTACAAAGAAAGGAAAGAAACAACTTTATTAAGATTGCCATATAGTACAAAAATATAATTTATTTAACTTTGAAAGTTTTAGACATTTTATGGATTCCTGTCTTGTGTTCAAGGTTCTCAATGGGCTTGCACCTCCACCACTGAAACGGTTCATAAAACCTTGTGAAAGTGGTGGCAGAACAACAAGGGCTACTACCAGGGGGGACTGTGAGGTACCATCCAGGCAGAGCGTGTTTGGTAACACAGTTCTCTCTGTTAGAGCCTCCAATATATGGAACAGTCTCCCGACTGAAGTAAGACAGTCCTCCAACTATCTGACCTTCAAGTTCAACCTCAAGAGGTGGCTTAAATCAAATCAAATTTGTAATCATGAGTAATTATCTGCTCCATCTGTTACTGGAGTTGCTCATAATTGGCTAGTATTAGTCCCTTTAACAATTTACTATTTTACTATTACTATTTACTATTCTATTACTATTTACTATTACTATTTACTATTACTATTTACTAAAATTTTACTGTTGTCGGCTTTGGCCGTAAGAGGTGGCTTAGAGCAAGTCAAACTTACAATCATGGGTAACTATCGGCTCCATCTGTCACTGGAGTCACTCAACTTGTTATAAGTATGCCCCCTTAATGTTGTACTGTACTGTTTTGTTTTGTTTTGTACTGTATTGTATGTATTGTATGTTTTGTAAGAATAGCCTTACCATCACTTTTGTACAGCCTGCCCAGGGACTACAGATGAAAATTAGCTCATGGCTAAATCTGGCTCATTTACATTGATGTTGAAAAACTGACATGTTGATCAATGTGCTTTGTCCCTGACAAATAAAATAAATTAAAAAATTAAAAAATTAAAAGATAAGAACAATAGGTAGGTAATAAGTGTTTCACCTCTTTGTTGATGTCCATGGCATAGTTTTCCGGCTCAATCTGTAACCGTCTAAGCCGTGCAATCTCCTGCCTGGGGGACTCCACCCCCTCGCCACGAACTGCTGCTTCCAGGTCCTTGATGTCCACCTCGTGTGCTGTGAGCCGCCTCCGAACCTGGACACACACACACACACACACACACACACACACACACACACACACACACACACACACACACACACACACACACACACACACACACACACACACACACACACACACACACACACAATTGACTTAATCATAGTGATTGTATTGGACCACAGTACCCTGAGACGATACAGTTATGCAATACCGTGCGAAGTCCACATGACGAATAACATGGTTATGTTGCTGTTTTCGGTAATCTGAGCAAGTGGGAACATGTACTGTAGAAGTTGAACACAAACAGTAAAGGTCCCAGAATGGAGCCTTGCAGAACTCTGCATGTTATTTGTCTCGGCTCAGTAATTACCTATAGCAGACAGACACGGACGTCTGAGGACCACCTAGAGAGACACAAGGTCTCTGTGGAATTAAGTATGATTCAGAGCAGTTTAGAGCTGTGCCAGAAAGTCCTGTCCGGTTTTCCAGCCTGTGCAGTAACATGTTGAAAGCCTACATGAATAAGTCAAGTCTAATAATAGCCTATGTTGTGGTCTACTACTGCACTGATTCCCAGATACTGGATCGGGACACATTTGTGGGTCACACTTTTTTTTATGTGTCCCTTATTTATTTATTTATTTGTTTGTTTTGGGTTTTAATATTTTTTCAAAACATTTTCAAAAAACATTACCAAAAATGCAACATTTTTCATGATAAAAAAAATGCAATGATTTTCATGAATAAATAAAAGAAAATCTAGGAAATTCCATACATTCGAAAACAAATGTTTAAGAAGTAGTGAAAATATCTACAAGCTCTCAACATGGCGCGAAGCAACATGCTGTGAGCTTGTAGATCTGCTGTTTTCACTAGCTTGGTTCCCCGGGCAAAGGTCTAATCTCTCTTTTAGGTCTCGACTCGAGCTAAAAAGTTTGGGAACCACTGGTCTTTCTGTGTTGTACTGTAATACTGAAATTCTGCCAATGTCTGTTCATATTGATACCATTGAAGACTTAGTTTAAAGGTACAGTATAGGTTAGTGATATGTTTTGGTTAAAAGAAGTGTTAAATAGCTCTATAGTTTGATAGTAATCATTGCTATAAAGTGTTTGTTCAGTAACAGGGGTCTCCTGGTCTCTCAAGCTCTTTGGCGAACAGGAAATGCATTTTCAGGTTGGGATACCCATTTTGTCCAGTCAGGGGAGAGAACTCATACAGGAAGGATACAGGCAAAACTGTGCACTAGAACATTAAAATTGAAGCTGATGAATGGGTATTAATATCTCCTGATTGGCTGAAGAGCTGGGGAGACCTGGGCGGGACTACTGAACAAACATTCTATCACAATGACTACTATCAGAATATCAGGCTTTTTTCACACACAAAAACCCCCATTTTGTTTTAACCTAAGAATATCACTTACCCTACCTGTAACAACAGCAGTCTCAGTGCTGTGGCGTGGCTGAAATCCTGATTGGAAGATATCAAAACCATTGTTTAGTTCTAAGAAGTCGTTTAGTTGTTGAAATACAGCTTTGTCAATTATCTTACTTAAAAACGGGTTTGCCTATACTTGTTCATTATTGATGTGTCAAGATTATTATTTTTTGGCCTGTGGGAAGCAGCCTGAGAAAAAGGCAATTTGTAAAAGATCCGAGCCCATGCAAAGCCTGTTGGCAGAGTATCAAGGCAGCAGGAGGATTTCAGATGTTGTATAATGGCTTCCAAGTTTACACGCACGCACGCACGCCGGCACGCACGCACGCAAGACACACACACACAGACACCGCAAGACTCACATTACACCTTTACCAGTTTAGGAAGCAGGAATTGTGCCTTTTGAATTGTTTGTAAGTTAGTGCAGGAAAGAATGTACTGGGATCTGTAATGTTGCCTTTGTTTCCCCATGTGCTGTTACTAGTAAGACGACAAGCGAGGTCGCGCCATGTTTTGGCCATCTGGCCAGTGATTTATATCGGACCAGTTACCCATATATGGAGACCGCTGGTACCATATATGGAGATCTGTATATGGAGATACTGTATTCTGTGAGATCCCAAACATGCTTACTCAGTTATTCGTTGTGGGAAAGTCCTATGATGTCTATGACATCTGACTTCATACCCTTTTATGTCCATACATGGAGATCCCTTTCTGTAGAACCAGCCATACAGATATGGGCTGTCTTGGCCATCTGTCTTGACCATATATGGTTTCTGTTAGTGTGGTATGAGGCCTCCATGTGGGCATTCCCATATGAAGTCCTGTTAGATATGGGCTTAATATTGATGACATCAGGGACTCCATATATGGGCATAAAAGGGATTATGTTAGTGTGGTTCCCCTGACATCACAGTGACGTCAAAGCATGATGTCAGAGCGGAAAACCCATAGACCTTACAAAAGTGTACACGTTCAGACGGACGGACGGACGGACGGACGGACGGACGGACGGACGAGTCGGACGTAGACGGACAAGTTGTGACGGTTGCAATTATTTGTGTGTGTGTGTGTGTGTGTGTGTGTGTGTGTGTGTGTGTGTGTGTGTGTGTGTGTGTGTGTGTGTGTGTGTGTGTGTGTGAGAGAGTGCATGCATGCATGCATGCATGCGTGAGTGCGTGTGTGTGTGTGTGTGTGTGTGTGTGTGTGTGTGTGTGTGTGTGTGCGCATGCAGATGTATGTGTATGTGTATGTGTATGTGTATGTGTATGTGTATGTGTATGTGTATGTGAAACGCCAATGGTTAATTCCCACATTCGCATAATAAATACAAAGCATTCAATCCACATTCCCAATTGTGTTGAAACTGGTGTAATGCAGTGGTTCTCAAAGTGGATTCCAAGGACTCTGTTTGTTCCTGTAGGGCAGTCTAAATTGACCCTGTAACTTGTATGCTCGTTTTTGCAGGTCTGAGGCCCTAAGCTAGTTGCAGAATAGATATTCTGCATCTAGCTTAGGGCTTAACTCAAATCTTTGCTTCTGGGGGTCCCTGGAACAAAATATTTTGAGATGGGGGACCGCGGACAAATACATATCATTTTGGGGGTCCTTGACATGACAAAGTTTGAGAACCACTGATAAAGCAACATACTTTTTTTTCAGAAAACTGTTAGGATTTAGAAGACATTTGTAGAATCGGCCTACAGTATATCAGTGGTTCTCAAACTTTGTCATGTCAAGGACCCCCAAATTGTATTTGGTCGCAGACCCCCATCTCAAAATATATTGTTCCAGGGACCCCCAGAAGCAAAGATTTGAGTTTAAAATGTTCACTCTGAATTTGGGTCTTGCCTTAATCTAGATGAAGAATAGATACACGCAGCTCAGACCCCGTTGGCAAACGAAAGGTCGCAACTCTGACAGTGTACAAATGGAACAGAGTTCATTTGGTTCAATTTGTACACTGTCAGAGTTAAGGGGAGACCTTGAAATGTGAAGGTTTGAGAAACACTGGTCCAACGTACCACTTTGTAGTTGGTGGACAGGTTGAGGCTGCGCCTCTTGTCCCTCACAGAGCTGCTCTGGTTTCTGCGGATGCGCTCGTTCTGCTCCTCCACACTCATCTTGGACTTCACCTCCGCTGGGAAGACTGCACTCTTTGGGCGCTCCTGGAAACAGGGGTGAAAGTAACTACCGTAAGTACATTTGCTTGAGTACTGTACTTTAAGTCCAATTTCGAGGTGTTTGTACTTTACTTGAGTATTTCTGATAAAAGTACAGCAGATACTTTTGCTGTACTTTTACTCCACTACATTTTTTTTGTGGAAAACTTTAGTTACTAGTTACTTTGCAGATATAAATTATAGCATTACAAAACACACATTAAGCACTTTAGCCCTGTTTTATACCTTGGCTATTTGGAAATAGCTGATCTACAAGCTCACAAGGTGTCTCATTGCGACACGTTGTGGGCTTGTAGATCTCCTATTTTCAAACATTTTGTACTTTTACTTTTGGTAATTGAAGCACTCTTTGATACCAATACTTTCATACTTTTACTCAAGTACATTTTGAATTCCAGACTTTGGGTGCCCAGTGCCCACACCAAAATACCTAGAGTGGAATCTGCCAATGCATTTCAATGAGAATGGAGCGGTTTCATGCCAGGAGAGGATTTCTGCAAAAAAACACTTCATTCTCATTGAAATGCATTGGCGGATTCCACTCTAGGTATGTTGGTGTGAGGGCACCCTTTTACTTGTATTGATACTTTCACTTAAGTAAAACATTTGAGTACTTTTTCCACCACTGCCTGGACCCAACATACAACATAATTCTACTGTTACACAGCAACATCTTCAGTGTTAACCGTTTAAGCTCTATAATATGTCATCATACGGGCGCATCGTGACCTGTTGTGAACTTAATAAATGAATAGATAAATTGCTCCTACACCGGGTCCAAATGTTAAACTACTATACTATGAGATACTGGTGGGCAGTCAAGCAGAAGCAGACCAGTGTTCAAATCTCACTGTATAAAGTGACCGTTTTTCCGGTAATACTGACTGCACAGTTTAATTTTCAATAATTATGAAGATGGGACTTCTGAGTTTAAAAAAAGTTTAATTCAATTCCAAATGGGATAAAAGGTTTATTCTGCCCATTTGGGGTATTTCTAAGTGCCGGATGTTCATCAGTTTAAGGTTCATTCTGATAATAATAATAAAAAATGAATTAAACGAATTTGTTCAAAGCCAATACAAAGTCGTTATAGTACAGTAAGGGCTGCTGATGGTTTCATTAGTGACAGCTGCCGGACGCTGCTAAATTATAATTGGGTAAACAAGTCCGAGTGATACTTTAATAGAGATGTGGAGTGTGGTTAATTGAAGACAACACCACTCAATAGAATGCCTCTCAGTGTGAAGCACTTATCCTTGATGGGGGTGATTACAGAGTCAAGCAATGTCTCAAATGGAAAAAGTGAAATGTGAAAAAAAGACCATGCCATCTCAATTTGTATTACATTTAAGGATTTTTTTTTTCCATTTAAATTAATTAATAAAACACAGGGGATATTTACGCAATTTACATGCAATGGGCCCCCGACCAAGTGTTTGGGAAACCCTAATCTATAGCTCCACTACAGGGCCGAACCAGAACTAGAACTTTCCAGAACCTGTGAAGTTCCGAGACCAAGTTCTGCTTACGTTTCCATAAAACCAGATCTAACCGGGAATGTCCCAGAAAAGATTTGGCCCCGCCCGAGGTTCCCAGAACTCAAGTTTAACTACATCAAGATCAGGAACTAAAAAATGTTCCCAGAACCTCATCTGCAACTGGGCCATGCACTATGGAAACAAAACCATGACCAAAAAAGAAATTGGTTCAGGTTCTGGAAAGTTCTGGTTCCGCCTCGTAGTAGAAAATGGGCTTTTGTTGTGCATTGGGAGTAAAAGGACTGATGGAGACCTGTTTCAAGACAAAGACCTGTAGGTGAAGGCAAGTGTACGTACTGTACTGTCGGTCAATACAAAGGCCTGGAAAATTGTACATAAACAGAATATTCAAGAGGTGTTGAGATATGAGGTACCAATGGATTGTAAAGTGTTAAGGTGGTTGCACACTGCTGCGTTTTTCGGGCCGAATATCGGAGTGAATTTCGGAGTGCGTGAATATACTTTGTAATTTGACAGAGGGCAAGGTACAAATAGAGAATAGATATTTGGTAAAAATTGTATTGGCAGCGGGGAAGAAAGTAATTAAGGAAATGGGGTCAGATGGAGCCTCCAATGGGTGGAGTTGGTGGAGGAAATATTTGTTATGGAGAACACATAAGGACGCTAACAGAGACAGTGGGGTTGGGAAAGACACATGAAACAAGGGGAGAGCCTTGTAAACCAGGCTCCTCCTGTCTTCTGATTCGAATTAGCACAAGGTAGGAGGAGTCAGTTTACTAGGCTAGCTTACCATGCGATGGACGTAAAATCAGAGTTGTAATAGGAACAGTTGTCATTGTGTTGTTTTTTTTGTTGGTTTTTTTAATGTGGTTTTTGTTTTTATGGCTTGTTGGGTTTTTAGGTCTGTTTTGTGTTGGCATGATGTGTGTGAAAGCTTAAACAAACTTTAAGTGATAAAAACCAAAACAAAGGCCTGTAGATCAGGCCCTTGTTCAAACTGCCAGGGTAATTGATGCCCCCCGAGGCTTAAGTTTCTGTTACATTGGTTTCCCTACAAAATAAATCAAACAGACAGCTGCAGTTGATCCAGAACGCTGCTGCTCAAGGCCTCAGTAAGACCAAGAAAGTGTATCATGCTATTACTCCAAATCTATACCACCTCCACACTGGCTGTTAATAGAGCAAGAAGCATGTCAACCTTATTCATTAGGTTTATTATCACCTACTTCTATTAACACATCTTCTGCCTAACCTGACCACAGACGTGTTTACTCAGGTTAACGGTGCTCCACCACGGCTGAGTTAACCCGACTGTGGTCAGGTTAGCTGGTTACCATTGTAACCAGGTAAACACCTGCTCCCGCGGCCGCTGGTGAGCTAAGAAACTCCATATCCCATGATGCAATGCGGCCATTCAGATCCATACTGTCCACACTGGAAAAACAGCTGTTTTCTCCCCTCTTTTTTCTTCTCTCTCCTCACGTTGCACAACGGGTTCATTTCAGCTCTCTCTCGGTGGAGCATGGACATTACTGCATGGATTATGTTTTCCCCGCACGAAAGAACAGGGGTGGCCGCGCACACCGTGTGCACGTGCCGAGTGCACGGAGGCACTCCAGAACAGAGAAAAATATAAATTGTCGGGAGGTAACTTCTTCAGATATCTGCAAATACGAGACTATGTGTCATGGCAGCCTGAGCCTGGCTGTCCTGTCTGTTCTAATGTTTCTGTTTATATGTCTATTAGGTTGGAGCTGTTTTTCCACCTGTGGGGAGGTGTGTCCTGGCAATCACCTGGCTGGTCTCCATCTGGCAATCACCTGGCTGGCTACAAATACCTGGCAGAAACGGAACGCCATGCTCTGTGATAGACGTTTTTACAGCCAGTGCACATGTCTGTGCTTTAAGCATTAGGTCAGTTACTTTCTCCAGTTCAGCTGCTAGCTTGCTTGAGATCCTGATCTGTATGGCCTTCGCTAATCTTTGGTCTCTTTCCTCAGCCAGCCAGACTACTCCCCACATAGCTCCAACCTTTGAAGAGGACTAGGCCTGAGGACAGACCCCAGAGGGGTGAGATGCCATGGGCTCACGTGGGCTCGGCGAGCCCACACTTATTTTGCTGCACGCACGCTCGCCTCATATGCACACACTAATTAACAATAAAAACACTAATTAACAATAAAAACAGTGTGCGCGCATGACGTCATGAATTTAGAGGACCCACACTTCTAAAATCCATATCACACCACTGTTTACGATTTGGACCTTCTTAGTTACTCTTGATACCTTCCCTGGCTTAACAGTTTTGAAGCCTGTTTTTCAGTTTTTGGACTTTTGGCCAAAAATGTGGCTCAGTGACCTTACCAACACGTTACATCTTGAAAGGATTAGATATACTCTTGGGGAAAAAAAAACATATTTTGATAAAGTATGGTCGCCTCTCACAGAATACCTTGCATCAGTAACATACGGTAGGCTATCCTTGGATGGTCGGGTGTCAATGACGGTGGAGTAGGGACGGGTGGGAAGGGGATGGGACTTTCAGAGAGATTTATAGAATTAACAAATAGAAAAAGAAACAGAAACAAAGGTTTTTCAGGCCAAGGAGAGAGAGAGAGAGGAGAGAGAGCAAGGGACCCAGTGGCGAGAGTTGTGAAAATCGGGGAAATCGGGCAGTGTGCAAACGTGATTGACATAACGTGACGCGCTCAGAAATTCGCTCAGATATTGGGCCGAAAAAACGCAGCAGTGTGCAAAGACACAAAACGTGGAGAAGCAGCGTTCAGTTTTTATGCACAACATATCTGGAACAACCAGAAAACTACAACAGTATTTCTAAATGTCCTTTTATATTGTGTTTCTTCTGCACTGTCTTCTAAGTTTTTTAAGCAATTTAAATTGCCTTGTTGATACAGTATGTGCCATACAAATAAATTAGCCTTGCCATATCATTTAATAGTTTTATGACTGCATGCTGTGTTAACATTAAAGTTATGCCGTTCATTATTATTATAATTTCTTTCTCCACTAAACCATCTCAGGTCCTACAGAGAACTGTGAAACTAATGGAGGAGAGGGGACTGAATAAGGTATTGAGGGAATGCTGGACTGTACGAGCAGTACTGGCGTGGTTTCACTTCAAATCAAACCCTTGAAAAGCGAGGCAAATGCAATTTTCAAGGATCACTTTGATCCTGTGGTGAGGAAGTTCATTGTGAGATGTTAGGCCAATCACTGAACAACATGACACTGACGGATGCTATGAAAACCTCAAAATGATGGATTTTTGGGTGATGAACATTTGACCAGTTCACCTGTTCTAGCGCTGACGTTAACAACCCGATTAATTGCCCATGTGGAAAAGCTCGCATGAAGATAAAATGGTGCATTCATATAGCGCTTTTATCCAAAGCGTTTTACAATGTGCATTACATTCACCCATGTAATGACACCTAGAGGAATAGAATACACATATGGCTGAACATAAAGCATTTTTACATCAAGGAAAGTTACGGGAAAGTAACTTAGAACAAGAGGATCTCTAGAAGAGAAAACCAGCACTCACGGAACTGTCATTTAAGCCACTTTAATTAAAGTGTGTCAGTTGGCATGGCACGCCACAGAGCAAACTCTTCTAGAGATCCTCTTGTTCTGAACATAAAGCGTGCCATCTGAAATGGTAACTTGGACAAATGCCAGATCTTTGGGTCTGAATGCTGATCCGAATATTGGAGAGTCCTTGAGGTCACTGATGTTTGACTGATATTTTGAATATTTAGTTGTCACAAAATCTTAAGACAAAACCTGGACAAAAGTTTCATGGCACACCAGTGTGCACATGAATAAGTTACATTCCTCACATGCCTTTAGGTTCACCTACCCGGGAAATACCATTTGGCATCTTGCCATTGCGGCGGGTGACCCCGTCAAAAGTGCAATCTGGTTCATCAGTGGGCGACTTCGTCCTTGGGGGAACAATGCCAACTATACGCAGGCACACAAAAGACAGAAAATATCAGACTATGGGAAAGAAGATTAGGTCTACACCTCTGTGAATAGGAATTAAACATCTCATTCCCACAGTACTTTGATTTGATGCGATATGTATGTGTTATAATTGTGTTATATTTACGGATCACAGATCATAATTATACGTACAATGGGTATAATCACAAGCACTATGAGGTTGGTTATTCTTATTTGAAACAAATAAAATACGGATGAGCTTTCCACAAGTCGGCTAGTGGGTCCCGTGGGTCCCGTTCAGTAGGTGTGCGAAGGGTTGTGTGTGTGTGTGTGTGTGTGTGTGTGTGTGTGTGTGTGTGTGTGTGTGTGTGTGTGTGTGTGTGTGTGTGTGTGTGTGTGTGTGTGTGTGTGTGTGTGTGTGTGTGTGTGTGTGTGTGTGTGTGTGTGTGTGTGTGTGTGTGTGTGTGTGTGTGTGTGTGCGTGCGTGCGTGCGTGCGTGCGTGCGTGCGTGCGTGCGTGCGCGTGCGTGTCTGTGTATATATATATATATCGACAATCTCGAAATGCGTTGTGAGCTTGTTGTCAGCTATGACACCGTTGTGTATAAAAGTATAAAAAAAAACAGTCAAGTGGTTAATCGATTCATTGATATAAAAATGTAATCAAAAAGGTATTAAAAAACAATTATTCGATTAATACAATCGTCAAGACAATAATGGCTAGTTGCGGTCCTACCGTTCAGAGAAATAAACAACTGGTCAGATGTAGGCCTACCTTTATTCATGTTGGACAGCCTTTCTTGCTCCTGCTCCTGCACCTCGTTGGCATTTGGCCGTTCTCCATACTTGTGCTGCAACAAATAGAACCCACTGTCATCCAATCCAATCCAAACGAAACATCCTCTCAGGAAGTGAGGATGCACAACTCATCCAGAGCCGTTCACTACCGCCACTGGAAACCAGAATGCATTAGAGTGTAGGGATGGGACGATATGAAAATTTCACGTCACGATTATTGTGACCAAAGAAATTGCGATTTACGATATTATCATGATAATCAAAATATCCCTACATCCATTATCCTGGGGCGGAACATTTGCCAAAAAAATAGACGATCTTGTAGATCGGCTATTCTTTGGCAAAGAGATTTGGTAGATAGTGGAAAAAAAGAGGGTTTAAATGGTACCGGATATGCAGCTCGGCAAATATAAGGTGAATTGATCCCAGTGCATGACGGAGGAGGATAATTTCACGATACATTTAAATCTCCACGATACGAGTGTTTTTTTTATCAGGATAAAGGATAACAACGATTATCCTCCCATCCCTATTAGAGTGGTTCTCAAAAGTCTCTCTGGGACCCCCATAATGAACTATGTTTGAGCATACAAATGGAACCAAAAATGCCCTAAGAGTTACAGACCTGTGAGGGTCCATTTGAAACCCCCATCAACCATGTGGGATCCTGGCCTGAACTCCACTTTGAGAACAACTGCATTAGATAATGTGGATACAAACGATAAGATCAGGGAGTTTCTTTTATTTCTCCATTAAAAAGAACAAACATTTTGGATATCCAGCCTTCGTCAGTGTGTCGTCACATGCACTGTGACGAAGGCTGGCTAGCTGAAACGTTTGTTCTTCGT
The DNA here is from genome assembly GCF_963921795.1 of Nannobrachium achirus. NCBI lineage: Eukaryota > Metazoa > Chordata > Actinopteri > Myctophiformes > Myctophidae > Nannobrachium > Nannobrachium achirus. The sequence continues at coordinate 48,067,871 of NC_137815.1, forward strand.
GAAGGCATATGGAGAAATAAAAGAAACTCCCATATCTTGCCACTCTGGGTGTGAGTGCGACCCTTCACATGATTGCCAAATGTCATTGTTTTAAGAAGACAAGCACCAGAGGAGTCAGAGCGCAGTGGTAAGAAAAGGTTTGGCCATTGGACACCAGAATTGATTAGATCACTTGTTCGCACTCTTTTTTATTTCAACTGTCATAGTTACAGACCTGTAAGGGTCCTTTTGGAACCCCACCCCCATCCCCAAGGAGCCCTGAGGGCAAACTTTGAGAACCACTGCATTAGATATGTGGATATCAATGATAAGCCTATGTTAACCACATGAACCCTAGCCTCCCTAATTCTGGGCATCTTGTACATTTTTGACGAAAAAGCCTGGAAAAGTCGCACTTAGGTTGTGGATTGGCTGTTTTCGGTGAAGAGATGTGGTATGTGGAGAGAGACAGAGAGTATATACCCCTGGGGAGACGCCAGCCCAGTCAGTGAAGAATATGGTTTAAGTGGTTAAAATAAACTCATGCCATAGCTAGCAGCATCCCTATTATTGACCATTAGCGTCAAAGCAGAGTCGTACAGTCTACACATGAAAGACACAGACAATAGCAAGACCACATCACTACACAGATGCACATACTGTAGAGAGCATGGTGGAAAAGACATGTCGTTGTGGGGAATTCCACACTTTGTCGTATCGTTGGCTGGAAAGAATGCTACCTGTTACTCTAAGCTAGACAGTGTGTTTGCATCCACAAGCACTAAAACAAATTCACAGCCGGCCCTTTGTTAGTGACGTTTTGCACGGCTTGATATTTGTCGGTGACCGGGAAGTCAACAAAACACTTAAGACTCCAACGGAGCTATGTTTTCGTCCATGCCTTACCCCTTATCACTAAATGTATTTGCCTTTTTTTTTTACTATTTTTAAAAAATACTTAAAATAGTCAGTGGATATTAATAAAACCTGGGAATAAATTCCTTACCAAACGATTTTGTCACCAATGTGTTCGTAAAGGTGTCTAGTAATATATCTAACAAAGTTTGAAATTCAAAATAACTTTGGGTCTCATCCACTTACTATACACTATACTATAAAGGAAAAAATTACTCCCAACAAATCTGCTTTAAGTGGGATGTGAAGGTCCCCCCCCCAAAACGATGGTTCCCACTGAGCACGCCGTCTAAAAGTGGTCTAATAGACGTATAGATTTGAAAGTTTTTTAGTGGTCTAAACTTAGACTAGACGACTAATAGACTTCTAATAGTCGTCTAAATGTAGACGGTCTATATTTAGACGACTATTAGAAGTCTATTAGTCGTCTAGTCTAAGTTTAGACCACTAAAAAACTTTCAAATCTATACGTCTATTAGACCACTTTTAGACGCCGTGCTCAGTGGGTTTAGAGATGAGTCATTATAACTTTTCACAGTTTCATGGGATCCATATTTAGCCCAAGGAATGTTTTTCGTGCAAAACAAATGCTTCCAATGGATTCAGAATAATTAAAAACACCTAGTTAGACCCCTCACTTCCCACTTAAAGGAGACTTTTTGGGAGTAATCTTTTCGATTTCTTGGTGAAGAAATCGTTTGGTAAGGAATTTATTCCCAGCTTTGACAGGTATTCTGATAATATTCCCTGATTAAAATAGCCGATCTATATTGAAACGTTGTGAGCTTGTAGATAAGCTATTTGAAATATTTAAAATTGTTTTTCAAAATTGTAAAAAATGGCAAAAGAGTTTAGGGATGAGGGGTAAGACAAAAATAGAGGCTTATAGTCTCTCTAGATTTTGATCAGGAAATGTGTTTTAAATGTAAGAGTTAGAAATAGATTTGCCTGATTAGTTTGAAAACGGAATGATGAAAAAAAAGTAATAGAAAAGTAAAATAACAATTTATTCTGACTCACTGATCACATCGCAACGCATTGTGAGCCCAAATAGGGATGCCAGGGTTAAAGTGGCTACGGTAAGGGGAACACACACCGGACGCGGAGGCGGCACGTCAAAACATACGGCCCATTATTTTCAATGAACTGTGACCCACACCGGCGGCGTGTGTTCCCCTTTAGAGCCATCAAAAACAAGGCACAAGTGGAGTTGCCCCCCTCTGGAACTGGAAGTGCTTTTTTGAATGCAAAAACACACACAGATGGAGATGAGAGACCGTAGGTGATGACAGGACATTGGATGGAGCATTGATGGAAGAATTATGTAGGGTCTGTTTTAACTGGCTCGGGGGGAGGGGGGAGGGGGTTGAAGGGGTTTGAGGAGGATGGCGTTTAAAAAAACAAACATTGAGAGGCGGGTTCTGTCCTCCCGTCTCAAAAATACCTTTCCGCCGTGAGACTCTTCGTCAAGGTAACCGTCACCAAAGCCCAAGCTGCGTAGCCAGGCGGCACTGTCAAAGGGCAGGGGAGGGACGGAGGGAGGGAAGGTCGGGGAGGATTCCAGAGGGTAATAGGATTTGGGAAGTGGGGGGCGCGGCGGGCCAGTTTCCTAAAGTCATTGGGAGGGAGGGAGCGAGGGAGGGAGGGAAGGAGAGAAGGACAAGGAGGGCAGGAGGTGGAAGGAGGACGAGGAGGAGGAAGAGAGAGCGCTGTGTGTCAGGAGGAGTGACATCAAGCCAGGCAGAGTGCAGAGCAGAGAGAGGAGTCATGGGGACGATTTTCTTTTTTCTTTTTTTTTTTTAACGGTGCCATGACCTCCCCGTTGGCGGTCAGGGGGGGAAAGGTCACGGCGCCCTAATGAGTTGCTTGGTCTCATAGTATGCATGAGGACCTTTCCATATTTAATATACTGGGCCGAAAGGGGAACAACTTTACGACCTCTGCACCTATTATTCCTTTGGTTCATCTATGTCATCAATACTTTTGAGTGTTTTCAATCAGTTATGACATGCTTGTTTAGTCACTTCAACGCTGAATGTTGAATTTTAGCCTAATAAATCGACATGCTTCTTTCTAAGCAGGGCTGTCTGTAGACACAAAGGTAAGGCAACCAAAGCTATGTTGAGGTCAACAAGTACAGGCAGCACATGCCTTCCTACAGTAGAACTTAAATTGCTTTTCCATAACGCTCACAATCTAGAGGTTAATGCACATGATGATCCTGTGCTGTCACAAGCACGCAGCGACAAAAGGACTCTAAAGTGAACTCCTAAAACATTTAATTGAGTTAAAAAGCCGATGGTTACCAGTAGAATGTCCCTTTCCTACATGTTCCAAAAAAGTGCATAAGGGAACTTAACTAAACCCCAGCCGCAGCCTATCATATAGGTCTCCCTTCCTGAATCAATTGCCATAAAGCTTTAATTGAATCAGGCAAGAGCACACAAATGGACTGTATGCTTGCTCTGTTCAGAAAGATAGATGTTGGAGATAGGTGCCGTTTCTTTATTTTGAATGAAAAAAAAATGAAAAAGAAAGGAAAATCCCCAGAGGCAGTGAGGATCATGTGGTGACCCCGGAGCAATCCAAGAAAGGTCACTTACAAGGCAGATAAGAATCTTTTGGAGTCTCGACAGCTAATTGACCTTTCTTTAAATTGCACTGAAGGCAAGCTAAATGAGTTGCTCAATGTCTCCACACGAGCAGCAGCAGACCAAGAGGACGCCAAATGGTAACTTTCTGCACGGAACATTTCTGTTTTAATTAACTCACTTAAGAAGATGGTTGACATGGGGCGGCTGTCTCTGTCATTTTTTTAAATAACATACCAATATGAATTGATTTACAAATGTCTGACACGCTGCACCACAAGGGTCAAGTACAAATGTGTGGATATTAATTACACCATTATGTAAGGTCATGCCTGTTTAAAGATGGGTCTGCATCAATATTCCACCTGAGGTCATACAGGGAGAAACTGATCGTGGTACCATGTAGTCATTGCCGCCAAACTGACCATTGGGGTAAGAGAGAGGCCGGATTCGCGCGCACACGCGCGACCGGGCCTGTAACGGTGACTGGTGGTGATACTCTGTGGTGGCTGCCCGGATATGTGTGCTTTCCAGTGTCGGTATATTGAGTTTTGGGAAATCATTAAAAGACAACAGGCTGGCCTCAGAAGAAGCGTCTTGGAACAGCAGGTGCTGTGCTTTGGGGACAGAGGAACGCCTGCTGTGAAACAGGTACCTCCGGCCATCCTGGTGGCCAGCCGGGCCAGGAGGCGGGTGAGGGTCTGGGTAGACGTCTTTTCGGTAGCCAATCATAGCCTGCTGCCTGAGTGCGCTTGAGGTCGTTTGACTGAGTGCCTGACCAACAGCGTGGGTTTGATTTGTATGTGAATTATGATTAGATAATTTGGAGTCATGTGAAGAGACCGGGGGTCGACTGGTCTGCCCTGCAGCCCTGGTTTGGACTGGATTAAAATATAGCTCAAATGTTGGGCTGAGTGTAGGGTTGGGGTAGTGGTCTTCCTCCTCTTCTACAGGCTCCAGTTTCAACAAGGAATCTCTGAGGGCTTGTTGGAAGGTATTAGCGGGCCACGAAAAGGGGGTACGAGGGTCTACTGGGAATGTTTGGTTGTCCTTAGTTTCAGAAGTGTAGGACATTACATTGCTCTTGGGTTTCGGCCTAAGTTTGACATCGGTTTTAGGTTCCGGTTCGAAACTGGAGCCTAGCCACGATTTGGGCCGAGGTCTGGGACTGGGCCTTCTACGGGACTCTGCACTGGTGCTAAAGTCAGCGAGGGTACAAGCGCATGGTTCTAGGCTGGTGGTGTTGGGGTCAAACCCCTGCTGGATGCGTCCCGTGCTTACCTCCGGGCCCAGCTGTTTGGTGGGGGAAGGCTGCGTAGCAGGCATTGGGGAGTAGGGGCTGAGTGGGCTGGTGAGGCTTACTGAGCTCAGGGGACTGGCTGGACTATTGGTGCTAAAGGAGCCTTGCGGACCGCCCACCACTGTAGGAGACAAGGACAGACAGACAGAGAAGAAAAAAGCGTTATAGTTATAATATTAAGATATATATTTGTATATCATTATTATGAATGACACACACACCCACACCCACACACACACACACACAATTTTCCAACGTTATCTTTGGATTTTTGGATTCCCCCGAAGAAAGACAAGTGGTGCGTGGGTTGCTTTCAACTTAGTTATTATGTGTGCCTGCGTGCGTGCGTGTATACCTCGGTGCTTGGCTGTGTCAGTGCCTCTGGATGAATTACTCTTGTGCAATCCCTCCAGCACATCTTGGACCCGCCAGAATTCCTTCTGGATGTGCCTGTGCACTAACTCACTCTGTAGCACGCCAGGGAGAGAGAGAGAGAGAGAGAAAAAGAGTGAGAGAGAGAGAGAGAGAGAGAGAGAGAGAGAGAGTATGGGGCAGAAGACAGTGAAAGAGTTTAATACAGGTCATCCTTGTTCTGTCAGTAAACATCTTCATAAGAGAAAGAAAAGGGAGTTACCAGGACACACAGTCGTCATATCATTACTCCTTTGAGGAGATTGTAAAAGACTATCCTATAATGGGGGTCAGGGTTACTATGCCCTGACACCCCTGACCACCTTTTGAGCACTGTATGTATGTAAGTATGTATGTATTGTCCACCCATAACCAGCTTCGCGGGACATTTAATGAAATGAACCCATACAAGAACCTGCTCACTTCTAACTGGGTGTGATTTTTAACCTTTTTAACATTAAAAGTCCCTCCAAAGGACTCTCAATGTCATAGAAAAGAGGCTGTCTACTACAGTATTTCTGGACATCATCATCTGGTAGAAATTGTGAGGTACATTTGTCACTCATCCATACTTCCTTCCCGACCACTGCCAAATTTGCAAGTTTTTGGCAAGTGTCAAGCGCAGAGCCTTGATAAATGACTGCTGTGCTTTTGCCTCCATTTACAGCGCGTAGCTCAGAACCCACAGATACACTTTGGCAACGGGCCGCCCCTGTCCCCTGTGTACGTTCTCGTTTAGACAAACAAGAACTTTTTATCGGTTTATGTGTGTATAACTCTGTGCTGAGCTAGCGGCACGGAGGAGCAACAGGAGCAAACAACTCACTGCCCTCCAACAAACAGGGGAGCGTCTTGGGCGGTCCTTCCTGCCCCCGGTGGCCATTAGGCTGCATAACAAGGCCAACAGCAGTTCTTCCCCATCTCTGAAGGAATGCTTAGATCCTTCTCACCCACTCTGTTGCCCTCGCCCATGGACTACTGCACTGGTCCCCAAACAGCGGGTTAGGACCCGTTTTTATGGGTTGCGGCCTTGCTAGACGCTTCGCCCTCCTGGCCCCCAAACTGTGGAATAAACTCCCTGTTGCACTTAGAACGGCAGACTCACTCCCTAGCTTCCGCCAGTCTGAAGACTCACCTATTCAGACTCCACCTTAGCCCATAGCACTTACAGTAGCACTTGCCTACCCTCAGTGACCATACATGTAATTTAGATAGCATTTTTTATATATTTCTTGTTTTTTATAAAGTTGTTTACTGAATAGGTGCATGGTCTACCCCCTTTTTTTCTTAGATGACTATGCATTCGATGTATTCGTGTTGATGTATTGATGCTTATTGTAACTCGCTCTGGATTAAGAGCGTCTGCCAAATGCCTACATTGTAAATATCCCCCCTTTTTTGTTGCCTATATCTTCTTTTGAATTATTATTTCAAAACATTATGTGTGGTCACTGGTCGGTCCATAGTTCTTCAAGTCTATTTATACAGTAATCCATTTTTGTTGGTAAATGACTGCAAATGTTACCAGGTCATCTTTGTCTTTTTTATATTATTATGTCACCATTTTTGTTACTAATGTTAATACTTCTCTTCTGCACTTTCTCAACCCATACCTGTATCTTTGTTTCATTCTTACTGCGTGCTGCGGTGACAACTGCATTTGCCCTCAGGATGAATAAAGGTCTATCTACAGTATGTCTCTATATTGTACCTGTCCTCCTGCGTTAAGTTGCTCCCAGAGGTCTCCGTGAATGGCATTGGCCTCGTCCTCTAGTGCTTCAAACTCCATGCGTGATGTGGTTAAAGCCTGGGGGCAAGACAAGGACATGCAATTTGTGGATAACCTTTTTAAAGAGTAACATGCTGTAGTGCAGACATCTAGTGCTGCACTGGCCTCTACAGGTTGAAACGTGCCAACTATAGGTTCCAATGCTGGGCACACCCCAAATAATAGTACCCGTTCAACCACTTTCAACCTTTTGTATCCCTGCAGGATTGGGACAATGATATGATATGATATGATATGGCAAGAAATGCAACGGATAGGCAATATTAATATTACTTTCCAGGATTTCTAGAATAGTCTTCTTTTTCAGTTCAAGTTGAACCGTATTAAATATGTTTCTGTCTCTCAGCTATGCCAAAAGTAAAGACAATGAGATTAAATGAAATGGATCTCCTGCTGAAACTGGGGCCAAGGATAGGATTGATGGCATATAGACAACACTAAGTAAAACTTAAATTTGTATATACTAGTAAGACACCTCAGGGTGACTTGCGACCTCAGGGTGACATGCGATCGTCACGCCAATTCTTAGCCATCTGGCCAGTGATGTATATGGGACCAGTTACTCATATATGGAGACCCCTTCATGATAGTTATGTTATGTCAAAACATGCCCATATATGGTCATTACCAAAAATGGGCATAATAATAATATCCTTAATAATGTCCTTAATATTGACAATATAGGAATCTCCATTCCTATATTGTATGGGCATATGGGCATAAAACGTACGTAAGTAATGCCAAGCGGGCCTTGGTGAGTTAGGGCCTTGGTTTGATGCCTGTGGATCTCCATATATGGGGATAAGGGGGTACCCTAACATTCTCATTTTCGGCCTGGGATTTATGACATCAGGGTTTTTTCTTTTTCTGGGAATGACCATATATGGACTTTTTATTTTATTTTATCCTTTATTAATAATAACTAGAAGCTGGGCCGCCCTGGCCAACTCGGGAACGATGTAAATAGAGAATGAATGCCCCGCCCTTTAATGCAAACCCCATTATACCTGTTGTCATAGGACCTGTTTTGACCATCTGTTTGCCTGTGTCCATTTATGCCCATATATGGAGATATCTGTATCTGTCTGTCTGTCGGCGTCCATTTTATGTCCATATATGGAGATCACTGCAGATATAGTTCTGGGTCCATTTTATGCCCATATGCCCATATATGGAGATATCTGTCTATTGCCCATATATGGAGATATCTGTATCTGTCTGTCTGTCGGCGTCCATTTTATGTCCATATATGGAGATCACTGCAGATATAGTTCTGGGTCCATTTTATGCCCATATGCCCATATATGGAGATATCTGTCTATTTGCGTCCATTTTATGCCTGCCCCATCCTTTAATGCAAACCCCAATATACCTGTTGTCATAGGACCCGTTTTGACCATCTGTTAGCCTTTGTCCCCACCCTTTAATGCAAACCCCAATATACCTGTTGTCATAGGACCCGTTTTGACCATCTGTTTGCCTTCTGTTAGCCTTTGTCCCCACCCTTTAATGCAAACCCCAATATACCTGTTGTCATGTTTTCATAGGACCCGTTTTGACCATCTGTTTGCCTTCTGTTAGCCTTTGTCCCCACCCTTTAATGCAAACCCCAATATATGGAGATCTCTGCACACACAGTACCGGTTGCGGAAAACTCTGATGTCAGACATCAGCTCCGCATTCAGGGATTCATTTTATGCCCATATCTGGAGAACGCGCGTGCCGGTGGGAAGAACGGTTCTCGAGATTCACATACATACATACACATTCACAGAGATTTTTTGTTGACTCCTGGCGTACGTGATGTCAGAGCCTTTAAGATCTCTGCACACACAGTACCGGTTGCGGAAAACTCTGATGTCAGACTTTATGCCCATATCTGGAGAACGCGCGTGCCGGTGGGAAGAAGGGTTCTCGAGATACGCGGATTACATACATACATACACATTCACAGAGATTTTTTGTTGACTCCTGGCGTACGTGATGTCAGAGCCTTTTATGAAGTGATGTCACAATGAGTCAGCGATTGTGCCGATTTCCTCAGGAACAGCCTGATGTTAACAATCAGCTCCGCGTAAGGAGATTCCGAACGTTTCGCGCCGCTTCGGGAAAACCGCATGCCGAGTCGGGCCGAGGCCCGGCACTGCACTCCGCGCCGCAGCGGGGAACGCGCGTGCCGAATCTGAAGCCGGTGGGACGAACGGTTCTCGAGATACGCGGATTACAAACAAACAAACAAACAAACAAACAGACAGAGATTTGTCGCATTTATAGATAGATATGTATCCATACATACAATATATGTTATGCCCATACATGGAGATCCCTATCTGAACCAGCCACACAGATATGGGCCATGCCTTTGTCATCTGGACAGTATTTTGGGGCTTTTTCTGCTTTTTATTGACAGTAGGCTGACAGGAAATGGGGAGAGAGATGGGGACTTGAGGTCGCAAGTCAGGACTTGAACCTGTGATGCTGCAAAAACTGGATTACCAGCCTAGATGTCTGGAACACTACCCATGTGTTCCAGAGTAAGTGATGTCACGTGCCATCCTTTTTATGCCCATATATGAGTAATTCTGTACCACATCACTGTGACTCACTGACATCACGTGACATCACTTCCTGTACTGACAGTCAGACAATACTGACAGTCAGACAAGCTACGAGATTTCTCAGGGTATAATGCGACCTTCGGTCGCAATAAGTAACGGTACATGCCAATGTATAGGATATGCATAGGACTTAAAACCCTTACGCTGGAGGCCTGAGAGAGCTCTCCTCTGATATTGATCAGCTGGTTCTGTAATGTCTCTTTCTTCAGCTGTAGTTTGTCCATTGCCAGAGGCTGGTTGTGGTACATCTCCATCTCCTGATGTGTGGCCACCAGTGCCCCCTCTAGGCTGTCCTGAGAACAACAGATGCACAGTAACAGTAGTTTGAGGTGAGGTGCACAATGTTCATGCCTGAACAGAGAAAATCCACTGGAAGTCAACAACAGGTAGGCCTATAGTCAGATTATGCGCTACCACAATATCTCTCTCCCTGAAAAACGATAGCCTAGACCTAGACCATACATGGGCAATTGGCAGCCCGGGGGCCACATGCGGCCCTCACCTTCACTTAATGCGGCCCGCAGGTTAATATCTGAATACTGAGATATTATTTATTTCAGCTGTTACAATTCCAAACATGCAGACATGACCCGCTTTAATTACTTCAGTCTATATCATTAGCTTAATGACTAGTAGCCTACTAGTCTTTTTTATGCCCAATGTATTTGTATTTTAAGTTCATAAAGTTAACATAAGAACATATAAATGCATTGGAAATTAAATACAAATGTTACTTTTCAGGATTCCAATTCAAAAATAACTAAAACCTATGCGTTTTGAGCTTGTAGATCGGCTATTTTGCTATTTTTGACTGAATATGCATTGTGGCCCTCTGGAGTGAGTGTGAAAATATAGTGTAAGTAGTAAATAAGTAAGTACATTTTATTTATAAAGCACCTTTCAAAACAATGTTACAAGGTGCTGTACAATGGACATCAATAAAAACAAGCAATACAAACAATAAAAACAAGCAATAATAACAAACAAATGGTTAGAGCAAGATAAAACAGGGCCCATAAGATAGGTAAAAAACTTCATGACAAAAAGTGCATACGAAACAAGTGAGTTTTCAGCAAGTTCTTAAAAACATAAATTGACTCAACATTTTTTACCAATAACGGAAGGTCGTTCCATAAAGTGGGAGCAACAGCTGCAAAGGCTCGGTCACCCTTGGTTTTTAGGTTAGACCGAGGGATGTCCAGAAGGCCTTTGTTAGAGGACCTGAGGGATCTAACATCAGGTTTTGCGGGTAGCAATTCAGTAATGTAATGCAGGCCAGTCCATATAATGCTTTGTATGTTATTAGGAGGATTTTGAAGTTAATTATGGATTTTATGGGTAACCAGTGAAGTGCAGCCAAGACCGGTGTTATATGAGCTCTGCGGTTTGTGTTAGTCAGGATTCTGGCAGCCGTGTTCTGTACTAACTGAAGTCGGTGGATGGAGGAAGAGCTAAGAGTAGAAGTAAAGTCTGTAGTGGCCCTATCCATCATCAAAGTTGCCCACCCCTGTCCTAGACTTACCATTATTCATACCAGCATTGTTAATCAAGCATTATAAGATGTACTTTTAGCAGCCATAGACAAACTTGGAGAATAGCAGCTTATCAGAAGAGGAAACCTCTTGTCCACATGCTTGTGGACACATGGTGTGTACCTTGTCCATTCTGAGCCTGTGGACCACAGCCTCCTGGTCCTTCACAATCCTGTTCTGCTCACAGAGTCGGCCCAGGATTTTCTAAAGGGGGGTTGGGGGGTAAGGGACACGTGGTAGAGAGCAACATGTGAGACAGAGGGGGAGTCACGTATTGCTCATGCAATGAGGCATTAAACCAACGGGAGATGGAAATAAATCAGGAAATAAGCTGCAGTGGGTCTCATGATAAACTCATTAGAATCATCATGGAAAGGTTTTGAAATTTGAATGCTTCACACTGAAGAATAAAAGAGTGGGGAGAATCAGGGGTGTAATGTATGATATGTTGTGTGTGTATGTGTGTGTGTGTGTGTGCCAATGAATGTGTTATCAGGGACAGATATACAAGCTCACAGCGCGGCACCGAGTGCCGCACTGCAAGCTTGTAGATCTGCTATTTTTTTTAAATCGTGAAAATTTGAATCTTTGAATATTTCAAATCCTTCTATGTGTCTATGTCAGTGGTGCTCAAACTTTTTCATGTCAAGAACCCCCAAAATGATGTGTATTTGGCCACGGAACCCCATCTCAAAATATTTAGTTCCAGGGACCCCCCAGAAGCAAAATTTGAGTTACAAATGTTCGCTTAAAAAATACATATATTCAAAGATTTGCACACATTTTCATGGGTATAGCAGATCTACAAACTCACAGCACGGCACTCAGTGCTGTGCTGTGAGCTTGTATATCTGCGCCACTGAGTTACCAGGGCCCATCCACCTTGGGCCCTGGTAACTCAGTCCCACTTTTCCCTCCCTTGTGACTCCCCTGTGTGTTATCCTCTGCACGCTATACTACTTACACTGGTCTCGATCTCGTTGAGTTTGAGTGTGGGATGGAGCTCCCTGCTATACACGTCGTGGAAGGGAGGCACCTGTGAAAATAAGAGGCAAACACAGTCATGCACTATAAGCTTCCTGCTCCGGCCGGGAGAAACTAAGCATTCACTAAATTCGATTAATTATTCTGAGACATGCCTGGGGGAAACATATCTGTTCACAACAGAGCCACTGCCAGCGAAGTAATGACCATACTACTGTTGACTCGGAAATTACTTTGCTGGCTGAGGAGGTTGTTTTTGTTACCATGAATATACAAGTTGAGCAGGTCCATAATAATCATAAATTATGTATGGAGTGTTTGAACAGCCCAACTACGCGTAACAACTGTTTTGCAATTCTGTTCATGCCTCAGAATTAGGAACCGTGTTTGATGCAGCATTTCAAATAATGCCAGTGTGGGTTTCAGTGCATACAGCTGTAGCTAAAAAAAAGAAAAGAAAAGTTTTGCTTGGCCTACAAACGAAATAATTTGTTTTTTTGTTCATTAGAGATTTGGTACTCGGTACCACCAAATCATTTGGCAAACAAGCCACATCAGCACAATACCTTCCTACACGTTTCCAAACACACACGTTATCAAACACATGTATATCTATCTTAATCCTACCAAAGAACAAAATCAGATGATGAAATAAATTATGAATGCCACTATGTTCATGGAAACAATCTTAAGAACACTTTAAGATGAAGTCTTATAATTATGCATGTATAGCGAATGAGGTTGATTGTGTGGGCATCGCTGCTATTGGAATGTAACTTGGGAGTTAACAGCACAGCAATCGCTTCGACGGCGCTGCTCGCCGTGGGCACTCGCTCCGGCTATGGCCTTAAGGCCACCTCACAGGTCTCAAACTCCTTTATGTCTCATTGATTTTCGCCCACCAGCACCACCAACACCAGTTCTCTCAAGGGTTACCCAGTTCCCCGGATACCCAGTGATGGCCTTATCTCTAAAACATGCCGTGAAGAGAGAGAGAGAAAGAATTGGGCAGATCCCTGTACTGTGGTGTTACTGCAGACAGGCTCACCATGAAATGTCAGACAGCAAAATAATGAGTCTCCAGAGTTCTCAAATGCACACAGGCCTTACGGTTATTGACAGATCATGTTCTTGCATGAGCTGCGTCTACAGTACAGTGGTGTGGGCACTCGATGTGGTCAAAAGTGAGCAGGTAATGCAGTGTGGAGAAGCCACCCACCCTCCACTTGTTGCTTACAGAGAGACTGTTTGACAGTCAAACTGTACAATGTGTCCACAGGCAGCCAAAGTATATTAACTATATATAGTACATGAACCCTAGCGTCCCTATTCTAGGGCTGAACATTTGGCAAAAATAGCCGATCTACAAGCTTGTTAATTGGCTATTTAGGGGCGAAGAGTTTTGCTTTAAGGGGAAAAAATGTGTCCAGTCAATGATGTATACAAGGTTTAAGTTTAAACCGACACTATCATGCTTCTGATGTGGATTTCAGTTATTTGTTGGTGGCTATCATTAGTCTCAGTGGCCTTGCGATTAGAGTGTCCGCCCTGAGATTGAAGGCTACTCACTTTCTACCATAGTCAAGACACAATAACTATTTGCAATAGGCAAGCATCGGCCTGGCACACCCACATCGCCAACGGCTGCCATCCAAATAATTCAAACCTTAAGTTAAAACAGAATTCTATTTTGCCATAAACACAGTGAACAAGGACAAAGCTACAGAGGTTAGCGACTAAAAAACAGGAAATAAGGGTTGGCGTTTTCACATTCACATATTCTACCCCGGAGGCATAGATGCGGTAAACCTTTCAACACAACTTCAGCAGCATTTTAGAGACACACGGCTGCTAACATTTAGCAGCACGAAAACAATTAAATAATGTTGAGAATCATGTCGTAGAATAAATACTTTTGCTGAATATCTAAAAATGTGATGTGAAGACAAGAGGGAAACTCGGAAAGTTGTTGGTAGTGGTGGTGGTGGGAGGTGATGGTGCAGTAACGACTCAACTTCAACTAGGACAGACCTCCGCGAAGTTGGCACCCCATATGATGAAAACATGAATACAAATGGTGTCATTCTTTAGTGCTGGATTTGTGCTGAATTGTGCCGTAAATTGTATCCACAACTTTCCCACGTCCCGTCGTGCATTGCGCAGAAGGTGTGCGGCAGTTTACGGCGTCGCAGCCGAGAATGATCTACAAGCTCACAACGGTTGCATCTGCGACGAGACGTGAGCTTGTATGTCTGCTGTTAACCGGAAGTGTCCCACAGATAATGCTACAGTAAATTCTCGTGGAAACAGGTGGATAATTTGTGCTGGTATCATTTTTGAGATATTCTACACACACCACGACTGTACTTGTTCTACAAGCAAGTACTGCTGCTCTACACCAATTCAGCACAAATCCAGCGCT
>NC_137815.1:48087411-48094911 GCF_963921795.1 Nannobrachium achirus
ACCGTTGCAACTGCGATGTCAGCTGTTCTCCGGATGTGTCCCACTGATTCCCACACATAATGCTACAGTAAATTCTCATGGAAACAGGTGGATATAGGGCTGAAGTGGTTATGTATGATGTGTAGTAATAGGCTAACGGAAATCTACAAAGTGACTAGCAACTAAAGTTTTGAAATAAATGTAGTGGAGTCAAAGTACAATATTTGGATCCGAGATGTAGTGGAGTAGAAGTAAAAGTATTGAAAATTGGAAATACTCAAGTAAAGTACAAATATCTCAAACTTGTAAATGTACTTAGTTACTTAGTTTACACCACGGACCTGGAGCGAGGCTGGATGGACAGACGCCTCATGGAGTTCTGGGCCACGTCCGCGGCGGTGGGGCCGCCATAGTACTGCTGGGGGGGCCCCCAGGGGTCCCGGGGCATGGGGGGCCCATAGTGCGAGGGCGGGCCGTCCCTCAGCGAGCGCCGGCGGTCGTAGCCCCCCACAGCCGACACGGAGCAGATGCTGTCGGGGCGGACGCCCGGCGGGTACAGCGGGTACTCGTCCACGTACTGCGGCCCGCCCGGGTACACGCTGTAGAAGTCGGCCGAGACGCCGCGGTTGACGGTGTAGTAGCGGGACGGGCTGGGAGGGGACGGGATAAAGAAGAGCAGGGAATGTTAACACATACAGTGCCTATCCCGAACATGTTCGGCTTTATTTCAATCCAATACATTTTTTTTATCATTATTTTGCTTACCCTGAGCTGCTTGTAGAGCCGTGGGTGGTCCTGGCTCGTCCTACGCTAGCCAGCGAGCCATTTTACATGGTCCGACGATATATTCCATTAAAAATGGTTTAAAATACATTTTTGAGACCCCCAATGTTCACCGAATGTTCAGCGCCGCTTCCGGAACGTAGTCCAGTGTGCCTATCCCGAACAGGTTCGGCTTTTTTAACGAAATGAATAAAATGATCCGAGGCCTTCTGAAGCCTGTGCCTAAATTTTCAATCCAGTGGCCGAGGGCCGGCCGCCCCCCGGCCTGCTGGCCGGTGGGCGTAACGTCGCGAATCGCCGCCGAATCCAATGAAAAACCACATCTTTGAAGGTCCATATCTCTGGATTGTGTTTTTAGGGAGGCGGCGCGAGGTTTATTTACGGCGAAATCGCCGAAAAATTATCTTTAAAATGAGAAAATGCTAATAGCTATTGTGTAGCCATTTTCATCCGGGACCTTTCCATGACGTGCACGAACGTGAGCACGCGCGTCACTGCAACGTGAGTCCCCGGATGCTAATACGCTCGCCTATGGGACAAACCCTGGCATTATTTGGTGCCCTCTAGGGGCTGGCACTGGAAGCGTTAAGGTTGGTCAAGTTGTTCAACATGTGCATATTGCATAAGGCAGTGTTTCTCAAACTTTCACATTTCAAGGTCTCCCCTTAACTCTGTCAGTGTACAAATGACATTTGTACACTGTCAGAGTTACAGACTTGTGTGGGTCAATTTAGACCCCCCTAAAGGAACCCACAGAGTCCCTGGAATCCACTTTGAGAACCACTGGCATAAGGCAGTGTTTTTAATTTTTTACATTTCAAGGACCCTACTTTACTACTGACAGTATACACATTTTTATTTCTATACTGTCAGAGTTACAGACTTGTAAGGGTCAGTGTAGAAGCCCCTCAATGCACCGAGAGAGTTCCCGGAACCCACTTTGAGAACCACTGGCATAAGGTGCTGTGACTCTCAACCTTCTTCATTTCAAGTAAGGACATCCAGTTTGATATGCGTTTGCTCTCAGACCCCCATTTGATACGGTTGTTATTGCTGGGAGATTGTTGGAGACCCCCGTATGAGACACCCACAGGTTGGGGATCGCTGCTCGTTGTGGGCAAAGTACAGCATACGCAAGTAAATACTCAAGTATTCAAAAAGTGCAAATCACATTGCAATTACTGTACAATTTTCTTTCAAATATCAATGCACTGCTGTATTGAAATTTAGAACATTTTCCAAATAAACGTTTCAAATACAGTGAAAATAGCTGATCTACAAGCATTTTTTTTAGACCAGCTATTTTCACTCTGCTGAAACAGGGCTTGATTCATAATATTATATTTCTTTACATAATTTCTGTACGTTTTGGTCCCTTTCCCTTCCTTGAAATGCAGTGGAGTCAAAAGTACTGTATTTCTAAAATGAGTTAGTCATACGCTTTCAAAGAACGACATGTACAGTATTCAAGGAAACCTCCTTAGTTACTAGTGTCCACTGTTCCCACACATTTTTACCAATTCATTTCCAAAACTTTTCCAAAACGTTTCCAGAATATTTAACCCAATTTCCAGGACTATATAACAATAATTCAGCCCAATAACAGGTCGCTTACTCCTATGTGCAATGCCTAAAGACAGGTAGTGTATGCCAGTGGTTCTCAACCTTTTCAGGCCGTGACCCCCAAAATAATCATATTTTAACTGGGGACCCCCCCCACCCTGACGAGCACTAAGAGTAGAGGAATTTTGTATAACACGGTTCTATTGTGAAAATAGCTGATCTACATGCTCACAGGCGTTGTGAGCATGTAGATCGGCTATTTTCACAATTTCTACCTCTAATATTTGACAATTTGGCCAATGTTTAATTTGTCATTTCAGAGGTATTAACAAAATCAATAACCAAAGACAATGCATAGCTATTTTTTCCAGGACCTTCCAGGACCCTTGATCAATTCCAAAACTTTTTCAGTACTGGAAAAACATTTTTCTAATTTCAAAATATTTCCAGGAATTTCATGACCGTGGGAACCCTATATATATACAGTAAACCCCAGAGTGATGATATTTCACTGTATAGAACAGCTACCTGTTCATGTCCTCCTGTGGTGGGATGACCCTGCGCTGGTTGACCCACTGCTGAAGCTGTGTCATGGAGCTCTTCCTCTGAGCCAGCCTCTCCGGAGCCGTCCGGGGCACAAACCCCCTCATCAGCACCACGTTCTCTGGCGTTGGCGGCGCCTGGTCCCTGACCTCCCGCTGGTCCCTGGCCCCCCGCGGCGGCGGCCCACCACCCCCACCGTCCGGGTGACCCGGTGGCGGCCGGCCATTACTGTGGGCCCTGGGCGGAGGAGGGTTGCCGCCGTGGTGCGGCGGCGGCAGCGGGCCGTCGTGCGGGGGACCGTAGGGACCCCAGCCGTTGGGCTGCTGGTTAGGGTGAGGGGCGTGGCTGGAAGCAGGGCCCGGACCCACCCTGTCTCTCTCTGCGCCGCCGCCGCCGCCTCCTCTCTCCCCTCCGCTTCTCCTCTCCTCGCTCATCCTCACTTCCTGGTTGGCGTTGGGGGCGTTGGGGGCGATGGGGGTGGAGGGAGAGGGCGTCTCCGCGGTGTCGACGCCGTTGACCTCGGGCTGGGGCGGCTGGTCGCTGTCGGCTTCGTTGCTGTGGCCGTGTGTCTGCGTGGGCGGGTGCTGCTGTGTGTGGGTGTCAGGGGCTTTGGTTACCATGGTATGGTTGGCTTCAGGTGCAGGGGCGGCGTTCTCTGAGGTTTTCCTGCAGAGGGGGGAAATGAATGAGACATGACAAAAAAGGACAAAAATCGCCTAAAGTCACCCAAGACACTGTTTCTCAACGTTAGGGCTTGGCCCAACAGGACTCCAAATGAATGGGTACCACTACTGTGCCATTATTTTATTCAACAAATGTCTCCCCATTCCTATTGATACAATTCTTTTTTGTACAATTGTTTCCAACACTGAGAAGGACTTTAACTCAAATGACTCTTTTAGACCATGAAAGTTCCCAGAACTCAGGGTCAGTACCACCACCTCAGCAGGGACCAAATTAGGTTCTGAGAAGAACCTTATCTGAAACCGAGCCGTAGCGTACAGAAACAAATCTAGAACCTGGCTGTTTTTTCACAGCAAGTCACGGTTCACTCAGTTCTTGTAGAGAGCTACCATAAAAGTATTAATTTTCTAGGAAAGGGAAAGCGGTTCCTCCTCATCTCCAGCAGTACCTCTGGGGGTTGAACTGTGCTGCTCCACTCATCACCTGGATCCACTCCTCCTGCTCCTGATGGCTCTCTGCTCCAAAGTAGTAGGTCCTGGTCCCTGCGTGCTCCGCCTGCATGCAGAACACAATGCTACCTGGTGAGTCCCTGTCCTCCTCCTCCTCTGACCACACCTAGAGAGAGAGACACACACAGGAAAGAGAAAGAGGGGTAGGGTAGGGACATGAGACAAGAGAGAGAGAGAGAGAGAGATCGTTAGACATTGTCATAATCATAACTCATCATCATTAAGACGTCACCCAACACCCATACACTCAACAAAGCGCTGGTTTCCTTCTGTTGCGTTAAGCAGCCATCGATCATAGGCTAGGGCAGTGTTTCTCAAACTTTTATGTTTCAAGGTTTCCCCTTAACTCTGACAGTGTACAAATGGAACCAAATGGACGCTGTTAGGGTCCATTTGGTTCCATTTGTACACTGTCAGAGTTACAGCCTTGTATGGGTCAATTTAGGAACCTGGAATCCACTTTGAGAACCACTGAGCTAGGGGTTTGTGGTTGCAAAGACTTATTAAGCCCTGTTTTTATAAACAGCCAATCCACAATCTCACAACGAAAAAAATCTTCAACAAAATGGGGAAATGAAGTTAATTTAATTTATAACTTGTTGGGTGCCGGTGTTGCACGGAGAAATCTGCTGATCTATAAGGTCATATTGTGACACGTTGTGAGCTTGCAGATTGGCCCATTTCGGCACGCAACACCGGCCCGCAACCAAGTAAACGCCTGCCGTGCACATGCATCCTAATAAAAAAGTGAGGTTGCATGCAGGTTATGTTATAACATCAAGTCGCATGTAAAAATCCAATACAGGACAAAGGAGAGACGAAAAGCATACAGTATACACAGAATGAGTAAGTGACACAACATGTGCGCATGAGCATGCTTCTTCATAGGCCATCACCATCCAGCCATCACCATCCATGGGAACAGACAGTGGCACGTTATCTGACATGCATTATTGTAAAGGACAGGGGAATGAAATGTCAACACTACCTTACATGATACCACAGGCACATCAGAGGACAACTACGGCCCCCCGGGGGTCCTCGCGGGATGGATTGAGGGGAAGGAACAGAAGGATAGAACATTAGGAGGGGTCACAGGTCACTGATTCTGGCGATGGGGCCAGGGGGGTGGTAGGGGTAGGGGGTGAAGGTGTGTTAAGCCTCAGTTGTACTTAGTTGCATGTTGGTGTCGTGCTCAGTAAATAGCAGATCTACAAGCTCACAATGTGACGCAACACCAACATGGAACCAAGTACAAATCAGTCTTTAGGGTGATGGTGCCTACTGTACTGTACTGTACTGTACTGTACTGTACTGTACTGTACTGTAGTCAGTCAGTGCAGTACAGTCAGTGGTTCTCAACCATTTCCGGATCCCACTTAATGGCCATATCATAGTCCAAGGTGATAGCTCATCACCCCACCCTGGTGTAGTTTTCTAGCTATCACCTAAACAGGTGAAGAGCTATCAAGGTGATAGCTAGAAAACGACACCAGGGTGGGGCAATGAGCTATCACCTTGGACTATGATAAGGCCTTAACGTGTTTAGAAAACATACCATTACTTTCAATGAATTTTCTTTACATAATTTATTTTAAAATATTTTAAAATCTTTGTGTTTTGTCAATTATTTGGGAGCCCGACTTGCAATATCCTCACAGGCCACTAGTGGGCCCCGCCCCACAGGTTGAGAACCGCTGCTGTAGGTTACTATAATTCAGTTAACTAAAACTAACCAACTAATGAAGACTAGAATTGGTGAAAAAATGTAGTTAATAACACAAAACAACATATCACAAAGACAGATTATGAGGTCCCCACTGTACACAGAAAACCGGCAGCTTGTTGTTTCAGTTAACTCAAATAAAAACAAAAGGCTATAAAAAAATAAGTCGATTACTAACTGGAAAAAGAAACTAAAACCATAGAGAAAATGTTTTAATCATTATGGAAGACTGTTATTAGTATCTTGCAGTATCTTTGTAGAGCTGTGCCAGTTTTAACTGCATAGGCCTACATCTTTTTAAATTACCTTTCTCACACTAATGCTAATGTTTTCATAAGCCTGGAGGGAAACATTGTTTGCCTGTTACATGGAATGAAACATCGTCATGTGGAGAATAAAGCAGTCATTCAAGTTGTGAAGCCAATATTACAAAATGCTACTGAAGCGTCAACACTGAGGACATCCATTGTTTTTGTGGTTATTGCGCAAATACACCACATGAGGGCAGCACAGACAAAGAGGTAGATGGGATTCATAACATCACATAGTCAACTATTACACCAGGGTTGGCTGTAACATTACAAATGGGTGTCTTTTACTAATTGTCTAAATAATGATAATAATCCTGTAAAATACCACTTGCAAGTTTTTTATAATGTCATAGAATACATTTGGATTACATGAGGAATAGGAGGTCAAATTGCATCAAATAATTTTAAATATGCTGATGAAAAGGCTTCAAAGCCAGTACTTGCAAACAAAAGTTCATATTAGAGCCAATTTTAAAGGTACTTCTGTGTGCTTATCATGTTAGTAATGTACTGTTCAGAGCTGTCTTTAAAATAGTCCTATTGCAGAGATATTTCTAAGTAACTTGTGACAATAACACAATATTTGCATGGCGGTGTTCAGTTCTCTGCCACAGTGGGGTAGTGACCTGATTAAACAAACTAAGGCAGTGATTGACTCACATATTGTGGTAAATGTTGATTAAAGGTGGCTTGTCTTTTACACCTTAAGCCAATACAAATAAAAAGAAAATGTTCCCTTTCTGTAAATCACCACTCCAGACAAGTCTTGGATGTTTAACCCTTTACTACATGTGGTTTGAACCACTTAAACCCTAGCTTCCCTATTCAGGGGGGCACCAAGTACAGGTGCCAACCCAGGTTTTTACGAAGTATAGAGGGTTTAAGTGGTTAACTCACTTATACCGTATACCAAACTTGTTCTATATGGAGTAATTTGGTTGTGGAAAAATAACCCACACAACCCAGTACAGTTAACCATAGGTGAGTTAAATAGTACCAAATATTATTATTATTATGTCACATATTGATACTTGATACATAATATACATGTGAATACTGTTATCTGGGTGAGGTGGAAAATGAAATACATTTTATTTTGTCCTTTGTACCGTGATTTAAGTTTACCGATTTATTTGATGTGTCTGATAATCCCATGTGGGATGTCGAATATATTCATTCATTCATTCGATACATTCTTCCCAAGTGGTCCAACATTACTAATAAATAATACATTAACCACTTGAACCCCAGCATCCATATTCTGGAGGGAACATTGGTGAATGGAGAGTATAAGTGGTAAACTAAAAGGTTTTATTTAATTCATATGATGATGTATAGATTTCTCCAAAAGTTGAATTACAACATTTGTGCATGCTTGAATGTGTGGGTGCGTGCGTGCACG
>NC_137815.1:48097411-48109911 GCF_963921795.1 Nannobrachium achirus
TCTTCTCGGATGGGGGTGCGTAGCCAAATACATCATAATCTTTTGGGGTCCTTGAACTTGAACTTGTTTTTGAGAAGGACTGTTGAAGAGTGGTAGAAGGATGAGGAAGGGAGGGAAGGATGCATTGGAAAGGAAATTCCCTGTTATGCTTTTTCATAATATCCCTCTCTCCCACC
The DNA here is from genome assembly GCF_963921795.1 of Nannobrachium achirus. Taxonomy (NCBI): domain Eukaryota; kingdom Metazoa; phylum Chordata; class Actinopteri; order Myctophiformes; family Myctophidae; genus Nannobrachium; species Nannobrachium achirus. The sequence goes on from NC_137815.1 coordinate 48,097,588, forward strand.
CTCTCTTTCCCATAGCCTTCTGTTCTACTTCCACATGTTTCTGTGTCACCCCACGTCTCTCTGTCATTCACCATGGCTCTCTCTGTGCATGTCTCCATCTCTTTCCCCTTACAGCTCCCACTAGTGGAGCTAAAAGAAATGTTCAATTATTCCCTCACATGTTAACACGTGGGTTTAAAAGTATTGACATTCTTTACGCAATAAGCAATTTCATTTAAGTTTCAGTCTTCGTGTAGGTGACAGGCCGGGGCCTTCCTCCAATCATGATCAAGTGTGGGCGGGCCTTGGTGCACGTAAGACACCCCACTCGGCCATGATTGGAGGAAAACCTGTCTCCTCCACCAAAACTGAAACTGCCTTTTTCTCCTTGACTTAAGTCCAAATATGGACCAAACACTCTAGTATTATCAGAACATAGAACCATTTTGTTATTAAATGAAATCACTTACCCTCCCTTTAAGTAAAAGTATCAATACTGCAATGAAGAAAAATGTACTGTAGTAAAAGTGCAAAAGTAAGCTACTTTTTTTTTGACAGGGGTCCGTGCGGGCCAGACAGTTGACCCTCGTGGGCAGCAAATGGCCCACAGGCCGCCTATTGGGGAACCATGGTGTAGGCCTAAATACATGTCTGATCTTGTGCCACATCATGAACCAACCAGACATCTCAGTCAGGACATCTGGGACAGGTCATGCTTACAAACTCCCAGAAAACAGCAGTTCTGCTACAAACTCTCAGTTATTTTAAATCAAAGCTAAAGACCTTTCTGTATGCCGCAGCCTTTTACTGAAGATTTTCAATAATTTCTCTACTATGTTAATGTCTTTTTTCTTTTTTCTCTCTGAATGTCCTTTTATAATGTGACTCTCTTGCAGTCTTTTGTGTGTTAATGTCTAATGTTTTATGTACAAGCACTTTGAATTGCCTTGTTGCTGAAAGGCCGCAATACAAATAAACCTTTGCCTGGCACTGCAGAATCCTAAGAGCGTACTAATGGAGCCGTGAGCAAAAGTAATGCAGCCTTTTCCTTGAGCATTAAAATGTAAAACGTGTCTCCCTCATCTGTCGCCCTCTTCTTCCTTCACTGCTCTCTCTTCCTCTCCTCCTCCCTACACCCTTTAACCACCTGTTGTCTCCTCTCTCTCCACTTTTCCACCTCTTACAGCTCGCTCTCTCTCTCTCTCTCTCTCTCTGTCTTGTAGACCAGCTGTTTTTGGCGCGACACGGCCACAAATCTAAGTAAAAATCAGGCTTTTCCTCTCCCTTCCTCAGTCCATCCTCTTCTCTGCTGTACAGTACACCATGTCTCGCTGAGAAATGTCAGTAAATATTTTATCTCCATTAGCTTTGTGTGAATAGTTCACTGGACCCAGAGGCTTCCTATTTAAGTAAAATGTCCTAATGTGCTCATCCGTTCTTTGGCCAGAGTGTGTGTGTGTGTGTGTGTGTGTGTGTGTGTGTGTGTGTGTGTGTGTGTGTGTGTGTGTGTGTGTGTGTGTGTGTGTGTGTGTGTGTGTGTGTGTGTGTGTGTGTGTGTGTGTGTGTGAGTGAGAGAGAGAGAGAGAGTACAGTACATTTATGTTATGTCTGTTTATCACCCAGCTGTACCTGCCTGCAAGAGTGTGTTTGTCTAGTATGAGGCAATGTGCGTGCGTGCGTGCGTGCGTGCGTGCGTGCGTGCGTGCGTGCGTGCGTGCGTGCGTGCGTGCGTGCGTGCGTGCGTGTGTGTGTGTGTGTGGCGTGCTTGCGTGCGTGCGTGTGTGTGTGCATGCGCAAACAGTGGGAGGCAGACAAAGTGTGCCTGGACAGTCAAACATGCCCCCGGGTCGTCTGGTATCACATCCCTTTGTGCCTATCACCCAATCTCTGTCTGTCACACACGCACTCTCTGGCCTTCTGTCAGTTCAATACAAATCCACGTGCATAGAATATTAGCAGCAACATTGTTAAAGCTTTAAGATAGTGTAGATCGACAGATCAACGCCTGTAGGGGCCTATTTCCATCAGTACTATGATGCAGGTGATGTATACTAACCATATACCATGGCCAGGGTTGGGCAATTTACCCAAAATAAATTGAAACTGAAATTTGCACCAATGTTTCTCAAACGGCACGTGTTTCTCCAACGTTCACATTTCAAGGTCTTCCCTTAAAGGAGAGTTTCTGGGTAAAATAGACCCCCATGCCTTTTTAAATGTCTTCTCCCAAGCTTGCGAGATGGTCCAGACACCCCATAGTCCAAAAGAAGCATTATAATCCATTTTTGATTGCAGCTTCTACTCGACCATGGCTCCATAATGGACCGCGTCTATTCAATGTCTAATCCGGTTATTTTTATCGCTTCAAAGTCAATTTCTTCGCTCCGTATCTGTTCCCCGTACTGTATATAGTTCATCGAAGCATTTTCTTCTCCAGGGCGCTTTTCGAATCTCGTTCAGCTTGAACTCCCGCCGTCTCTCGCGGGACAAGACTGAGAGTAGAGCAGCAGCAGCAGAACCTGTGGAAAGCTGTTGTCCCGCAAGAGACGGCGGGAGTTCAAGCTGAACGAGACTCGAAAAGAGTAGCTTTTTCACAACAACAATGGCTGCGCCCTGGAGAAGAAAATGCTTCGATGAACTATAGGCCTATACAGTACGGGGAACAGATACGGAGCGAAAAAATTGACTTTGAAGCGATAAAAATAACCGGATTAGACATTGAATAGACGCGGTCCATTATGGAGCCATGGTCGAGTAGAAGCTGCAATCACAAATGGATTATAATGCTTCTTTTGGACTATGGGGTGTCTGGACCATCTCGCAAGCTTGGGAGAAGACATTTAAAAAGGTATGGGGGTCTATTTTACCCAGAAACTCTCCTTTAACTCTGACAGTGTACAAATGGAACCAAATGGACCCGTCAGGGTTCATAGACTAATTGATTAATCGAAAAGCAGTTTGTTTTTATATTATAAAATATAATTGCGACCGTAGGTCGCACTTTACTATCAAAACCACCACAAAGTGTAAGTAACTCCGTCTGTCTGTCCCTCCGTCTGTCTGTCACACCTCACACGTCACACTTTTTCCCTGCTTATATCTCCGCAACCGTTGCCCCGATCCATGCCAAATTTTGCACACACGTTCCTTGGCTGCCAAACTACAACCTCCAAGGACCCCCAGAGCTCCAGGGACCCCCAGGTCCCTGGGGGACCCCCAGATGTAAAAAATGACCAAATGCGCAAACATGACCAAATGACCACCCCAACGGGGCTGCTCACGGGGAATTCCCGGGGACCACCGACTCCTGGTGCTCCAGAACGGATGCAAAAGTGGTGGCGCCCCCAGTGGAGGACCCCCTACACTGCAGCTCACATAAAATGCCGTAACTCCGGCTAGGAGCGACCGGGACAGCCGGGGCCGGTACCTATTCGTCCGCCTTGCCGGCGCGGAGACCCCACCCCTCATTTCTCACATGGCCCTCTTCTAGCGCCACCATCAGGCCGATTCTTGCAAAACACATTTTTGGACACTGCTCCTACAGATTTTGCCCTAAAATCACGAAAATCACTACACAGTATGTCTACACTCATGTCATCAACATGGATCAGGAAGATTTTGGCAAAACACATTTTTGCCCTATTTGTGGAGATAAGTGACCTACGGTCGCTTATCTCCCGATTAGGGAGCCTTACTGCTATTATAAGATACTTTGTTGTTGTATAATGGTTGTGTGAAGAAAGGCAAAGGCAAAAGTAAAAAAAAGAAAAACATGACATTGATTTGAAGTCATATCACCCAGCCATAAACATGACTTTTACACTACTAAATTCTAATCTACATGCTGCATCATTCAGAAACACCTGAATGTAGGTCAAAAGTGCGTTTTAAATCTTCAAATGGCATCAAACATGTACTGTATACAGTTTAATGACATTTTGTGAGATTTATATGACGGTATCAGTATCAATGTCAGCAAATGATGACAGTCAGAACCGCACAATAAGACTGACGAACTTGAAGAAAAGAATCTAAATGTTGCATAGCAACCGTGTTCATGCAGGCGGTCAGGGATCAGTAGTTGTAATTAAATCATTATCAAAGATAGTTTTAATTGGAACGTTCTTATGCTTTTCGTGTTGCCATATTATAAAAGCAATAACTCATTGCAGGTCATGGTACACTGTCATTATTACTGTATCACAGCCATGGCATGTTGTATCGTATTGATTATAACCTACACCAGTGGTTGTCAAAGTGGATCCCAGGGACTTTGTGGTTCCTTAGGGGGATCTAAATTGACCCATACAAGTCTGTAACTCTGACAGTCAGAGTTAAGGGGAGAACTTGAAGTGTAAAAGTTTGAGAAACACTGACCTACACAGTAAAACCCTTCAGTGTTCACTTGACTCTTAGAGTGTAGAGATGAAACACTCAGGATCTTACAGTGGAAGTGTATAATAATAGTCAGAGTGCACACAGAGTACACAGTGTGTCTACGGAATGAACACAAAAAGGCTGGATCCAACACGTGACTTCAACTTCAGACGTCAGTCCACATCGCAGTGGCCATGGGAAAACCAAACGCAAACACAGCTCAGTTCAACGCTGAGAGATCATGGGGTAAAGACAATGTCCAAGTGGTGTCCTGAGAGCCATGGTAATGTCTGATTTATATTTAGTTGCGCATGGGTATCGCACACACAAAATGGAAGATTCACAAGATCACAAGAGTAGTTCTGCTGTACCTTAGGTATGCAAGAGGTCATAGAGAAGTGTGTGTTCATTACATTCCCATCATCCATTTATTTTGTGTGAAAGAATCAGACCATGGCATGCCTTAACATAATAACCCCCACCCTTTTCCTAACCCCTCATTCGCACTAGAAGATTTATTTTCCTTCCTAACCTTAGTATTATCTTTATGAGGATGTCTGGTGCTCATATAGGTAGAACAACATAGCTACAATCAGTGTTCACTCCAAGGCTAGGGAGGACAAACCAAGCAAAACAGTGAGCGTGTGGCCTTGGTACCCTCCAAGGGCAGGAGGAGACAGACGGAAGGGAGGAGAAAGTGAATGGAGCGACAGAAAAGGGAGGACGAAGAGAGGCATGACGGTGAAAGAGAGAGAGGCATTATGGGAGCAGGAGAGGAAATAATCAGCTATATTTTTGTCCACCCCTTATACCTAAACTTATTTTTTTTACTATTTTGAAAAACATTTTAAATAGTTCAAATAACTGATCAACAAGCTCACAACATGTCAATGTAGATCGTCTATTTGAAGTATTTTAAAATGTTTTTCAAAATGGTAAAAAAAAATAGGCTATAAGAAGTTTAGGGATAAGGGTAGGGCATGGACGAAGATAGAGCTGAATGTCCTTAAAAGACACAGAAGTACACATTTCCCTCAAGATACAATGGACAAGGTCTCACTCTACCTCTCTCTCGACCCTCCACCTCCTGCATCCATCCATCTACTGTATACAGTATCACTCTCTCTCTCTCTCTCTCTCTCTCTCTCTCTCTCTCTCTCTCTCTCTCTCTCTCTCTCTCTCTCTCTCTCTCTCTCTCTCGAAAGTACATACAGTGTATATTTGAACCTATTTAACAAGGCCTACCCCACAAGACATGTAGCCAATAAAGCTATTTAGAATGCAACACCAGTCAATACGGGCTATTGGAATGGTAAATGGTGCATTTATATAGAGCCTTTATCAAAGGCGCTTTACATAGATTGTGCATTACATTCACTCATTCACACACATTCATACACCAATGGCGGAGGACAGGAAACCATGCAAGGCATCAACCTGCTCACCGGGAGCCACCTGCTCAAGGACTCTTCAACACTCACTCTGGGGGAGCCCGGGATCGAACGGGGAACCCTTCGGGAACACTGCGTGTTCTAAGATGGCAACTCTACCCCTGAGCCACTGCCGCGGTGGTTGGAAGTAGGTTGGAATGCTACTTCCAACCACAATACACACACACTCACACACACACACACACACACACACACACACACACACACACACACACACACACACACACACACCTACACACACACACACACACACACACACACACACACACACACACACACACACACACACACATGCACACATGCACACACACGCACATTAGCAGTACCCACTGTTCCGTGTACATAAATATGTCTATGGAAAAGTACATGTTTTGAATTGCTCACAGGTGTTGATTTCTCCGCATTTGTCAGTAATTGGAAACAGTATCAAAATGCTTTTATTGTATTCTTGTCACTCTTGCTCTCGCGCTGTTTCTCAGGGTCTGACAGCTTGCTTATTCCTTGGTGAAATGATTGAGAATAATTTATGATTATATCTGCCGGAACTAAGCGTGGGCTAGATTTAAAATAAATCAAAAGCAGGTCAGTTCCTCCGTGTTGCCCTCTCTCTTCTCATGAATTAAAGAGGCAGATTCACAGAGGTACGCCAGAAACCTCAGTGGGCTGTGAGAAAATATGACAGGGGAATTTCTCATACCCAAGTGACACCCCTATGGCTACACTTGGTGCGGCCCGTGGCATTCAGCCTCGCAGCAAGGTGGAGTCAGCCAAGTGTGATCCCTGGGGGTTGGCGGGGGTTGGCCGGCTCACACACAGCTGGAAATACCACACATAACTGTACACCCTGGTAGCAACCCGATTAGATCCAGCTCTGATATGAAGAACCTTGAGCATTGAGCAGACTGCGACATGAACAAGAATGACGTAAAACGAAGGAAGCAAACGAAGACAAGATGAGTGCACGAAAGGACACAGACACGTAAACACAATAGTGTATGTCGTCGTTGTCCAGTGGAAACCTTGTATGTCCAAAACTCTTTCATTCATCATTTTAAAAATGATTTAAACTAGTGAAAACAGCCGATCTACAAGCACACAACGCCTCGCGGTGCGAGGCGTTGTGTGCTTGTAGATCTGCTGTTTTCACTACCTTTGTGCGACGGCCTTGTATGATGAAGCAGTGCTTTACTTTGCGAAAAATTGTACAAATTTGAAACTTGGAGATACGAGGTTTCAGTGACAGTGACGATGTACTACTGTTTGCATCCGCGCACGCACAACACACAAGCACAAAGACGTTCATGCCCACACCCTTAGCCACCATGATGACAAAAGTGTCTGTATACTGTACGTGCTGGCACGTATACCTACTAAGCTCTTGTTTAGTAGGGGATCAGGTGGCAGGGGAACCGGTTGGGTTTACCTCTGGGCAGGGGGGGACTGAATAAGGAGACGGACAGGAAATGACACAAAAACGACCAAAGACAAACAACACGTCGCCTTTCCACAGGCATCTGATAACTATATGCAACACGACCCAGAGAGCTAGGTGGCACCTTGCCCTGCGTGCGCGCACACATACGTCGCACGCCCACACACACACACACACACACACACACACACATACACACATACACACACATACATACACACACACACACACACACACACACACACACACACACACACACACACACATAATAGACCGACACAACAGAGACACACACCGGCACTCACAGAGACATACACACCTGTAGCTGTAACCCGACCCTATGCCTGTTGAGTCACACTCGCTCGCGCTCGCGCACACACACACACACACACACACACACACACACACACACACACACACACACACACACACACACACACACACACACACACACACACACACACACACACACGTGTGCACTCCATGCTAATGGCCCCGTTTAATAATTTACTGTGACCAGGGAGGGGGACAGTTTGGATAATGCCAGGTCACAAAGTACCACTTACGCACACAGACGACTCCTCGGTGTTAGTTTAACTCTGAGCGTGTACAAAATGTAACCAAATGGATCCGGCAAGGGTCCATTTGATCACATTTGTACACGCTCAGAGTTACACATGGATATAACGGACGCTGAAGATTTTGACTGTGTGTAGAACAGCCTTTCACGTGAAGGTGCAAACTGCCACAGAGCCATGGTGAAGCTGGTTGAGATCCCAGTGTTTTAAATATCCTCTCCTGGCTACGACCACGCCTGCAGCTCACACACGAGAAGGCTCTAAGGTTGCAGGTGTGGTCAGGTTTCTACGGCTCGCCCTGTAAGTAAGGTATCGCTCTGAAGTGAAATGCTCTCACTGCCCTCTCGTCTACGTCTCGTCTCGACAAAACTTCTCGAACGTTTATCTGTGGTTTTCGTGCTTTCATTTACAGAAATCTACTTACTGTACTTACAAAGTTCTGAACTGTGGTGGACTTTGAAAGAGAGAGAGAGCGGGTTTAAGCGCTAAATGTGTGTGTTAATCTCATCTGGCTTCATATGAATACATTTCAGCCAAATTGTCATTGAACTGGAAAAAACACTTTAGATCAACGTGTGTCAGCTCATTCTTTATCTCTTTGTCATTAAGATTTAAATCTGTGAATATCCATTTCCAGAGACGTATAAAGAATATATAAAACATGAATTGAAATCCATCAAAAGTCGTTCAGTTACTCAATCCAATCCCACTGACACACCAGACACCACCAGACATCCTCAGAAAGAGCCAGACAAAGCAGACTCTATACCTGCACACCCTCCCCCTGCTCTGCCATTGGTCAGTTTGAACCGACACACATGTCATAAAGAGAAGCAGTTGGACAGGAATCTCCAGCCAGCCGGCCCTGCGGAGCGAAGCATGCTGGAGCAGGAGTGCAGTAACACGGGCTTGCCAAATTGTGTGTCCCAAAGTGCCCCACCTCTTAAATGCCCCGAGGCATGGTGTCTCGTGCAATTAGGTATACACCGCGCATGAGCTCTGAAAACACATTCAGTACGTCAACAAAAACACAGCTAGACCGGCTATGTTATCAGCCCACATTAGTCCTGAGAGGAAATACTGGTCAACCGCAAGTCGCACGCCATCGACATTTTATGTCCCTTATGGCTTCACCATCTGCGCATACACTCAGGAGCGTTTACCTTAGCAATAACCCATGGTCCTCCTGAGTCCTGACACAGAAGCTGACCACAACAAGCTCTTAAAACTTGACAGGTGTGTTTTAATATGCCATGATGCTGTAGCATCTTTAAAAACTATTGATTTTTCATTATTGCGACCGTAGGTCGCACTTTACTATCAAAACCACCACAAAGTGTAAGTCAGTCCCTCCGTCTGTCTGTCACACCTCACACGTCACACTTTTTCCCTGCTTATATCTCCGCAACCGTTGCCCCGATCCATGCCAAATTTTGCACACACGTTCCTTGGCTGCCAAACTACAACCTCTAAGGACCCCCGGAGCTCCAGGGACCCCCAGGTCCCTGGGGGACCCCCAGATGTAAAAAATGACCAAATGCGCAAACATGACCAAATGAACACCCCAACGGGGCTGCTCACGGGGAATTCCCGGGGACCACCGACTCCTGGTGCTCCAGAACGGATGCAAAAGTGGTGGCGCCCCCAGTGGAGGACCCCCTACACTGCAGCTCACATAAAATGCCGTAACTCCGGCTAGGAGCGACCGGGACAGCCGGGGCCGGTACCTATTCGTCCGCCTTGCCGGCGCGGAGACCCCACCCCTCATTTCTCACATGGCCCTCTTCTAGCGCCACCATGAGGCCGATTCTTGCAAAACACATTTTTGGACACTGCTCCTACAATTTTCGCCCTAAAATCACGCAAATCGGTACACAGTATGTCTACACTCATCCCATCAACATGAATCTGTCCCATATAGCGCCACCTCCAGGCCGATTTTTAAAAACACATTTTTGGACACTGCTCCTACAGATTTTGCCCTAAAATCACGAAAATCACTACACAGTATGTCTACACTCATGTCATCAACATGGATCAGGAAGATTTTGGCAAAACACATTTTTGCCCTATTTGTGGAGATAAGTGACCTACGGTCACTTATCTCCCGATTAGGGAGCCTTACTGGTTGCAATACACTAGTGCCTTGAATCTGGATTTTCAGCACTCTAAATAACCTCTTCTGCGGTCTCGGACAATAGCCCATTTGATGACTCACTGTGACTGTTGCCAACACTCCCTGCATAGCAAACATGGCATGACTCTGAGATAAAGGTCTATCCTTTCATAAAATGTCATCAAGGAAATACACTGTTATAAATTAATAAAACATATGACTTCCTGAAGTATTTGGCCAGGCTTATTATGCAATTCATGTAGCCTATATTTCCAGAAGAAGGAAATCAAAAGCATATTAAAAAGTTGCCTGGGAGGTTCAATTCATAATCAGTATCTATGTTTTTGATGTCGTAGTTTTTTTAATCTAAAATAGTTAGATAGTTTATATGTCATGTACAGTTGTAGGTACAACAACTTTCAATGAACATCAGGAGTACAAATTAATATAGTTAAGATAGGATTGGAAAGTTAAGAATGTGCTGTTTTCAGCAGTCAACTCAAGATGCATCTAGGCTAATTTGTGTGAAATTCTCCAGTTTCCTCAGTAGTGGTTACATTTTATATTGTTAGAGGTAAAGGTAAGGTTTTCTCTGCAACCTTTTAAACTTGAACAACTGTAAAAAGTTCAGGGTACACACATGTCTGTAAAGCCATTAAACAAATAACAGACAGTTATGTGACCTTACAGGGTCATTGGCACTGTGTTGTGATATGACTTAGGATTGTTTTAGTATATCGTTGCTGTCGGGCAGAAACCTCTGATCTCCATATTGTAACTTGTTGTTATACGCCCTGATCATACTACAGCGGCACACAAAAGCATTTTGGAATTAGAATCCTGAAAAGTAACAGTATTGGTTTCCACCCGACAGAGACGACGTGTTGTTGCTCGTTGCTCACATTGTGAGCTTGTAGATCCCTATTTTGTTATTTTCTGTGCACAACACAGATGCACAGCTAAGCCTAAATCAGGAATTAGTGCTGTTTCAGATGTCAAATAAGGCAGTCCACACTGTATGTGTTCTGAGAACCCTCTGCCATTCACAGCTATAACAACAATAGAGCGGCGGGCTGTGGATCAGTCAAACTAACAGCTGCCCTGAACCTTTCAAAAAGAGACCAGTGAATATACTTGTGCTTGCTTTAATTCACTCTATTCGTGATTCCTATTGTTAAGTGGTACATAAACCTTCCTTCTACTCCACTTCTTAGCTGTGATTATACTGACATTTTCTCCCTTAACCACTTAAGCCTGACATTTAGCAGAAAGAAAATAACAAGATGTTCAAGCTACAAAACCTTGTCGATTTTATATTTTTACCTTGTACGATGTGCATGGATTTTTTTTAAGCATAAAAGCAATGCCCAAAATAGGAACGCCTGAGTTTTTGTGATATTTTGAGGATCAAAGGAAAATTATCTGGGCAGTGGGTGCTACAGTATGTGGGATGCAGGTAAATTATGCAGGGAATATACTCTCTAGATCCGGCCTGTTTCATAACTGCTATATTGCCATGACAACTGAATGTCCCCACGGGATCAATAAAGGTGTATCTAAGTATCTAAAGTCATAACATTGTACTGTATGCTTTGGATAGGCATGCCAGTTAAATGCCTGGAAGGTGAACATTCACAAGGCATTGAAACAAGATCCATTGAGACCCAGTTGCAATGTTGCGCTGTATTGTCCAATACCGTATGTTAATGCTTTCATGCTTCGCTCACTTCTGAGGTTCCCCCTCTACACCTGTGAAAAGCACTGCTTCACTACAACCTTACACACATGGCCGCGAACGCACGCACGCACGCACGCACGCACGCACGCACGCACGCACGCACACACACACACGCACGAACGCACGCACACACACACGCACACTCACACAGCTGTCATAACAGCCCTGGAACAGAGAAATGCTGTCAACACCATAACATATAAATACTTTGATGCCCTCTCCATACTGCAGTTAAATCGGCTCGCATCTGCCTAAATAGCAGATCTATAAGTTCACGAATGCGACACGCTGTGAGCTCTTAGGTCGGGCTATTTTCGGCGAGTGCCACAAGTACAAATTGGGGGTTCAGAATCGCCACATTATGCTGCTTCTGAGGAAGCGCTCTCTCTCTCCCTCCCACTCACTGTGCACATAATCAGGCCTGCAGGCCAAAGACAAAACTTAATTTCTGGCATGTAAATGTGCAGCATGCTACTTCAGATTCCAAACAGAAGGTTGTGAACACTGTATCTAAAAAACGAGCACAAGAAACTCAACCTCGGGACGACTGTAGCACTGATGGAGGAATCAAGCCACTGTTGCTCGAGTCGCTTGTGCTCATTCCCAGTGATAATGGAAGATGAGATGAGTGTGTCTTGTACTGTAGGCTATCA
>NC_137815.1:48114911-48152411 GCF_963921795.1 Nannobrachium achirus
CTAACATAAATCTGCAAAGTAACTAGTAACTTAAGCCATCATACTCATGTAACTCTAGTGGAGTAAAAAATACAATATTTCCCACTGAGAAGCCAGGATAGTTAAACAGATGCGATGCAAGGCTGCAGAATAGCCGACACCAACTCCAAATAAATTAAAAGACCTCGCTATTCTACTTGAGTACATACAGTAGAACTTTCCACCACTGCTTATAGGCCTAACGTTGAATGTACATATGGAAACACAAGCAGAGCAGAACACTATAAGGCCTTTGGGCCTGAGATCTGGGCAGACCACTCTGTGCATTCTAACATGTAAACACACAAACACACACTGACTTTATACCATCCATCACACAGCTGAAGTAATGATTACAACCTGTGAAACAGAGTCAAATCTTAGGACAGAGTTATGCAAAGGTCAAAAACACACTATAGATAGTGGTGGATTCTTGAGAGCTTGCAGAGATAACTAATACTATCCCTAATCCTACCCAATGTGTTAATCCTACAGCCTGGTCATGCTGAGTGCTGTGAAAAGCTGCTAAGGTTAAAAATGACAAAAATCTGACCTGTGGAGAATACCACCCTGGGTTTGGAATGTACACAAAACCTTAGATTTAGCCTAATCGCAGCTATCGTTTTGAACCACTATACAGGACAATACCTCAGACACTTGCTAACTATGTGCTATTGGGTTCAGTTTACAGATATTGTACATACTTGTACATACAGTACATTGCCATGTAAACTGGTCTCCAATCTTTAACTTCCACGCCCCAAAACAATCTATTCTGCAGCTCTTTGGCTACCCTAGCTTCTTTACTCGTAGATGCAGTGAAGTTTGAATTCTAATACTTAACAGAATGGAAGCACACAGAAACACGCACACACGCACGCACGCACGCACGCACGCACGCACGCACACACACACACACGCACGCACGCACCCACACACACACACACGCGCGCACACACACACACACACAATGCAGTCTTCTCTGGTAGGAGGACAACAAGCAGTCTTAAATAAAATATAACCCAGACAACAAAACGCCTTTTTCTTCTCCTCTGCCCATTTTTTGCCCGCTGCTCCTCGCTGGCATGGCAATCGCAATGGTGAATCTCAAAGTCACACATTCCTGGCTCCCTCCCTCCCTAAGTCTCTCTCTCTCTCTCTCTCTCTCTCTCTCTCTCTCCCTCGTCCCTCTTTTCCAAAACACAGCTGGGCTGGATAGGAGCTGGGGAAGGACGGCTGACTCAAATAAACGTGTGTAGAATAGAGAGAGAGAGAGAGAGAGAGAGAGAGAGAGAGAGAGAGAAATCCTTAAAATACGTGTGAATTACGTTTTGACATCGAAAGGTTATCTTTACATTATGCATAATACTGTATATGCACAACTCTTTGGTTTGTATTATTGTCTCCGCCCGGTCGAAGGCATGGCCGAGACTTTGTTTTGCACCCTGTGTGTATGTCCGTCTGTTACCAGTTAATCTCCGGCACGTTGGCCTGATAACAGTGAAACTGTGCACACACCCCCTGGATGTCAGAGCAGAACCTCTGCCCCCAATTTTTCACATCGGCCTGTTATAGGCTGAGTTTAGCAAACATAAAATAATAAATGCACAGACCTGGTTGGTTGTTTAAGTTGGACAAAATGTGGCCATATCTTCCCAAATATAGAGATGACTCATAGATGTCTGATGTCGACTTGAGATTGACACAATATGTCCATATATGGAAATTCCCAGATATGGGCTATATTGATGACATCAGAGATCTCCATATATGGGCATAAAAGGGACAAGGACGTGTATTGATGGCATCAGGGATCAGATCAGTGTGACATCTGAAGGAGGGACGGAGGGACGGACATGATCTGCGGGTTTTCTCTATCTGTGGGTCGCAACTACTCCTACAGATTTTGTATAGTCATTAAATCAGGATCTGTCTGAATTGAATTGAATTGAATTGAAATCTCCAGTATGTGAGGAGACAAAGAAGAGAGAATGGGGAAGAAAGTCTGGGAACGGGCCACATAAATAATGATGGTGAGAGCGAACCACACAATTTCACTGCAAGCTATTATGCACAGAGAGGTGTCAAGAGTGAGGAAGAGCGTCAGAAAGTGAGTCACGGAGAAAGATAGAGATGGCATCAGAGAAAGATCAGGTCAAACAGAGAGGGCAGAGAGAGAGGGGGGAAAATAGAGGCGTCAGAAAAAGGTCATATGAGGCATTGTCACAGGAGCATTAAATATGAAAAGCTTCTAAGAAGTTTCTAGTCTGTAAATCCTGGTGGGATTGTACAATTGAGTGCTCTGTGCTATTCTTATCATAGCAACATTTCTCCTGCATGTCCCTGTTTGCATACCTTGTGTTTATTGCCTGGGTCTCTGAGGCTTTTAAACGGGGCTATTCCAGGCTAGAGTCCCGCTCCTGGGCAACCATGAAAACACCACCACTGCATGGGCTCCGCTCATAATGTATAAAGGCCCCTGTAACCTGTAAGTCAGGGGTCTTCAACGTTTTCAGGCCAAGGACCCCTTAGTTGAGAGAGAGATGAAGCGGGACCCCCATTTTCATAGATTCCATATAGTTTAATTGTTTGGCAGCACAATCATCAGTGTATTTTGGATTCATGTCAATTTGTGTTTTCAAATATTTAACCACTTGAACCGTCATTACAATAAACTTGACCTTTCACTCTGTACTTAGTCTGCTCTTTTTCCCCTCTGCACCAAAGCTCTTTGCTGAAAATAGCCGATCTACGCTTGTAGATCTGCTATTTTTGGCTAAAGTTCTCAGAATATGGACGCTAGGGTTAACCACATGAACCCTATTCTGGGCATGTCATTGTATAGGCGAGTATTCAGCCAAAACTGGCAAACATTTGGTGAGGATAGCAGATCTACACACTCACAACGCATTGCAAGCTTGCTTTGCTATTTTTGGCATATAGATTTGGTAGGATAAAAAGCATTTGGTAGGGACCCAGTAATAAGCCCCTGACCCTGGTCAAAGACGTTCATAGAAAGAGATGATTTTACAGTAGGCATGCAAGCTAGTTTATTTCACCATCAAATCAAATAGGAATCATTATTTGTTGCATATGGAATGAGACGCTCTGGGCAGAGAAGGCACTGTATTTCCTAATGTTTTTTTAGAAAAGGTTGAGCAAGTTAGCATGCATTACCTGACAAAGACCAGACTTGGTTGTGTTCACAGCAAGAAATGGTCAAATAAACAGGGGTGTCGCCCTGGGGACCATAGGAGTGTGCAGTTATTTTCTCTTTTGTTTCCATGCATAGCATGTGTATTTGCATGGGTTTGAATAGTGCATGATATACAAATAAAGTTTGACTTTGAATACACACATACGCTTGCGCAAACGCGTACCTACACATAGTGCACAGAGGCCCACGACCACAGAAGAATTCAACACCCTCATGCAGTAAGCCTTGTCAGAGCTGGGGTCAAAGTCGGGGTCAAGGTCTGGTCTTGAGTGACTGATATTTTATAACCAAATCAGCAGGCAGAAGCAAACAAAAATAAAACTGGAATCGTGGTTTCTTCAAGATTTGACAGAGTCTAGTAAAATATTTCAGGACTGAGGATTATTATTATTATTAACTGTGATTTCTTACAGTGTTAAGAAAACATCTCTCATAATTGATTGTCCATCAAATTATGGTAAAAGCTTTTCTCTGAAATTCAGCCATCGTCGTTGACATTGACAAAATTATTGTTTTAGAGGTTTCTAAAACAATAAAAAACAAGAATTGCGGAATTTTCACTTTGCTTTGTCAGATGAACCAACAGTAACATAGACTCGTTGGAAGGAGTCTTCTGAGGCATATTTAATGGCTCTCGATTTAAAAAAAACTGACTTGATTTGTAATAAGACATAAAGGAAACCAGGATGTGATAAAGGACAACTTTGTTTTTTTACAACAAGGGTTCATATTTTAGATTGTAATTAGAGAAAAGAAAATATGAGTGTTAAAATGGTTTCATTTAAAGCTTTCTATCGTTTTAGAGATTTTAATGATTTTGATTTCAGTGGGTAGGCATGTGTACAAGTGGCTAAATATGTCTTTTTAGACACAATAAGCCCATTCCCAAGATGCACCACAATCCTTCATGGGCAGATGTGACTTATGGGGGCTAGTAGAGGGGGGCTTTTAGGTACCAGCTTATTGTACCAAAAAATACATATTTAGCCACTTGCATGCATGACCTCAACCACTGAAATCAAAGTCATTAAAATCACTAAAACCAAAAAGAAAATATTTTAACACTCATCTTTTCTTTTCTCTAATTACAATCTAAAATATGAACCCTTGTTGTAAAAAACAAAGTTGTCCTTTAAGGTGCAACATCAGATTGAATCAAACAGAGATAGTGGGGTGAAAGGCTGCCTGTGAGGGCCCTCTGGTGGTTCTGGGCCTGTTTCGGTTGTTAGTTTAAGCATAGCTAACCCACCTCTGCTGCAGAGGAATAAGGTTGAACACAAAGGTCAAAAACGTTTGTCCACATTTACAAACAAACTCTCGAAAGAGTGTTCTTCTCTCTCTCTCTCTCTCTCTCTCTCTCTCTCTCTCTCTCTCCCTCTCTCTCTCTCTCTCTCTCTCTTTCCCTCTCTCTCTCTCTCTCTCTCTCTCTCTCTCTCTCTCTCTCTCTCGGTCCCTCCCTGTTTTCACACTTGTCTGTCTCTCTGACCTGCCTTCCGTCTTCGTCCTGTTTATTGCTGTCCTTCACCTTGGTCAACACGTGACCTGACCTGCATTACCGTTGACTGTCATGTTGTTACAGTATCTAGAGAAGAGAAACGTGGCCTCTGCAACACACACACAGACACACACACACACCTGTGTACATGTGCAGTATATATGTCACGGTTAGATAGAGAAACGGTGAGATAGAGAAACGGAGCGCTTGCCGTGCCGCACGGGGCGGAACAAGCGGTCGCCACAACAACGTCCTCCAGGCGGAGCCACTCGATTGTCCACGACATTGCAAGCGGCGCGAAGGCCAGCGGACCTTGGTCCTGCTCTTCGCCCCCGAGCGCGAGTGGCCGCGAAGAGCGGGCCAGGGCCGCGCGGCCGGCGGAGCGCCGCGCGAGTTACGAAGCCGTGGTGAATGCAATCGTTATATTTATGCCCAGGCCGTAAGGCCTGGGCAAGCCCACGATAAACGCCCTGTCCAAGTGACTACAATGGAGCTAATGGCTAAGCTAGGCTAGGCTAGGCTAGGCTAGGCTAGGCTAGTAAATAAAGAAAGAGAGTCGCAAACGAGTGACGTCAGCGCCTTCACTATTGAATGGCTGCGTCGCCATCTGGTGGTGATTAGTGTGTGGTGAAACGAGCGCTCTTACCACAGTCTCACTGAGTTACCCAAAATGACTGTAACATATACACACACAGAAAGAAACACACGCGTGCACACACACACACAACCCTGCACACACTATAGCCTCGCAAAGAAAAATTGCCCTTGGCAGATTAGGTCTTGCCCCCCTCAGTTATTCAAATATGTCACGGCTCACAAGTCGTGAGGAACCAACCAGGGGCCCAGCATGCAAATGTAGGGCAGGCTTTTAGGTCATGAGAAACCAACCAGGGCCCAGTACGCATAATGTAGGGAGGGTGTATCACCTTTGTGCTACTCTGATTGGTTATAAGTCTAACCAATATAGTCTGTTTGAATCTTTTTGTAACAAAAAAAATCTAACTCTGACAGTTTACGATGCGAGCGATGCGACCCGAACGATGAAATCGACCTACCGCGAGCGACAACACGTCGTGCCGCGACGTCGTCCACCCCTCCTTTTTCCGCTTGCAAAGTCCCTATTTGACCGAGGTTTCGCGGTGATGTCCATAGAGGTAAATGGCCATGTCCCGCCCCCAAACACTGTTTATTATTATTTATTTGATTGGTTCAGGCTACTTCATAGAGGCTATGCACACACACATATATAACTGTGTCACTGTGACAATGAATGTTGACTCGGTTCAGTAGGAAAGTTCAGAGTGTTCAGTCCTGCAGGCAGAACATAACCCCATAAGTTCACTCTATACCACACACACACACACACACACACACACACACACACACACACACACACACACACACACACACACACACACACACACACACACACACACACACACACACACACACACACACACACACACACACACACACTGAGCATCCTTATTGTCTTCTAACCCTATTACTGTCAACAGATGTCCTCATAGTGTGTGTTCATAACACTTCCTCAGCCAAAGGCTGTGGGGCACTACACGCAACAAACACCTTGTGCACGCTCGTGCAAATACAGCACAAGCACGAGTGTGCGCACACACACACACACACACACACACACACACATGCACGCGCGGAGAGAGACAGAATAAGAAACAAGCTTATCACAGCTTATAGGAAAAAATTGATTGAGTGCACGTCATGGTCGAATGGATGAAAAGACAGAGACAGGATACAGACCTATGTGTTATTTGATCATTTATTTTTCGAATATGTACGTTAATGTTATTGTATGAACTGTATTTATGCAGGGTGGGTATCTGTGATGTCACAGCTGCTTGATACATATTTCCCAAAACACAGAGCTCTAATTACCTGCCTCCGTATTGGTGAATGTCCCCTGCCTACGTACGTGCGTGCGTGCATGCGTATGTGCGTGCTTATTAAGCCTACATCCATTAGGAATGTTCAATCAACACAAGTCTTTCTTCTCAGCTGTTGTTTAAATGTGGAACTGACATGATCAGATAGATTGTCATGGTGTCACATGCTCAGTGTGCTATTTTTAGCAAACAGAGGAAGACGGGAATAATAGAGTAGTGGATGAAGAGGATGACCTTGGCCTAAGAGGCTCTAGGCACTGTGGGTTGCCAGCAGGCCTGGTTGTCATTGGTACTCCCACTCCCAGAGTTTTTTTAGTACATAAAACATCTACTGATGCAAATGTTCAGGCTACATAAAACAATTCACTGTCAGAGCTCCGAGTGTGGTACATACCATATACCAAGAGAATGGTACAGGCCTGAATGCTTGACCCCTAGTGAGGGGGTTCCGTGGCTAGGGGACATTTTCCTGGCATGATTTGGGTCCACTTGTCCCCTTATAGAGGTATAGAGGGTCACTGCAAATCCTAATACTACCGTAAATATTGCGAGTGATCAAAATCCTGATGGGAGTGGCCTGGTTCAGGATGACAATGTCCCCATTCAAAGCACACGTGAGCTCAATGAATGGGTTTTATGAAAATGATGCGACTCATAAGCTTTGTCTTTGCAGTCACCAGATAAAAAAAAGGAACTCCTTGGGAGATCTTGGACATCATCAGATTAAATCAAAACAACAAATGAGGGAAAATATTTTGTTAAAATGATGTTCCCTCCCTTTAGGAGAGTTCCAGAGATATAATGCACAATCCATGCCAAGGCACATTGAAGCTGTTCTGGTGAATTTTGGTTGCCCAACACCTTATTTGTTTTATTTATGCTTACTGCACCCATATTGAGCGTACATCCACCTGGGCGTTAGTACTTCAGTTTAATCTTGGCCAAACAGGGTAAAGTCTATCTCACTCTGGCTTGTTTGTCAAAGATGTGTGTGTGCGTGTGTGTGTGTGCGTGCGTGCCCCCGTGCGTGTGTGTGTGTGTGCGTGCGTGCCCCCGTGCGTGTGTGCGTATGCGCATGTGTCGTGTGTGTCACCTCTTAAACATTCCCCTTCTCATCGCTCTTTTGGCTAGATAATTGTCAGTTTGTTAGTGCCTTTGGAAGAGTGGACGGCCGTGTGTTTGGTGTAACTCTTCATGCTGTCATGTCAGTTTACTTTCTTCAGGTTACATAGACATACTGTACCTCTGGTTCTGGTAAAGAGTCCTGCTGTGAAAAGTGTCTTTGTGTTTGGTGCATCTGTAAATCTCTGGGAGACGCCATGAGTCAGTGATAAACAATGTGGCCTTTGAATATGTCAGAGATGCTTAGGTTGTCTGGCGGCACAGTGGAGGTGTGTGTGTGTGTGTGTGTGTGTGTGTGTGTGTGTGTGTGTGTGTGTGTGTGTGTGTGTGTGTGTGTGTGTGTGTGTGTGTGTGTGTGTGTGTGTGTGTGTGCATAACTGCATATTGTATTAAGCACTGTGTGCCAATGTCTATCGTGTTTGTGTGACCCATGTCTATTTGCATTCCTGAACTGAGCTATTCAAAATGACTCATTGCATATATGAGATGGAAAAGTGTGAAATATGAGAATTGAGGAGAGAAGAGAAGAGAAAACTAACCTTTGTAGTAAAACAGGCATCGGTCTGTGAGAACAAACCACCTCTTGTTCCACTGTTTCACCCCACTGCTGGCCTATGGAACAACAAATACACCATCATCAACATACTGTATACAGAGCAACAAATATATACTGTACATACATAAACATACTGTAGGCCTATGGGCCTATACAGGGGATTAATAACTAGAACAGAAGTAGAGTGCAGAGGTTTTATTTGCCCCTATTGGGGTGGACAACTGATGCGAGCTATATGGTTTATGAATATTATGGAGTTAATCTAGTTTCTTGTCTTTTCTTTTTGTCTGCATATTTAGTGATTTCACATTCCAGTCTCCTTATGGATTACAACAGCCACAAATGTTTCTCAAGCGTAACTGCTGTCTTTGTCGAAAACACATGTGGTTTACGCCAGTTCAAAACATGAATCCAAATAAAGTTTCATTAATTAATTCACACTTAAATGCAATTATTTCAGTGAGTGTTTAAGGGAAGGACTCACCTGCTTGTACAGCCATCCTTGTTTAGCCACCTCAGCCTTGGGGTTCCTCCGCATGGAGTTTGAGCGCTTCCCAAACGTAGCCGCTTTCCTCGGGGTGCGAGAGGACTGCATAGAGGGAGGAGAGAAGCACAACAGAACAGTGAGGTAGCAAAAGAGTGAATGGCCAATGTAGATATCCTGACACGTGCACTGTGGGTTCGAGTCCCGATCCCGACGGCCTTTGCTGCATGTCACGCATCTCTCTCTCCCCATTTCCTGTATAACTACTGTACAATCAATAAAGGCATAAAAAAGAAATCCTTTAGGGGGCACAGTGACGCAGACGGTAATGCTGTCGCCTCACAGCTAGAATGTCCTGCGTTCAATTCCCGCCGGGGACGCTGTGGGCGCTGGGTCCGTGTTCTCTCCTCCGCGTCATCAGCGCCCATACCCTAGGTGGGGTTGGCGAAAGGGCCTTTCTGTGTGGAGTTCGCATGTTCTCCCTGTGTCTCCTAGGGTAGGCACACTCACAAAAAACAGGCAGTAATCCTAGTCTTTATAATGCCTCCCCCTAGCCAGTCAGGGAGCCTGATGGAGGGGAAGGGAACTGGTTGGAGTAACGTGTTCCTTCCACACACTACGTGGAAAATTACCCCCTGTCAGGTGAAAAGAAGCGACTTGGACTCCTCATGCATAGAAGGAAGCATGAGGTCAGTCTATTGCTCTCCCACAGGTTGGCAGAGGATTACATTAGATAATTGACACCGGGTGAAAAAATATTGGTTACAAAAATGATGGGATAAAAATAAATGGAAAGGCATTCACTCTGTGTGAGCACAGTGTGGATTCTTCTACATCATTGTACCACCGATGATCTCTCTGTGCGTCTGCATGTGCAAGTGCAAGTGCATGTGTGTGTGTGTGTGTGTGTGTGTGTGTGTGTGTGTGTGTGTGTGTGTGTGTGTGTGTGTGTGTGTGCGTGTGTGCTTACCCGTGGCGTGTAAGGCTGGTCCTCGGGGGACAGATCTGACACCATGTTGGTGTTGTTGGCGTTGAGGTCGGTGGTGGTGGTGCTCACAGGTCTGCTGCCTCCCACCTTCACGTTCATATCCAAATCACAGCTCCTGTACACAGAACAGTAGGATTCATATCCATGAACACACAGAACAGTAGGATTCATATCCAAATCACAGCTCCTGCACGTACACAGAACAGTAGGATTCATATCCAAATCACAATTCCTGCACACACAGAACAGTAGGATTCACTATCATATCCAATCACAGCTCCGACACATAACAACAGTAGAATTCTCAATGCAAGTAGACTTGGACACACCTACACATTACAGTTTACAGTTTACAGTTTAGGCATTTAGCAGACGCTTTTAATCCAAAGCGACTTACAATAAGCAGATACAACATCGCAATAATAAACAAGATAATAGGTCAGTACATTAACAGCAATATAACAATGTAAATGGATATCTATCTAGAGAAAACACAATATAATCAAGTTCTAAAGAAACCTAACAAACAAATGTTAATTAGCTTCATGTATGGTCATTGATTTTACTGTAGTGCTAAGGGATTAGGTGGAGTCTGAAAAGGTGAGTCTTCAGTCCACGGCGAAAGGTAGCGAGTGAGTCCGTTGTTCTAAGTGCGACAGGGAGTTTATTCCACAACTTGGGAGCCAAGAGGGCAAACTGTCTCGGACGAGTGGATTTTTGCCCTGGAGTTTTTAGCGAGGGTACACATCACAGAGAGAATTGTCTTTTCCAAACTCTCCTAAACCTAAACTAGCATTTCACGTTCAAAAGAATTGCCCTGTGTGTAGAAATCCATGCTGCACGCTGCAACTCCAATAAAGACGGAGTGTGGTGTTGCACACTGAAAATAGCCGATGCACAGTGCTGTGACACGTTTCAAATTTGTGGATCGTCTATTTCCGGACTAGAAATGTTAAAAATAAATGATTCCCAAAAGTTCCCTTTTAGACATTAGACATTCAAGTCCCTGCCAGCCTAGTCCAGTTCAGTCATGTCCAATTCACCCTTGTCAAATCCAGTCTAATGTAGTAGTCCAGTTAAAAAGTTGGTCTAGATTAGGTCAGTCTAGCTTTACTCTACTTCAGTCAAGTCAAATCAGATCCAGTCTTGCAGTGTTTAGTATGCTCAAGTCCAGTGCAGTATAACCCACTCAAGTTAATTGCAGTCCAGTCCAATTGTCTACTCCAGTCACCTCCAAAGCCCAATCCAATCAAAACCAGACCAGTCTAATCCTTCCCAATCTAATCCACTCCAACCCATTTCAAGGTTGTGTTCTTTATTGTAGGGTATTGATTGTAGCATTTTGAGCAGTGAGGGCGACAGTCTGACCAATGTAGATCAAACCCTATTCATCAGTGGGTAGACAAAATACCTCGCTTCATTTACTATCAATTATCTTGTTACATTTTTCTCGATTACATTTTCAATTAATCAAATAATCCAAATTAAAGCATGTTTTAAAAAGATATTAAACGTATATCAACAAATCAATTAACATAAGTGTTATTTTACACTTCATCACCAACAGTGACATACAAGTAGTGCAGATCTACAAGCTTACTACAACTACGCGTCAAATCGAAACACATTGTGATCTTGTAGAGCTGCAATCTTCACTATTTTCACTATCTTCTCCCCTGGCTTCTCTCTCTCCCTCCCTCCTGCCCAGTTTATTTCCTATCCTCCAGTCTGTTTCTCTTGCTTTCAACAGCCATTTGTCTTTCTCTCTGTCCATGTGTCACTGTATGATAAATCTCCCCTCTAAGGGAGGGAACATTTCACGCACCTCATGTGTCTGCGGTTTGCGCTATAAATTTGTCGCTGTCAGGCAGAGACCTTGTATCCCAAAATGTTGACTTTTTATGTTTTTCCGGACCGTCATATATGCCCTATACTTCATCACACAAAAGTGTCAAACAAAAGTAGTGAAAATAGCTGAGCTTGTAGAGCGTCAATTTTCACTATTTCTGAAGATTTTCATTCCATTTCCACCCGACATTGACGAATTGTACTTCATAACTATTGTTCTCCTAGCACATTCACTGAGTTGCTCTGGATGACTGCTCAATTATAATTGCTAGAAAGTAAGGTATTTACTGTAATTCTCTTTTGGAAAGTTAGCCTATGCAAGGTGGTTATTTTTGCAGATAGAATCTGAACAAATACAGTGTGCTATCCATGGGATTTTGGTTGCGTATACAGAGAAGGAGCGATATTAATACACACTCTGTACATACAAACAGTATATTCATTCTTTATTGCTTTCTGTCTCCCAGTATCTCTATCACACACAAACAGTCTCTATATAACGAATTCATCTATTTCTGTCTGTCAGTTAGTCACTGTGTTTCACGCACGCACGCACGCACGCACGCACGCACGCACGCACGCACGCACGCGCACGCACACGCACACGCACACGCACACGCACACACACACACACACAGTGACATTGTACAGGACACTGACATAACTCCTGATGAGGCGATAGTAGAGTGGGTCAGCTCAAGAGCCCTCTTCTAACGAGCTCTCTCTCTCTCTCTCTCTCTCTCTCTCTCTCTCTCTCTCTCTCTCTCTCTCAAAGGTTTACAACATGGAGCAGAGTGTGCGTGCGTGCGTGCGTGCGTGCGTGCGTGCGTGCGTGCGTGCGTGCGTGCCGTGTGTGCATGTGCAGTGTACGTTGTACTTGCTCAGTATAAACTGCTATGGAATATATATTTACAGTAGACTATATTTGGATTCATTATATTACTGTTCTTGACTGTGACCTTAATTGTCCTTTTCACATCCCCACCTTGGTGCAGTCTATTCACCACATCATTCATGAAAACCTGCCCATTGTGTTCCTGAGCTGTTCTTTACAGATAGACACACGTACAGACAGGAGTGATTACAAAACCCTGCCGTGTGCCGTGTATCTATTCTATTCTAGCTTAAGGCAAGACCTAAATTCAGAGTGAACATTTTTAACTCAAATCTTTGCCTTTGGGGGTCCCTGGAACAAACTATTTTGAGATGGGGGTCTGCGGCCAAATACATATCATTTTGGGGGTCCTTGACATGACAAAGTTTGAGACCACTGATATAGCAAATAGGTTTTTCAGAAAATTGATAGGATTTAGAAGACATTTGTGGAATCGGCCTAATATCAGCGGTTCTCAAACTTTGTCGTGTAAATGACCCCCAAAATGATTTTTATTTGGCTGCGGACCCCCATCTCAAAATATTTTGTTCCAGGGACCCCCAGAAGCAAAGATTTTAGTTAAAAATGTTCACTCTGAATTTGGGTCTTACCTCATGCTAGATGCAGAATAGATACACGTGTTTGGCGGAGATCTCCTGCCCCCCAGAGGGAAGGGGCAGAAAAAGGTGGTGCACAGGGTCTTCAGTTCCCCTCTGCATCTTAGAAGTAGGAACAGCACTGCATTGTCAGACTTTTCCAGTGGAGCCATGGAGAAATGCACAGTAAGCATTCCCCATACGGATCTAGCCAAGCCTTGATTACATTTAGTATATCATTGTATACTGCTGCTATGTGGCAAACTGCGACAGTATGCCACAACATAGTTGCTGGAGGGTGACTACTGGTCAGCCTCAGCTCCACACAACCATTTTCAACCAATCACATATTAGTCTCCCGTTGCCAGACGATTGGCGATCTCCGCCTACGGTACGTCTGTCGGAAGCTAAATTTGGTGTAGGGGCTATAGAGCACAACCATATGCCTACTGCTAGGGAAACCAATCCTGATACTGCCCCAATATGATGAGGACCACCCTAACGTCTGGTTCAGCAATGCAGTTATTTTATTTCAAGTATTGTTTCCACCCAGTTTTAGCCCTACACCTTATTTAGATGTAAACAGATGGATCCACTGACATCTCTCTCGCGTCTCATTAAAAATATTTCAATTCCACTTGTGCCTTGTCCTGACTCAGAATATTGGTTTTGTGTATATCGGACAGCGCTTACTGCAGATGTGTATGTATGTATGTATGTACTGATGTTTGCTCAAGTCTCTACATCTGTGCAAGACGTCACTCTACAAGCCATATTTCCAAAACTGGTGGGTCAAACTGCACAACCAATATGTCAATGTGTAGCTATGATGATTTCATGCTTTCATTATATGACATGAAAAAAACTAAAATTAAAAAATCCTCAATGCCTGGCACCCTGTCGTGTTTGGTCACATGTGTACTGTATATTACAGTACTGCAGATATTCAGGATTCAAGTTGGTGTTGGCTGGACCTGGCGTTTGCATCGCACTGCAGATATGTGTATTCGTGTGGTGTATTCTAGAGTACTTACTGCAGATACAGTAGTGTATTGGTGGGGTGTATTATTGTAGGGAACTTACTGCAGATATGAGTGTATTGGTGGGGTGTATTATTGTAAAGAACTTACTGCAGATATGAGTGTATTGGTGTGGTGTATATTGTATTGTATTGCAAGGGACATGCAGAGAATGTTTAGAGAGGGGCTGACATTTATAAAAGGGCCTTTTTTTGAAAATATCGAAAATAGCAGATCTCCAGACGTGTTGTGAGCTTGGAGGTTGGCTATTTTCGGTGCTTGATACCACACTGACTGAACAAGCATAATCAAGCCAATACTCAGACGTGGCGTATGGCATGGATTTCCACACAGAGAGGGCAATTCTTTCAACATACAGTAAGATGCTGCATTCAAGTTCAGGAGATTTTGGACACGGAAATTATCTTGAATGCTGCCTTCACATATGGCATGGAAAGAGGGCATTTGCATTTCTTTCGCCATAGTAAAAGCTGCATTCATGGTCTAGAGAGGGCACTTCTTACAGACAGATAAAAGGGCAGATGTCTACATGTCTGTATGTGTGCACGTGCCTGGTAGAATACTTACTGCAGATACCGTATGAGTGTATTGGTGTGGTGTATTATTGTAGAGTACTTACTGTAGATATGAGTGTATTGGTGTGGTGTGGTGTATTGTAGAGTACTTAATGTAGATATGAGTGTATTGGTGTGGTGTATTGTAGAGTACTTACTGTAGATATGAGTGTATTGGAGTGGTGTATTGTAGAGTACTTACTGTAGATATGAGTGTATTGGTATGGTGTATTGTTGTAGAGTACCGTACTTACTGTAGATATGAGTGTATTGGAGTGGTGTATTATTGTTGAGTACTTACTGTAGATATGAGTGTATTGGTGTGGTATATTATTGTAGAGTACCGTACTTACTGTAGATATGAGTGTATTGGTGTGGTGTATTGTACCGTACTTACTGTAGATATGAGTGTATTGGTATGGTGTATTATTGTAGAGTACCATACTTACTGTAGATATGAGTGTATTGGTGTGGTGTCTTCCAGCTGGATAGGGCTCAGTGCTTGTCCAGCTGGTCCACTGGGGTCATTTTGACTGTAAGAGAGAAGAGAAGAGACAACATTTGACTGAATGTTCTTCAATGAAATACCTTCCAACAATACAGTATTACTATCATCACTTGTTGAATCGCTTTCAAAAAAAGTCAACAACGCCCATTCACGTGCAATCATGTACATTTGTTCACCAACATCACATACGGTACTGGCCACTTAAAAACATACGCAAAAGGACGCAAACAAATAATTACAGAAGTCAATTTTCTGTGAAAAGGGTGGAAAATACGACACGTTGCAATGTGACATCTTGTGAGCTTGTTTGTGTGATGAAGCAGGGCATCATTTACGAAAATAACAACAACTAAATACACTAAAAATATGGAGATAACAGGTTTCTGCCCGACAGCAACAATGATCACATCTTACATCCTACACATTAAACGGTTATCAACCTAGCAATCTAATTTCTGAAAGACAAGCATGTGTGTTCCTACAGCATGTATTCTATCATGTATTCAAGCTGTCACATATCAGCCACCGGATGATTGATCGTGTTGGTCACTGACATCATCACCACAGAGCACCTGGTCAATTATCCATGCATCAGTGTATGCATTATTCAGAAGAAGAAATAACTCAAAGTCGTACAATAAAAAGTGTGTGTGGTGGGTGTGTGCAATCTGTGCATGCATGCATGCGTGTGTGCACGACGTGCATATTTACTGTATGTTGTGGGTGCATGTGTGTGTAACAGAAAGATAAATGTCCTTAAAGTAGTGTAAGCACAGACTGTGCAATCTCTGTCTCTCCTGTGCCCTGCTACCACACTGCCAATTAGATCAGAAATGCATTCAAAATAATCTAATAACGAATAGTGAGCAATAACATTGCAGTGAAAATGTTTGCTCCGGGTGTTGTACAGTAGCTGGAGTATGAGATAAAAACTATGGTTAATGGAATAATGAACACATGCATATTCACCTGCAGCAAAATCACTACATTATATGCACGCACGCACAAACGCACGCACACACGCACACACGCGCACGCACACACGCGCGCACACACACACACACACACACACACACACACACACACACACACACACACACACACACACACACACACACACACACACACACACACACACACACACACAAACACACACACACGCACACACACACACACACACACACACACACACAATCTCCTCTTCTATTTGTAGAAGTGTAGACAAGTGTGTCTGTATCGCTTCCACAATATTGATCGAGAAGCCGCAGACAGCCCTAGCTAAAACAGAGGTGTGAGTGTGTATTTCTATTGTGCATATCTACTGTATGTGTATCAGTACTGGCAGACAGTATAGAGTACATACTGTATACATATGTATCTGTATCAGTACTGGCAGACAGTATATAGTAGAGTACATCTTGGTTTTTCCAGCTGCATGGTGCTGCAGCCTGCAATGTGCAGGGCAGGCTGTAAATCAGTGCTTTTATCGCCACAATGCTGCATCGTCTTATCTGACTTTTAAGGTTTCCATTGTTTCAGCATTGTCTTCTTTGGTTCAAGAAGACTGTGATAAGACCAGAGTAAGTGAATTTAGAAGAAAACAAGTGCTATTATATGGTATTAACTATTAACTGAGAATGCATTTAGTTGTTGCACCCTTGGATGGATGCAATACATTTTGATCAAGTACATCACTCTCAAATGTATGTATATGAAAGCTTGACTGTACAGTGTACACACACCGACGTCATATAAACACACATACTGTAATGTAACCACACACACACACACACACACACACACACACACACACACACACACACACACACACACACACACACACACACACACACACACACACACACACACACACACTCACACACACACACACAGGCCACAAGAATATTAACACAGACATAAAGAGAGACCTGTATTATTCATCACATCTAAAACTGATTTTATACTTCTCTGTTTGGAAATAATGATCAGTACTAACTAACAAATAAACTTTACTTTTTTGTGTGCAACATTGTTTTATTAGCCCACTGTATGCAAGTAACAACACAGTTACTGTAGCCAGCAATGACCAGCCAAACAAAGAAGAGACAAAAAGCAATGACTGAAGCAAACACTGCTAAATCTTGAGCATTAATTTCATCTTTGTAGTGTAAAGATGGAGCCGTGAGGGTGCATTTCTGAGTCCTGGGTTTGAACCAAGTGACAGTATGACTGTAACCTCAGCAGAAACATATGTTTATGTCTTCTAGCAGACCTTAAGATGAGCTCTGAGGTCTGCTGGCAACAGGGCCTCATGCCTACCTTCTGGTGTGTGTGTGTGTGTGTGTGTGTGTGTGTGTGTGTGTGTGTGTGTGTGTGTGCGTGCGTGCGTGCGTGCGTGCGTGCGTGCGTGCGTGCGTGCGTGCGTGCGTGCGTGCGTGCGTGCGTGCGTGCGTGCGTGCGTGCGTGCGCGTGCGTGCGTGCGCGTGTGCGTGTGTGTGTGCATGCGTGCGTGCGTGCGTGCGTGCGTGCGTGCGTGAGTGCGTGCGTGCGTGCGTGCGTGTAAGTACATTTACTTAGGTACTGTACTTAAGTAAAATGTTGAGGTATTTGTACTTTTCCTGAGTATTTCCAATTTCTAATACATTACTCCACTACATCTTGGATCCAAATATTGTACTTTTACTCCACTACATTTATTTGAGAACTAGTTACTACTTACTTTGCAGATGATTATATTATAAAACATACATTAATCCACTTTAGCCCTATTTTATACCTAGGCTATTTGAAAATAGCCGATCTACTGTAGCCCTATTTACTGTAGGCTATTTGAAAATATCCAATCTACAATTGTGAGCTTGTAGATGTGCTATTTTCAAACATTTTGTACTTTTACTTTTGGTACTTTAAGTATTTTGATGCCAACACTTTCGTACTTTTCCTCAAGTACATTTAGAACTCCGGACTTTTACATATTTTCTGCACTACAGTATTGATATACTTAACTTTTTCCACCACTGCGTGCGTGCGTGCGTGCGTGCGTGCGTGCGTGCGTGCGTGCGTGCGTGCGTGGCGTGGTGTGCGTGTGTTTCCATGTGGCCCAGTTTACAAAGTCCATTCCTGGATATCTGTGTAGCCTCCTAACTCTCATACACTCTCTCTCACACACACATGCACTGAGGGGGCGATAGGCAAAAAGGATGGGACCCAGGCCAAGTAGCCAGTCAGCCAGATGGCATGGAGTTTCTCACATCAGGAGAGCACAACACACAGTAGAAAACCTAAACTGCACTAACATCTCACCACATACTCTGCTGCGAGTGTGTGTGTGTGTGTGTGTGTGTGTGTGTGTGTGTGTGTGTGTGTGTGTGTGTGTGTGTGTGTGTGTGTGTGTGTGCGCGACACACTGTGCTTGTTATGTGGGTGAAATTGCCAAGTAAATGATCGATTGTTGACTTGCGCTTGCCTCCACCATGTACGCATGTGCTTAGCGTGTGTACGTGTGTACATTTGTGCGTGCTCACACATGTGTTTGTGTATGTGTCAGGGTCTCGCGGGGAGCTGTGAGCCCGCTCAGGCATAACCTACAAACCTACATAGGAGGTGCCTGTTTATGCAAGCAAAAAAACAACACCTAGCTAACAGCACAGCAGACATATACCTGCAATACAAAAACAACAACAACAACAGCAGCAGTAGCAGCGACACAGTAAAGTCCTGAACGCTGAGAGCATGCAAATGTCACCAAATGGACCTACAGGTCCATTTGGTGACATTTGCACGCTCTCAGAGTTACATTAACACTAGGGGGATTTTACTGTGTACACAGGGAAACCCTACTGTGTATACCTTTCTATGACCTATTATGCAACAGACGGCCGGGCTCGTGACGTCACGCGCGCACCTCGTCACACGATGACACGCACCTACATCATAAAATCCTCTGCGTTAACGGTAAACATTTCTACACTTGCAGAGTTAAACTGACACTGAGGAATTAGCAGCGTAGGGACATACAGGTAGATCACTCACACTCTCACACACACACACACACACACACACACACACACACACACACACACACACACACACACACACACACACACACACACACACACACACACACAGATGTGTGCACGCATGCAGACACAGACAGAACGCATGCTTCTATACAGTGCATTGGCATCTCTCTTCTGCTCGCAGAACTATTGCTATACCTCTCATTCATATGCATACTGTAGTGCACACACGCACGCACATGGACACACACACACACACACACACACACAAGCACACGGACGTATAACCGCTGTAAAGCCAGCGCTGGCAGAGCTTCTTTCCCTCTCTCTCTCTCTGTGTTTCTCTGGCTGCTTCCCATCGGCACTGCATTGCAGTCCTCTCTGACCTCCAAGCTCCTGGTTGTCCAGGTTCCCCCCATGCAGCCCAGCCCTCCTGCCTCTCCACCTCCACCCAGCCACCAGGCTGCCTGCGTCCCGCCTCTACCTACCTGACCCTCCGGTCCGCACGAAACTTCAGCATCCTCCCCCGGATCAATCATATACCACACCAAACAGAGCAGAGAGAGAGAGAAAAGAGAAAGAGAGAGGAGGGGGTGACTGAGAGAGAGAGAGAGAGAGAGAGAGAGAGAGAGAGAGAGAGGAGGGGGAGACAGAGAGAGAGAGAGAGAGAGAGAGAGAGAGAGGAGGGGGAGACAGAGAGAGAGAGAGGGAGAGGGAGAGAGAAGCAAAGCAGCTAGCTCATAGCCAGGAGAAGGTGCTTTATTGCTGGAAGCTGTAGGGCGGTTGGGTTTAGGAATTACTGTCCTCCTCTCTCCCTCTCTCTCTCTCTCTCTCCTTGAGAATGCCACGCTTTGGCCAGCACGCCCCTCTCTCTCTCTTTTTCTCTCTCCCTCCCTTACCTAACAACCACTCTCTCTATCGCTGTCCTCGGCCATGCTATCGCCCCCCCCCCCCCCTCCTCACACTTGCTCATTCACTATGAATGTCCCCTCTGCCTCTCTCTCTCTCTCTCTCTCTCTCTCTCTCTCTCTCTCTCTCTCTCTCTCAGGCTCCCTTGCTGAAGAGAACTGCAACACTCAGCTGATTCGGTTCCCTCCGTCAGGCTGACACTTTCTATCTCGCCCTCCCCTCGCTTTGCTTTCTATCTGTTCTCTCAGGGGAGAGAGAGAGAGAGAGTGGTCCGACCGAGGCATGCATGGCCCACGTGGTCATCACCAAATGACACTGTGTGGGTCTGTGTGCAGTGCACGTGCATGCGTGTCTCTGTGTGTGTGTGTGTGTGTGTGTGTGTGTGTGTGTGTGTGTGTGTGTGTGTGTGTGTGTGCCTGGACTGTACACGTACAGTATGTAATATAGATCCATCATCGCATGTGAGGAAGAAGCTAGGAACCATTCACTCCCCAGAGACAGACATCTGCTCCCAGCCAGTGGAGGGGGATGATGGAGGGGGCCGTACTCCCAGGCATGTGCACACATAGACATCAAAGCGGGCTTGAGCCCCTGCCCTTTTATCCGTTTGTAAAAAGTGCCCTCTCTAGACCAGGGGTCTTCAACAGGGGATCCCCAGAGTTACTACAGGGGGTCCTCCAAATCTTTGAGTGATATAAACGTTTTTCTCCTTTTGTATATTAACCACTTGAACCCCATAGTGTCCATATTCTGAGAACTTTAGCCAAAAATCACAACGCTGTGAGGCGTTGTGAGCTTGTAGATCGGCTATTTTTGGCAAAGAGCTTTGGGGGTCCCTCTTTCCATGCCATACCTAGGCAGCATTCAAGAGAATTGCCGTGTATCAAAACAGTAACTTGGGTAAGGCAAGACCCGCCTGCGAAAGTTTGTGATTGGCTGAATCGGAGGTTGGGAGGGCTCTGCTGTGTTCACTTGGACCGCGCGGAGGTGCCGAGAGTCGGGGTGACGAAGATTTACTATTCTGGCCCCCTGTTTACTACTTCTGATGGCCCGAGTCGGCTCATGCGACCTTTGCAACGCTCAACACAACGACTCGCTCACTACCATTTGCTCAACGGTGCCTCACGTGGATCAAGGTCGCCTGAGACGCCGTGCTTCCGTCGTCATCACCGAAAACAAGCGTTTATTTACAGACAAGAACCAGCCTTAACCCTGTTGCTGTTTTGAAACACGCATAGAATTGTCTTGTCCAAACTCTCCTGAACTTGAATGCAGCATCGTATGTTGAAATAATTACCCTCTCTGTGTAGAAATCTCCAGTATTGATTATGCTTAGTTCAGTGTGGTATCAAGCACCGAAAAATAGCCGCACTCCAAGCTCACATTGCGTCGCAGACGCGTTGTGAACTTGGAGGTCGGCTATTTTTGATATTTTCACCAAAAGGCCCTTTTAGAAATGTCAGCCCCTGTCTCTCTAACATTCTCTGCACGTCCCTGCGTACTCCCATACACATGACTCCGCCCCTCCCTTTTCTTTTTAACTCATACAGTGCCTATCCCGAACAAGTTCGGCTTTATTTCAATCCAATACAATTTTTTTTTTATTAATTGACTTACCCTGAGCTGCTTGTAGAGTCGTGGGTGGTCCTGGCACGTCCTACGCTAGCCAGCTAGCCATTTTACATGGTCCGACGATATATTCTATTAAAAATGGTTTAAAATACATTTTTGAGCCCCCCAATGTTCACCGAATGTTCAGCGCCGCTTCCGGAACGACGTCCAGTGTGCCTATCCCGAACATGTTCGGCTTTTTTAATGAAATGAATAAAATGATCCGAGGCCTTCTGAAGCCTGGGCCTAAATTTTCAATCCAGTGTTCGAAATCCGGCCGCCCCCCGGCCGGCCGTTAGCGAGTAACGTAGCCGCAAATCGCCGCCGAATCCAATGAAAAACCACATCTTTGGAGGCCCATATCTCTGGATTGTGTTTTTAGGGATGCGGCGCGAGGTTTATTTACGGCGAAATCGCCTAAAAATGATCTTTTAAATGACAAAATGCTAATAGCTATTCTGTAGCCATTTTCATCCGGGACCTTTCCATGACGTGCACGAACGTGAGCACGCGCGTCACTGCAACGTGAGTCCCCGGATGCTAATACGCTCGCCTATGGGACAAACCCTGGCATTCTTTGGCGCCCTCTAGGGGCTGGCACTAAAACGGTTAACTCCTCCTCTCTTGTACTGTCCGTCCTCTCCTTACTCCCAAGGATTCATCCCTTCTTCCTTCAGTCTTTCCAACATTGTCTTCTTGTCTGTCATGCATTATTATGTCTCCCCTGTATAACTCCTTCTCTCCTCACTGTTATACTGAATGTCCTTCAATTCAGTTGAAAATGCTTTGTTGGCATGAATGTTGTAGTAATAGCTTTGCCATCTGCATACAAAGGTAGATCATCTTATGAATGCATGTGCGTGCGTGCGAGCGAGAGAGAGAGAGAGCTGCAATATCTTGCTATAGGATTTGGATTTCTTATAGTATTCAGCTCTTGAACACACACACACACACACACACACACACACACACACACACACACACACACACACACACATAAAATGGAATGCACAAACATGCATGCACACGCAAACTATAGGGCATAGACCTACAGTCACTCATGGGCTCATAATTAGATCTATATGTCATGCGTAGAGGACAAGCTCAGCTGAAAAAAACGTCTACAGCAGGGCGGCCATATTATAATGTCACCTTGTCACTGCCCTGTTTTAATCACGCAGGCCACTTACTGCTGTCTCTGCTATACATGGCTAGACCGTAAGGGGAGAGAGAGAGGAGAGAGAGAGAGAGAGAGAGAGAGAGAGAGAGAGAGAGGGAGAGGGAGAGGGAGAGGGAGAGGGAGAGAGAGAGGGAGAGGGAGAGGGAGAGGGAGAGGGAGACAGAAAGAGAAGCATCAGGCAGATTTCCACCGCATCCGATTTCGGGCCGACTCGGCGATGGAAGAAGTCGAAAAGCGTCTGCTGCAAGAGACGCTTGCCGCCGATAGCGCTGTCGGAACCCGTCGATGAAGAACTGAACATGTTCAGTCGTTTGGCGTCCTGGCTAGCGACGGTAGAGATGAGGTGGTAAATACTCCACTGCAGAGTGGAGTCTAGTCTAGTCTGCTCGTGCAGAAACAAGCCTAAATAAAGCTATATAAATAGTGCTGTTTGTTTTTGTCGAAGCTGAGAGAGTGTTGCCACATTTGTTATATTCTGTGAGTGAAACAAGCGAATAGGTCTATGAAAACAAGCTCAAAAGAAGCGACCAGTTTCATCACTGGAGCCCTATTACATCAGCTTGTTTTGTTTTATAATCTAAAAAACAAGCCCAAATAAAAGCAACCCAAAATTATGAATATTTACAAGCGACTTTACAGGTCGCTTATAATAAGCAGACTTGGCAACACACTGGCACACAGAGATCAGCGCAAAAACAATGTTCTTTCGGCCGACACAGACTGCCAGTTTGAACGAGTTGGAGTTACCTTTAGACAGGGAGAGAGGGAGAGAGAGATCAGATCAGATCAGCTCAATCAAGTACAATTATCAATCGATATTCACGAATGTGACCTGGTGATGCTGGTGCAGAGACACATCAGAGAAAC
This sequence comes from Nannobrachium achirus, assembly GCF_963921795.1. Lineage (NCBI taxonomy): Eukaryota > Metazoa > Chordata > Actinopteri > Myctophiformes > Myctophidae > Nannobrachium > Nannobrachium achirus. The sequence goes on from NC_137815.1 coordinate 48,138,717, forward strand.
AGAAACAGAGACAATGAGAGACAGACAGGAATAGGACAACTTTTACCAACGGCAAAAACATCCAAAGTCGTGACAATGTCATCCTGCACAGTGAGTCCAAGGATGCAGTCTATTTTTCACAGGAGATCCCCATTGAGATGTTCCCATTGTAAAAAACAACAGAATGGTTGTCCTTCTCCGCCATGGAGGTGTTGAGAACTTTTTCAGAATTCATGACACTGTTATTTATTTGCAGTATGTACGTGCCAAAATGGCAGAGCCATTTAAATTTAAAAATCACACCTTGTGAACTGAGTGGTGGTCAAATAAAAATAGTCAAATAAAAAGAGTCAAATACATGGATTGCAAGGTTGCTCATGCTCAACGCGTTGTGAGCTTGTAGATCAGCCACATTTTGTCACGGAACACGCCGTGATGAAGAAGTAGTCTATAAGCCAGGATTTACTTGGGTGATGTGTGTTGAACGGACGGACGGACGGAGCTGCAGTGCAGAGTGCACACAACAGCGCCGAAAAGTAAAAATCCAATGCGAGGTAAAGTAGTGGGAACACAAGCAGGGAGCTCCATTCAGCGGCACGCCACTTCCAATGAAACCACAACATTGCGTTTACCTCAGCGTGGGACTTTTCTCCATGCTCAGAGTTGTCTCCGGCTGCAACATTAGCGCGAGCAGCCACACACACACACACACACACACACACACACACACACACAGGAGTTGCACGCTGCGTGCATCATCAGAGAGAGTGAAAAAACGTTGTGCGTGCTGTTGCAGACACCCAGTCGCGGACATTTGTGTGTGTGTGTGTGTGTGTGTGTGTGTGTGTGTGCGCGCGCGCGCGCGCGCGCGCGTGCCCTCCTTGCTACGTCTGTGTCTACAGTGTGTGTGTGTGTGTGTGTGTGTGTGTGTGTGTGTGTGTGAGAGAGAGAGAGAGAGAGAGAGAGAGAGAGAGAGAGTTCAGTCTGCCTGCTCAATAGCGCCCCTCCTTTAACGTGTGTGTGTGTTTGTGGTCTGTGTGTGTGGTCAGGAGAGGTATGGCAGATTGGCAGGCGACAGACTTAGGCGCTCTACAGACGGACAGCGGTTGCCGCCGGGGCTCCCGCTTGGATCTGCGAGGACCGCGCCGCGGTGATACACAAACACACACTCGCTCTTTGAGTTAACGCTGCGCGGTATTTCACAAAGATGAACACAATCCATCTCTCACCGCCCGCGTACGCATGCACAAACGAGCACGCTCGCGGGGATTTTCACGGGACTGCGCCCGCTCGCCTCGCCGCCTCTAAACTTCGCTGCGCGGACGAAATAGCCGCCCGCCTCTCATTGAAAATGAATTACTAGCAGGCGGTGACCGCGTACCGTCTGGAATCCCCTATACACGGCGACAGACATACACGGCCAGCCAGCCAGTAACATCGTGAAAGCGAATCACAGGAGTGGTGAGACCACCACTCAAAAAGCGACCATGGCACAGGTATCACAGTGGTTTGATAATTCATGTCTAGCCTAAATGTCAGCAAAACTGTGGGTATGTTTTTTCCACTATAATTCAAAGTCACAGTTAGTGCTGACATAGTGACATTTTTGTCCAAGGGTGAAAAAAGTAAATACTGAATTTGCATATCTTGGAATCATTTTGAATGAATATGAAGCAAGAAAATGGTAAACAAGGTCAAATAGAATAATTATGTCACATTTCAGGCTTAGAAGAAAATGTCAGTTTCCACTGATGCTGCACAAATCTATACATGCTATGGTTTTATCATGTCATGCTGTATAACTACATACTGTAGTCACAAGCTAACTAAAAAAATCCAAGAAAAAAAGCCACACAAGTATTCATGTTGGCATACTTAAGAAATATAATTGATTATGTTTTTAGAGTAATTACACGGTCTACCCCGAGGTCTATACTTGATCCTCTTATTCATTGTCTATATTGAGTTGTTGTACAGTATGAATTGTTATAGTGGATATTGTGGCATACTGTAGATACAGAATGTATTAATTGTACCCTGCCAAGGTTCTGCAGATGGAATTTAGGCTGAAGATAATTCTATAAACCAAGTGGCAACATTTATGTTTAATATTGTACATGGTCCCTTATAAATAAGTAAAGTAATTCCACCAGAAGCTCAGCAGGTCTCGCGTGACAAACGATTATCTCCTGCCTTCATTATATCTGATCTATCTCTCTAACAACACGCACGCACGCACGCACGCACGCATGCTCACACGCACGCATACGCACGAGCACACAGACACACGCACGCACACACACAGGCATTCACGTACACAAACACCAACTGCAAGAAATGCTAATACTAATCCCCTGACATTTATACCCACACACACACACACACACACACACACACACAGACATGCTTACGTGCACAAGAACACAGAAGAGAATGCTAATGTTAATCCCCTCCCCTGATGTTTACCTTTACAGTCAGTACTGATCTTGGGTATTTGTACCTGAAGATAGCATGTTGTAACATGCACTAAAACGCAAGATATCGTTATAGCTTCAATCAGGACATTCAATCAAGCTTAAATGTCTTTCACAAGCGTGATGGAAGATAGACATGTGCACACACATACAGTACACACACACTCATAACAAAGCAATGGAAGAAGAGGACACGTTTCACAATAAGTGTCTTGAACATCACCCTCTCAGTCGCTGAAATAATTATGCAATAATACATGAGAGGGAGTGTTATACTGTCAGATATTGGCACTATAGTGTGCTGAGTAACAATGATCAGCACACCAATGCCACGGTATAGCAAGCACGCCGGGTGCATTATTGAGATTATACCACAGTTTCATTAATGATAGTCATTATTGGTAAGCGAAAGAATTATCAAAACTACAGCTGAGCTGACATCTGTTGCAACAGTACGTTACAGGTAAGGTAAACACAGTGGGTGTGTTCGGAGTCCTATATTGGGAGAGATTGGCACTCCTGCTCATTAAGGGATAGTAAGGGGTTCAGTTCGACACAATGCCAGGAGTGCCAGTATAGGGATCGAACCGTGAACCTTCTGGCTCCGAGACGACCACACACCCTCCTTGGTGATTGTTTTGTTTTGTTTTAAACATGCTTATGTAATGTTATTAATGTTCTATACACACACACACACACACACACACACACACACATGCGCGCGCGCCACATACACACACGCGTGCCCATTTTCACCCAGTGCCAATTGCCTATGTAATCCTGGGCTCTGCTCTCCCTCTGCCGTGCCTGGGGTCACACACTAAATCCTTTGTTTTAATTTATCCATCATCCATTTACTCTTAGAGTTAAATTTACACTCAGGATTTTACAGTGTAGTAGGAAGTGATACTGAAACCTGTCTTGTACATAGAATGAACAATTTGACAGCCATATCTCCAGGTAACTACAACCAACCACACGCCAAAGGAAACAGTTGATTCCATCCTCCAGGTATGCACAGACATTGCATAATGCTTCCATGGTAAACAGATCCACAACACTCCTAATCCCGTTGGCCGCACAAACACAGACGTGTGCTCAGTAGATTGCTGCCAACATGTTGCTACCTGTCTCCTGTGTAATAATGATAAAGTCCCTTCAATAGTTAGCCAGGATCAAAGCGACACATGACAAGCTGTATAATACGTACCAGTAAGACTGGGTAATCGCGAGATAAGCACCCGTCACGTCGCATACACAAACTTTAGAAGGCAATCATAGCCAATTAGGAGGGAATATGGGAAATGGGACAGATCCATGTTGATGACATTACTTTAGAGATACTGTGTACCGCTTTGTGATTTTAGGCCAAAATCTGTAGGAATACATGTTTTTCTTTGTTTTTTGCACAGCACGTTTCAAAAACAATGGTTACAATATCACACAATCAATACAAAAAGATAAACATACAAGATCTGTGACAACAACGTGAGAAACACAGCCAGAATAAACAAATCGCACCTGTGCAATGGTATCATAGATACTAGGGGTGTAACGATACATTTTAATAGCGATTCGATACATATCACGATACATGGTTGACGATACGATACATGGACGATATTGGTTCATTCATGGCGATACGATACGATCCGATTCAATGATTTAAAATCGATATAGTAACTATTTAGCAAAGACATTAAATCTGTGCAAAAGGTGTGGCTAGTGCAGGTTTTTAAGAGAAATATGTATTATTATGGACATAAATAAGTAAACTCAGTGATTATCTGCCAAATACATGGACATTGTATATTAACCCATTTAGTGCTCCTGACATTAACAGGTTAAAATGTCCAGCGCGCCTCCCCCCGGCCCCATTCACTACCGTTGTCTTATTTTGAAGGCCAGAAGTCCATAGCGTAAACACTTCCGGTCTGACGTCATCGCATCATTCACAGGAAGCGATCATGTTTACGTGGTGCCATGCTGGATCGGATCGGTGCTTTCCAACATGTGCTTTATAAGCGAGCATCTGCCTCCATCTTCGCTTCTAAAGTGTAGTTTTGAGATAATGGACATTAAAGATGAGATCCCCCGTCCACCTCAATGTTATGGGATTACTATTTTGTGCCCGTGGAGCCGTGATGAGGATAAATCAGCGACGGAAATGGACTCGGGACCTTCCGCCATTGTACTCGGTAGGATACCCGCCGTTACAGTAATATATTACTTTTCACGAGTATACTCGTGATCGGCACCATGTTCTTTTCGAGTATTTTTCACGAGTATTCTCGGGATCGGCGCAAAATGAGTTAACAAACTTGCACCTTGACATGAACCCAGAGATTACACACATTTATCGATAGACCAGTAGCTATATAGAAAGTAATTAAACCCCTCCTTTTCATTTTTCTTCTTAAAAATGCTAAATACAATGCACAAGTAGGTCGTATCGATACAATCGATTCTTTGCACTGCCGATTCGATACGATACAAAATAAAACGATACGATTCGATTTTAGCTGTTTTCATTTCGATATACTTCGAAGTTAAAAACGATATTTCGATACAGTTACTATATTGTTACACCCCTAATAGATACCTATTTCCTCCTGCGAGGGAAATTCAGTATTTTCAGCCCAACCCAGCTGCTTCGCTGCCCACAAGGAGTGCGTCAGCAATTAGGGGTTAAGAGTCTTGCTCAGGGACACACATCGACATTTCTACCCTGGCCTGGAATTGAACCTGGGACAACCAGGGGCTCTGGTTCTCCAGGAGGACTTCCTAACTATTCAGCTATGCCCTGCATGCCCTGTTTGCATATCAAACACGACACACATGCATGCATATCTCCTTGTAATGGTCGTTCTGTCTCCAGGAGTTCCGTGCTCATACGGACATACATACGGACACGCATACGGACACTCATACGGACACTTATACAGACACTCATACGGACACTCATACGGACATATACAGGTAGGGACCTACACACAAAGCCAGACATATCTCCATGGGCCGTTCTATCCGTGACATCAGCTGTGATGATGTCGGTCTCTGTGTACTTTCTATGACGCATGCCCCCAGGTTGGGGGCATGCAAGTGGCTAATTATGTCTTTTTAGACACAATAAGCCCATTCCCAAGATGCACCACAATCTTTCATGGGCAGATGTGACGTATGGGGGCTGGTGTAAATAGTAACAAAGAAATTAAATTGCCGGCTTATTGTGTCTAAAAGGACATGTTTAGTCACTTGTACGTATGCCCCCACCCACTGAAATCGAAATACTAAAATAGCTAAAACAACTGAAAGCAGTAAATGAAAACATCATCTTTTCTTTTCTCTAATTACATATTCTAAAATATGAACCCTTGTTGTAAAAAAACAAAGTTGTCCTTTAATTCAACCAGTTCACTTTTGGTCTTATTTTCCCATCATTCGTTCCTTTACTCTCGCCCTCCATCACTCATTCCTTGTCGCCTACATCCGTTCTCTTTTGATTTTTCTATTCTCTCAGGAGTGAACGTCCTTTCCCTTATAACATCATGCCTGCCTTGCTTCCAAGGCTGCGATGCTTCCAAGGGTCTGATAAGAGGTGAACTCTGCACCCCAACTACAGTAACAAGATAATTAGGCTGAGACGTACTCTATATGCGCCTCCCACTTAATCCACTATCGGCAAAGATTAAATATAATTTATTGAGCAAGAAGTATGTGTGTGTGTGTGTGTGGGGGTATACTTTCCCAAGGGAAAGCCTTTGGCCAGAAGACCTAAGAAACATTGGCAATGGCATGCAATAATTCGGAAATATAAAGTGGTGCCAGCTAGCGTAGTGCTTTATAAGTGATTACATTTTATTTTTAAATCAATTCTACGTTCAATATGAAACAATATAGAGAGGCCAGCACTGGTGTAAAATGTGTGCTACAGTAGCCTATGATGTGCTTTGTTCTGGGTGGATGACCAACACTCACAGCTCCCTAAACACCCACTGTTGAAGTGCCCTTGAGCAAGGTATCACAGGTCAACAGGGGGAGGGGAGCCAGGTGGGGATGGGTTGAGTGGTGCTACACCTACAGTACTTCATAGGGTGGGGATGGGTTGAGTGGTGCTACGCCTACAGTACTTCATAGGGTGGGGATGGGTTGAGTGGTGCTACGCCTACAGTACTTCATAGGGTGGGGATGGGTTGAGTGGTGCTACGCCTACAGTACTTCATAGGGAGTGTTTGGGGGTTAAGTGTCTTGACTCAAAGACACTTCAACATGAAGCTGTGAGCTGATGATCGAAACGGGAACCTGATTCCGATTTCCAAGCGGCATCGCTCTTTAAAATGTATCCAAAGGGGATTATACTGTAAGGTTATGCTCCAAGTTAAATTAACACTTGGGGTTTTACTGTGCAGGTCAAAGGATTAAAATTTTACTCAACCTGGTGATCTTGCAGATACTGTACTGTATCTGCTCTATTACAGAAGAAAATATACTGTATACAGTATATTATTACAGAGTACAGCAGTGAGGGATCGTGCCATAGTGGTCAAAACTGTGATAATAATAATAGGTCATTTTCCCCCCCAGTAAGAAAAGTACTGAAGGACAGTGGATACTGTAGGGCTACGCTGGCACAGCAAAGATGGCACGTGAAAACACTGCTTGACTTAGAGAAGATGTGTGTGCGTGCGTGCGTGCGTGCGTGCGTGCGCACATGCACGTGCGCGTGTGTGTGTACGGTAGTTGTGGTGAATCATGCGAGAAGAACAGTATGACACCACAGGGGTTTTACTCCAGAAATAGCGCAACAGTATATATTATGAGCGCACACAAGTGTGTCCTGATGCATTTGTTACTTCTTATTTTATTTTTAATGCATTTGTTCTACGGCCAATAAAAATAGAAGATAAATGAGGACGTGGTTGTCTTGAAGCAACCCCTGCAGCAGACACAAGGTCTCTGGAGGCACTGAAGAGAATGGAGATGCTCAGCTTTGTCTAACAATGTGGATCTGCCTCTAGAGACAGTGGAGAGGAGAGGAGAGGAGAGGGGAGGAGCACACGCACACGCACGCACGCGCACGCGCACGCACAGCCACACACACATACACATACACACACACACACACACACACACACACACACACACACACACACACACACACACACACACACACACACAGAGCCAAGAGACATCATTATAGAACTTTGTCACTTTTGGATATTGTGACGACCTAAACATCACATACTCTGCACAGCACCATGTCTGCGATTTAACAATGTTCCACTGCAAGCAGTTACTGTGTACCACTTCTATTCTAGCTTAGAAAGATGAACAAATAGTAGCCAGCAAGAAAAAGACTGCCAGTTAGCTGAGTGCTGCCCCCTAGGCTTGGCTAGCATTACTGTCAAGCCTGCTGTGCATGCGTGTGTGTGTGGTGCGTGTGTGCGTGCATGTGTGTGCGTGCGTGTGTGTGCGACCGTGCGTGTGTGATTCTAGTCCTATTGCTTATAGTCTTTCCAGTTACATTATTAAAATGAGATGATTATAACATTAAAAGTTTGACGATATGAATGAACACTCATTTATTAAGTTAGAAAACGTACAGAGGGTAAAAACAATAACGGCATATATGCCTCCCACATACACCTCGTTGTGTGCACATTTCCTCTGTGTACGCATTCACATCTCCAGACAATGCAGTACAGTGCAGTACAGGGCCGTTGAAGCACTTCTAGGTTAAGCTGGTGTTTTAGGCATTTTCATATACAGTATCTCACCCAGGGGTACAGTACAGGGAGAGAGAGAGAGAGAGAGAGAGAGAGAGAGAGAGAGAGAGAGAGAGAGGGAGAGATGGAACACAACCACCTTAAAGACTACTGATCATGGTGTATACTGTACATCCCTGCACTGTCTGCATCGAATAATCTTGATACATGAAAAGTGTTTCACCCCTTTCAATTGTAGGCCTACATATTTAATTTTGATTGTATTATATTGATTGATTGTATTGTACACTTCTGCTTTGGCAATGTTAATGTATGTTTTCTCATGCCAATAAAGCCCTTTGAATTGAATTGAATTGAAATTGAGAGAGAGAGAGAGAGAGAGGGAGAGAGAGAGAGGAGGAGAAAGCAGTGGTGTAAAGTAACACAGTAGCCCAATCAGGGACCAGAAATTCTGGCAACGTCATCATTAACAGTCAATGAATGAGGGACCAGCATTTCTGGTGATGCCTGTGGTGATGTCACTGGCATCGCCACTCGCCAGTGGTGAGTACACCTCATGGGGCGCTCTGCTGGCGCACAAGTAGGCCATACATGGCCTACTTGTGCACAAGCAGCAAGTTGGCACCTCGACAGAGTGCAATCTAGTTCTAAATTGCAGTGTTGATACTTACTTGAGTAAAACATTCTAGTGTACTTTTTCCATCACTGGGAGAATGAGGAGGAGGGCGGCAAATGAATGCACGGCCTTCACATGTACAGTATGTCTGTGTGTAATTTATGAGCAGTGATCCGCCCACTGAGCTCTATTGATCCTTGACTTCTCCCAGGGAGACTCATGGTCTCTGTGGACAAAGGCCTACCCGAGCTGATCAATAGGTTCTGGGCAAGACTCACTGCTGACGATGCCGCTGTCCATGCAAGTACCAGCCCAACCAATCAACAATTATAGCCTGTACACTGCATAGCGCAGCATACATACATACGCCAAGCAGCGCAGGAGAGGAGAGGGGAGGGGAGGGGAGGGGAGGAGAGGAGAGGAGAGGAGAGGAGAGGAGAGGAGAGGAGAGGAGAGGAGAGGAGAGGAGAGGAGAGGAGAGGAGAGGAGAGGAGAGGGGAGAGGAGAGGAGAGGAGAGTTCATTGAACTGGTAGACCAGTGATGCTTTTTTTAAATTTCAAGGACAACAGGTTTCGTGCATTAGGGTCCATTTGGTTAATCCTAACTATCAATAATTTAGCTGGGGACCTCGTAGGACCCCCACAAGGACCCCTGGGGGCCCCCGGGCACCCCAACAGTGTGCCCCCATAGGAGGTGGGCATAAACCAGGCAATGTTTTATACACTTGATTTGGAAACAAGCAGACATTCACAACACATTCTTAAATACCATAATACACACGCACGCACGCACACATGCACGCACGCGCACGCACACACACACACACACACACACACACACACACACACACACACACACACACACACACACACACACACACACACACACACACACACGTATAAACTGTACACACATACAGTAAATACACACACCAAAAGAGCATAATGTCCCAAATTCACAAGAAATCCCAGTCTCAGAGAGCAAGTGATTTCTAATATTCCTCAGTTTAAAACCCTGATACACTACACACCCCAGCAGCAGGAAACAGGAGACGTGCTGCACAGACACCCTGTAAATCACTGTGCTTCCCATCACCTCCCCAGGAGCTCTCCAAACAGGTCAATTGCATAAGTGGGCCATAAAAATCTGATACTGTAGTGGCAAAGGCAACATAATGGTCATCAGCATTATCTCTGCCTGTACATCTGTCTGGCTTATATACCCTGATGATATCATGCCCCCTAGGGGACTGGCTGAATGCATGTGTGACTAAACTCTAAAATCAGGAGCACGGTGAACACTAGACCGGTTTGTCTTACTGTCAGAGAGAGAGACACACACACACAGAGAGAGAGAGACATAGAGAGAGAGAGAGAGAGAGAGAGAGAGAGAGAGAGAGAGAGAGAGAGAGAGAGAGAGAGAGAGAGCATTGACAACCTCATAACACATGTGTATTGAGTTTATTTTAACCTTTTCTTTTCCTCAAAGAAAGAGAGAGAGACAGAGAGAGAGAGACATGCAGAAAAACAGCTAAATAATAACTAAGGTTATTTCACAGCAAAATGATAGGTGGTGAAAGGGATTTTGTATTGCTGTATCTAATTAGAATGATTACTATATCTTTGATACTATAGTAATCATTACTTGCGCAAGCAGAGCGCTCAAGTAGGGTGATGAGTAGTGTCCGTATGTGGGTATGTGGCTGACAGTACAGAGGCTGGGCCTTCTCCAATGAGGGAGCAGTGTTCTCGGTGACGTCACCACCAACCAATAGGTCACATACCCACATACTCGAAAACATGAATTTCCGAGCAATAAAATAAATCCCACCACTCACGCTCAGAGCTGCGGTGGACTCGGGATGGAATAAAAAAAAATACCGGTACCACTCGTTCTGGGATGTCGGGAGAGGCAGGCGATCATCTTTTCGTTCACCATTGAAAGAATGAAAACCGTGATCATCCGTGCTTTAGATATGGTCCGTAGAAAAAGGCTTGTTTTTACAGAGATCTTGGGTTGTTCTGTTGCTGTTGGCTAGTCATGCATGCCAGTTCCCACCTGATGTCGTGTGGGAGCTCTGACTGCTCCAGACCAAACTGCATAACCGCTAGTTTGCACAGTGTCTTCAGTGAAGGACTCATGTCTAAGATGTAAAGGTCAGTGGGTGATGTGTGATACCCCCCAAAGAGGATGATACGATCTCCCACTGTGCAACAGACCATCCCAAATGTCTGACGTGGGGCTTTCCCCTTGAGCTCAACCATCTTCCAGGAGAAGGTATCTGGATTGAATTTCCACAAAACATTTAAGTTCCTGTCCTGACTACAGTTTCTTTCACCGAATATGTACAGCTCTCTATTATAGGAGGCATAGGCAAAGGCAGAATTACGTCCAGGTAATTCTGAAGGAAGCTTTGCAGAAGGAATGCTCAGAAAGCAGTTGGTCTCTGTGTCAAAGACTCTGATAGCGTTCTCATTGTGCGCAAGACGTACGTAGGAAAACATCTGTGTCCCAATAATGAAGGGAGAGTGATGTATTGAAGCAGGTTCTGTACTTCTGGTGTCGATGAAAGACCAGACCATTGTGGTGGTGTCCAACTTGTAGAGGTTATTATGCTTTATGAATCCTCCACAGATATACATGACCTTTCTCAAGACACAAGCTGAGTGGAATTCGCTCCGCTCTGGAGCTGTCCCAGAAACCTTGGGCTTGAACCATCTGTGGGTGTCAACATCGAATGTGTAAAGCTCGTTGCAGACTTCTCCAAGGTACCTTCCTCCATTTGTGAATGTATGCGTAAATCCCCCAAACATGTAGACGACATCTCCTATCAGTACAGCTGAGTGGTCATTGCGCCCGTTGGGCACCTGAAGGGGACATTGTCCTGTAGCTGGGGGCAACTTCTTCCAGCTTAAAGACACAGTGTTGAAGACATCAATAATAAAAGTATCGCTGCCGAGACTTCCAATACTGTTGCCGAGCCTTCCAAAGGAGTACACCTTGTGCCCCACTGCAACAACTATATTTCCTGTTCTTTCTTGTCCGTGCAGATGTAGGCCTACAACCCATAAAGACATCTCTCAAACCATTAATACACAATCTGCAGTAGATATGAAGCTCTCTCTGTAAGACCACTTATATGGGTTCAGTGGCACAAACGTCACGCTAAATCACACCAATCCGCGAAGACAATGTGTTGTGTCGGCCAAACAAGGTAGCAGGGCTGATTCTAGGGTAGAGCGAACGGTGCGGTCGCACAGGGCCTCGCACCTGGAGGGCCTCACGCTAGGCTTTTTTTTTTTTTTTTTTTTACAGAATCACTTTCCAAATTACTTTCCATCACAAACCTAAAATCTAGGTTTGCTTACATGATGAATCCGCCTAAATAATCTCGGTATGGGGTGTAGTGGTGGAGGGGATCTGGGTTTTGGTCAATTGATTTAGTTTTGTTTTCATGTTAAATTGTCACACAAACACCGCAAACAATCGGTTGACAGAGCCTGTCAACCGATTGGCTGTGATATCTCCCTGACAACCGGCAGCAACAACCAGTAAAACGGCTGACTGTCCCTTCGGGCTATGGGATTTACTGTATCTCTTGAGAGGGATCCTACTAGCGTCTGCTAAATGCCTAAACTGTAAACTGTAAACTACAACTTGATTCAGCGTTCCCTTCCCTTCCGTTACTTACTTATGAAAAAGATCTAGTTGAGAGAGCAGCATCATATCTGCCCAGGGTAATGTTCTACAAAGTTATGAGGAATCCCCTCATCTGACAACATGACGATCTTGTCATTGTCTGATTGATAGCCTAGTGAAGTAAATACAATGTACCCCATTCATTCTGCAGCAGTCTGCTTTGTGGCCTATACAATAAAAGCAGCAGACGACGGACTTCGCTCAGGGCCTCGCATTTCTGCCAGACGGCTCTGCAAGGTAGTCATTAGTGTGGTTTCTATAGGCAACCAGACTATTGTTCTAGGTCTGAGAACATTTATGTCACCTAAAGTAAACCTATTTGCAATAAACCTACACTTGCAATTACCCAGAATTGCAACTTTCTAGTTCAATAACAAGACAAAGATGATCACCATAGAAACCCCAGTCCAGACAAATGGTCTGGTAAATGGCAGCAGTACACAGACAGCAGACAGTTCAACAGTGCTTACAATTAATTACTTGCGCCAGCAGAGCGTGCAAATAGGGTGATGAGCTCTGTCTGTCCAATGAGGGAGCGCTGCTCCCACATTGGCTGAAGGCCAAGCCAATGAGGGAGCAGCATTCTTGGTGACGTCCCCACCAACCAACAAGTGCGACCTGATACAAACAAGGTTGCAGGTACATATAGCTCATCACCCTACTTGCGCGATCTGCTGTTCGTGCTTGTCGTTTTCTTCAGAAAGTGACACGAATTACCAGCCATATTTGGCTATATGAGAGCACAAGGTGGAAGTTGGCACATGGACAGAGTGCAGTCTAGTTGCTATGGGGTGTTTGTTCAGTAACAGTATCCCGTCTCTCCAGCTCTTTGCTAAGTTAAATTCAGGTTGGAATACCAATTTTCTTCTAATTTATTTGATTAAATCACTTCCAATTTCACTTGTTTATCCTGTATCCAGTATGAATTGTCTTTCCTGATGAGATAAACTTGGTATCTTCACCTGATATTTTCTGTTTACTAAAGATAGCTGGAGAGACTTATTTTAACAAAGACATAAAGTAAAAGTACCTTTTAGTACTGCCAGGTACAGTAGCTTCATGCAACATCCTAGCCATTATTCCACTGTGCCATGCAGACATACACAGCAGTTGTCGTTATCGGCATAACTGTGCAGTAATTCAAACAACACCCTGAGAGCTTCTAGTGGTTTTAATGGATTACTTAACATTTAACAGCAG
>NC_137815.1:48154911-48164911 GCF_963921795.1 Nannobrachium achirus
CTGACCCCCAGCCCTCAATGTGTAAAAGAACAATTAGGTTCCCTGCTAGCTTTGGACAGAATGGTCAATAAAGTAAAGAAGTAATCGCTGCATTAGATGAAGCACGCTTACAAAGATCTGATGCTGTGGAATATAGGCCTGCCGCCTGATGAACACACATTGAATAATTGATCTCCTTCACTGCTGATCCAGGAAAAGCCCTCTGGCTCTTTAAATGTGATTCCAAACAAGCCTCTTTGTTGGGTGAAGTTCGGGATCAAAACACATTTCCCAGGAAACTCAATATAGCACTGTAGGCTACACTGTATCCCCATGCAGCCCTGTCGTTGTCTGGCAGTGGTGTAAGTGCATTTACTTAAAGGGGCACTCCACCACTTTTCAACCTATGTTCATATAATTGGTCCTCACTCAAAAATAGCTTTTTTCTTTTTTTTTCTTTTTTTTCCTCAGAGGAGGGCTGTGGGCAGGTCAGAAACCCATAGTCTTGTGACATCATCGATTGTCAATCCAGCTTATAGAAACTGCAGGCTTTCTATTCCTGAAAAGTTGCAATTTTAAAGTGGAAGCCATTGTTCTCGCGATAATAAAAATCTAAATATTTTTTTCAAAAATATTGATTACATTTTTTTTTTGGGAAAATGATGATGTCACAAGACTATGGATTCTGAACTTCCCACAGCTCTCCTAGGAGACTTGGACTGAGTAGAAAAAAATTGTGATATTTTATCATGAACATTAGTGAGGACCTATTATATGAAGACAGGTTGAAAAGTGGTGAACTACTCCTTTAAGTACCATACCTATTACCTAAGTACGATTTTGAGATATTTGTACTTTGTAATACTTTTACTTTTACTCCACTACATCTCGGATCCAAATATTGTACTTTTACGTACTGTAGACAGACAGACGGCGGACAAACAGACATTCTGTAAAGTAATAGTTAGATCTTGAAATATTTAATAGCTCTATGGAGATACAGTACGAGGTTTCTACCCAACACCAACGATACAGTATGAGCTATTCTACCTAGTCCTTTGAGGCCCTAAATGAGAATTTGTGGACTTGAAGAGATTTCCAGTGCTGCAGGCAAAGTAAACCTCTGCTGTTAAGTGTGGAGGGTTCTGGAATACACATTCATAAAGAGGCCATTAGAGACTCTTTAATGGATTAAACAACAAAACCTTGAAAAGTGAAACCCATTTAAGACCATTTTCGATAATTTCCGATATTTTTCAGATGTGTATCCTTACGATTTGGGGTGATCTTACTGACGGATTAATCTTGGATTGCATATTAGTGATATTAACAGATCATCGCACCATCAGTATTGATTAACCACATAAATCCTCGCTTTCCTATTCTGAACACTAGAATTTCGGGCCCCCTTTGGGGGCCCTCAAATCTAGAGCTCGGGCCCCCTCCGGGGGCCCTCACGGTATACCAGCAATCAAATTGATGTGTCCATATATGGAGATCTCTGTCGACCGCTATTTTTTGCCACAGAGATTTAAACAAATATATATATATATATATATATATATATATATATATATATATATATATACGCGAAAAAATAATAGGCCTAATATTTTTTATCATTTTTTAATCCATTTTATAATGGAAATATATATATATATATATAAAATATATATATATAAATGAATAAATAAAAAACGACAACAACAGGCAACGTATTTTTGCTATGTTTGAAAAATAATAGGCCTAATATTTTTTATAATTTTTTTATCCATTTTATAATGGAAATATATATATATAAATATAAATATATATAAATGAATAAATAAAAAACGACAACAACAGGCAACGTATTTTTGCTATGTTTGATTTGTTCTTTTCTTATTTAAATAAAAAAATGAAAACTTCCCCATGGGGTGCTGGAACACCTGCAGCACCCCTAGTTCCCACGCACTGGCAGAGTCCTGCACAGTGGCCACTGTGCCAAATTCACTTTCACTTTCAGCGGTGTGGATGCTCGGAAGCAAAGAAAGTCACCACAGTTTGATTTGATCATTCCTTAGTCAATTATGAAGGGATTTCAAAAATTTAAACGTCTCCATATTGCTTGGGAAGTCTACTTCGCAGAGATTCGCTAATCGCTAATCGCGGGATTTCGCATCGCGATTTCGGTTTGAAAACGATTGCATGCAGCAGTAGTTGTTTTCTGCTGAGGAGGGGGCGGTGGGGGGCCTTTTGCGCCGCTGCCTCTCCCCTCTCCCCTCTCCCCTCATCTCTCTCTCGCTCGCTCGCGTCGCTGCACGCTGTTAGCTAGCTGCTCCCCCCTCCTTCCCTCCTCCCCCCTCCCCTCCTCTCTCTCTCTCTCTCTCTCTCGGTCGCTGTAATACTTTGGTGACGAAAATTGCGTAGGAGAAACTCTGGGGAAAGATTTGCATAGTAAACCCACACATTACTTTTCTACAAAGTGTACATCGTGCAAATACAATAGCTTCAGGAGAAGCTGCTAGGAACATTGGGGTAAAAATGCGCGATTTTTGTGCAAAAGGTGTCTTTAGATGCAGTGTAAATGTGATTCTATCGCGCAGGATGCTTAAAAATACTTAAAGAGGGTCGCTGTGGATTATGGTTGCTGAGATTGTCATAATAGATGAATATTTGGTGAAAATAAGCAAACGTTCAGCAAAAATAGCAGAGCTCATAGGTCAACTATTATTGGTGAAGAGATTTGTTATTGAGGCAAAAAAGAAGGGGGCCAAGTATAGACCCCTGGGATACACCGGTCAGCTGAAGTATAGGGTTTACTTTAAGTGCTAGGATTAGAAGAGCATTTGTGGTCCCTTGGCAGCTACCATGGGTTTGATTCCAACTAATGATGTACAGTATATTGTATGTCCTGTCATACAATATACTGTCTCTCCATCCTACTAATAAAGCTCTATAAATGGATGCCACTTGTGGAAAACGTTAACCCTTGTGGACCCCTCAACCATTTCAAGGGTGCTTGTGATTGCTGCCAATGTCCCACATCCACTCAGACTTGCCATGACTTTTAAAGCATGTGGGGCTTATGTTTGAACTAACAAAGCACATCACATCAACTTCAAACCAGTAATTCAGCTTTCAAAACCAAATACTCTGACCTGTTATCATATATTTCTTATTTATTAGTTTTCCAGTTCCAACCTATATCCGGTAGACATTTGTATGTGAATGATGTGATTACTCAACATCTAAAATCAATGTAAGGCCTCAAAAGTGAGTCTTCAGATGTTTTTTACAGGATCGTTGACGAACGTCAACTTTATCCTTGTTTTAATTTGGGTCCTGACCCTAACGTTCAAAGGACAACCACTCAACCAGGGGTGCCGTTGTCCAGATGTGACCAGGTTAAATGTTCCACAAAACAATTAGTTCCAGTTTAGCTGTCAACACATTTTACAGACGTGTGGTGTCACTTAATCACTTTCCATCTTGATTTTCTCCTGCAAGGTAGCATTCTGACAGTGCTGATGAAACGGCCTGCTGTGGTGATCTGTGGGCGGCAGAATACCGATGGAGGACAGATTAACAGTGATGAAGGAGACTTGTCAGCGAGTCTGGGAGGTACCAAGTTAATCCCCGACAGCCAGGAGATGGATTAAGAGCAATTTGGGGTCAGGCTCTGCAGAATGCACTTTTATACAAATTAGCCGTCCACTTGAATGCGGCTGGAACTTGTCAGTCTCGCCAGGCAAACAACCCTCCTTAGATAACATCACACGAAACACACTGAAACAGAGCCTCTTTGCAGACTTGAGATGTTCAAGAGACCTCCACCAACCAAGTGTGGAAAGTGCAAGGTTTGAGGTACTTAAAATTATAGAATTTAAAATTCTTTATACTTCTACTACGCTACATCTCAGAGGCAAATATTACACCCTGTTTTATTCTTTGGTAATTCGAAAATAGACGATCTTACAAGCTCACAATGCATCATAATGCATTGTGAGCTTGTTGATTGAAAACATCATTGTTGTAAGTGTAAAATGGGACATTCTGCATATTGAGTACTTTAAGTATATTTTGATGCCAATATTTGTGCTTAATACAATATAGATTTTGAATATAATTTAGTTGGTATTGCTAATTAGACTTAAATAAAACATCGGAGTACTTCTTCCATCACTAGTTTCCTGAGTGGTCATTTAAACTTGTAAAATGAATCCAAAAATTGTGTGTGTGTGTGTGTGTGTGTGTGTGTGTGTGTGTGTGTGTGTGTGTGTACATGCGTGCGCACGTGCGCGAGCATGCGTGTCTGTCTCTTGATATATGCCCAAATATGTATGTAGGTCCATTTGGTTCCATCTGTACACTCTCAGAGTTACGATGGTCCTTGACATTTATCTACTGCTACT
The DNA here is from genome assembly GCF_963921795.1 of Nannobrachium achirus. NCBI lineage: Eukaryota > Metazoa > Chordata > Actinopteri > Myctophiformes > Myctophidae > Nannobrachium > Nannobrachium achirus. The sequence goes on from NC_137815.1 coordinate 48,159,285, forward strand.
GTAAAGCTTCATCCTCCTCCACGTTCACAGGGAGTTCACTGACAAGCATCAGATGATGATGCTTGTCACTGACATCGCTCCAGAAGATGGACAGGAAGCATTAGACTACGGTCGCATCAACAGGAGCATACAGGATGTACGTCTGTCCTAGTCTGTCTTAGTTCCGTGATTGAGAGGGAAAACATCAGGCCACGATATCTGTACTAAGAACATGATAAAGGAACCATGGCTACAGCGGACTTAATTACCGAACAGTAATGTTTATAAGTGAATGTCCTCCTTAGTTAAATCATAGGCTGTCCTCGGCCATGCCTGATATGCGGAGTACATTCTGATAACACGCCGAACACTGAACTCCTCGCCATCAAAGGAGAAGAGTGAGGTTTGGAATTACATTGGTTTGATTAGAATTACTAATCACTGCCACGATTAAAGGGCCCCATCTATGAGTAAGTAGGATTCAAGCATGTTCTTCTATACTTAAAATCTAAGTACAGGAGAGGTCGACTGGAACTGTAGCTCGAGTTAGTTACAGATAGTAGACATAAAGACGGAGCCATGTCATTATCTCCAAAAATTGGGTTGCTTGTCATCTTCCATCTCTGTCTTCTCTGTTCTTTTTCACTTAATGAAGCACAAAATGCCACAAAAGTTTACAAATAGACGGTAATTATAGATAATAAGACATTCCTGCCATTGTAATCTAAGGGTCATGACTGGAATGCAGATGTGTATTTATGACATTTACATACAAAAACTCTGTAATAAGCCAGGATGTTTTGAGTAAAAAAATAAATCATGTCCAGATAAAAAGGGGTTATTTGCTTCGTTTTTACAAAACAAAAACCCCTTTCAAAGGCTAGCATGGCATCTCTCTTTGGTTGAATTAACTTAGGAAACAGGCATGTTTCTCAATTTGTAAGTGAATTATATCCAAGTCATGGGAGAGACAATCGGGTATTTTTTGTGGTTCACAAAAAAAAGGGAATTCCCCAAGTGTGCTGCTAAGTATCATTCAGCTGGAGATTAGCCAAAGTTGCCAGAGCTACAGACACTGACTATCCTACAGCTAATTGGTTTGGTCACGCTTGATAGTAAAACAAACAGTTGTAGTATAGTGGTCTTCAGAGGCTGTGAAGGCGACACTGCTTTGCATTTGACGCCTGTCAATATGCATCAGGGAACACAAAGTGTAAGATTTATTTAATGGGCCTGCATTACCTTATTATATTTCTAGTAACTAAAAACCTTCAAAAAATTGTAGTGGTATAAAAAGTACAATATTTGCCTCTGAGGTGTAGTGGAGTAGAAGAAAAAGTATCAAACACAACTAAAAATACTCAAGTGCAGTACTTGTCTTGAGAACACTTAGTTACTTTCCACAACTGAATTCTAGCCAGTCATAGCCAGATTCTCACAAAAGTAAGAGATCCAATCTACATCAGGTTTTCATAGCAAGTATCAAGCAAATGCCAGATCATCCGAGCCATAACATTGTCAGTTGGCAAAAATATTGCTGTGCCATCCAATACCATTACCTCAATAATGTACAAACTGATGAAGTTACGAAAGCATATTGCATTCCATTTCATGGATTAACATTTTTGCTCTTGAGTGGGCCTCCTGTTTTCGCACTACACTAAATATCTTATGCATCCTCCAGTCCTCTGAGCATCGATTTTCTATAGATATTGTCTTAATTCCTAAATTTCAACCTTCTGCATTCTCTTGTGAGCCTTTGTCCTGTGATTCGAAGGATTGCTCCCTGAGAGATCTTAATCTGAATGACAACTTCCGGGAATCCATCCTTGTGTCCTCATCCAGGCTTCCATCCATGGATTCTGCAACTGAGTCCAGCTACCTGTCGTGATCCCTAACAGCATATCTGCAATTTTTTGCCGGATGTTTGCCCTAGAATATGGTAGTTAGGTACGCTGGGATTCATGTGGTTTAAGAGCAAAGAGGTGCTCTGTGTTTATCCTATCACTTCACATATAACCACAGGGGCAACACCCTGCCCTGATAGACCAGATCCCCCACGTAGATAACCTGTAGGCCTGCTTTCACGACTACAGTAAAGATGACAGACAGATAGATGTCTGGGCCACTTGGCACAGGAAGCTAACTTTTAGTTTGCATACCGTGAAGTGCTTCAGGTACTGCGAGTTGTCAGACTGTGATGACACATGTGACATGTCCGGCCCTTGGCAGTCTACAACTGTGCGTGTGCACGCATGCGCGCATGCGAGTGTGTGTGTACTGTATATCCCCATGGGTTGGATTTGCTCGGAGTGGACTGGGATAGATACCATACCTCTGCTTTTGAAATCCCCCCTCTGGTCATTCATTCTTATCACCAGTGGGGATATATGTTTTTTTTCCTGCGACTGGCCAGACTGAAATAAACTCCTTTTGGTAAATGCAGACTGTCTGGTATGTTTGATAGTTATGTTTGATAACATCACAATTGAACAATTCCATTAGAAATGTATATGTAAACCAGATTAACGTTGTTGTCCTTATTTTTTTACATTCTTTGTAATGTTCAACAATAGCATAATATACAAGCTCACAATGCATCGCAATACGATACAGTTGTGATATTTAGTGTAGAGTGAAAACAGAAAAGACGTGAGATACCAAGAAAAGAGCTTAAGTGGTTAAGAAAATACCACCCCCCCATACTAATGGCACCATGCATATCCCTACCCCTAAGTCCTATGACGTGTTTAGGGTGGTTGATTCAAGACAAGGCTTGGCCTCTGCAGCTGTTATAGTAACTGAGTAACCTTCCCTGATCTCTCATCCCCATTCCTAGTTTTCCAGGAGTAGAATTCCCGTAAAGTGAAAGCCTTCCAGCTGCAGGGAGGTGCCTCCAGTAACATTCCAAGCTCTACCTCCCCTGAACACGCACGGTCGCTACGCACACACACAGTCAGACTGTTTCTCTTACTCTCAGTTTACTTTTGCTCTCTCTCGCTCTCTCTGACAATCTCTGGCGCTCTCTATCGCAAAGCCCACGTCTCCCTCCATAAATGAAGGCATGCGCCCAGAGCAACTGATAGTCCCACACAAACACACTCACCTATACTGTACTGCGTGTGTGCAAGTGTGTGTGCATTTGTATATGCGTGTGCATGCGTGCATGAATCTTGCATTGTCCAAAGTGTGTGTGTGTGTGTGTGTGTGTGTGTGTGTGTGTGTGTGTGTGTGTGTGTGTGTGTGTGTGTGTGTGTGTGTGTGTGTGTGTGTGTGTGTGTGTGTGTGTGTGTGTGTGTGTGTGTGTGTGGAGCGTGCATGCATGCGTGCATATGTGTCCAGGTGAGTTTCCTCACAAGACTGTGGTACGAGGAAATGCCTTTGAATGTCAAGTGTGTTGACAAACTGCTTTCTCCTAAAAAACCCTGAAGCCGTATCCCATGACAGCAGTGCAACAATCAACACTTCATAGCACTGAGAGAAGTTCCGGCCTGTAGTTTACTGATGGAGATGCTACTGCTCTGTTCTGTAGTTTACTGATGGAGAAGCTACTGCTCTGTTCTGTAGTTTACTGATGGAGAAGCTATACTGCACTGGTATGTAGTTTACTGATGGAGAAGCTATACTGCACTGGTCAGCCTACAAAGCTAAAGTTAAGTAACTGCAAATAATTTAACTTTTTAAAAAGGGTTTAAAAGTGTTTCAATTGGTCAGCCAAATGGGTTATTGGCATATACAGTAAGTGATAATACACTAATTGTACATCTGTTCTCGAGGTAATCGTTTATCCCCCAAAATCACAAAGGCTAATTTGACCTTTGGGATACAAAAATAAGACAGTGTGTCCAAAAACGTAGTTACTGCACTTTGGCTTTGTAGGCAGTACTTTACTGATGTAGACGCTACTGCACTGGCCTGTGCAAACATATTATTTCTGGCCTAGACTCTAGAACTGTCCTCGACTGACTGTTGGGAGCGGCTCTTTGTTTGACCAGCGCTGTAAGGATCTTAACTTTAAGAACCACTGCAACAGAGAAAGAAAAAGATGAGAGCGCAAAAGAAGCAAAAGTCTTAAAATCTGCAATGCGTATAACTTGCATGCCCTACTACCCAGGATTTGAACCCGTATCTCACACGAGAGACCACATTTCTACTGCTTAGGGCTGCTTATGCGCCGTTATCCTGCCAGACACCAAGGTCTACATTTCTCAATGTAACCGTAGAGAGCACCATCTCTAACCACTGCAGATGTGCTTATGTTGTATTAATGCTTTATTTAAATATTATTATTGAATTTAAATAAATTCCACATTGCAGCTTTAATTTATCTCTGTCACAGTATAATGATGAAATGCCACACAGGTCATGCACCAGATTCCAAGCAGCGAGGTCAGTCATGAGTAAGCATACAGTACATTATGTAGCATGCATACCAACACCACGGTAAAATCATTAGTGTCAAATAGTGTCTGAGAGCGTCCAAGATGTTTACGCTGTCAGAGTTGAATGACCACTGAGAGCCTTGCTGTGAGGCTGGGCTACCAGGATGCCTCCGCAAGGCACTCTGCTGAAGAACAACACCACATGCCTCACTTTGAACTGTGGAGCCCAGTGTTTTGTAATAATGCACCGACGGTAAATAAAGACGGATTTGTTTTGAATAGCAGAGGGATGGCAGATGTCTCTCCTCCTTCTCCCTCTGTAGTTGAACCTTACTGAAGTCACTCCCTCCCTGGCTTCCTTTTTCAGCTTCCCTTTCCAACTTCAATGCTCTCGCTTGCTCCCTCTCTCTCTCTTTCTCTCTCTCTTGCTTTGTTCTCCATCTCTCTCTCTCTCTCACACACACACACGCACACGCGCGCACGCACGCACACACACACACACACGCACGCACGCACGCACGCACGCACGCAGCACGCACGCACGCACGCACGCGCCGTATGCCCGCCACTAAATCACACTCTCTCACTGTCTCTTTCTCTGTTTAACTATAGTTTAAACTAAAGGAATTCCGCTGAGGGAACACATTGTTGTCCAAGAAACTGTCCACGGGAAGATGAAGTGGCCTTTTGTTTCTCCGTATCTCTCAATTATTAATTATTTCTCTCTCTCTCTCTCTCTCTCTCTCTCTCTCTCTCTCCCCCCCCCCCCCCCCCCCCCCACACACACACACACACACACATACACACACCAGCACACCTACACACTGCAAATAATATGCAGGAATGAACGTCTACTACACACTAAAACACGCCTCCTACTTTACAAGCCTTAAACCAATTACCAGGGTTTTTATGGGGAGATCAGAGGAATGGTTATTCCCTTTACCTTTGACCAGAGTCACAGGTTAAAAGGTCCACAGGTTATCAGCATGGTCCAAAACACTGACTAGATCTTCACTAGTATGGAGTCATCAGAGCATTCTTAAGCCTGATTTATACCAGCGTATCGAGTCGTAAAAAGTAATTAAAGCGGTGGTGCCATAGTTTTGTACCTTTTTTGTTTTGTATGAGTCTATAGAGTTAACATTACTCTAACAGACCCCCAGGTGTGGTTATAATATGCAAATATGTCTTCCCTGTGTATTTTTGGTTACTTCCCAAAAGCCCAGTTGAAATACACTGATTTAATGACAACGTAAAATCATC
>NC_137815.1:48169911-48174911 GCF_963921795.1 Nannobrachium achirus
GGGTGTGGCTAACCAGCTGGGTCACCACCCACCTGAAAACCAGGTATACTTAACAATTGGGTGTTGACACAGATACATTTTAAACTTTCTGTACACTTTTTTGAAATAAAATCTTCCTCCAAGTATAATCAATCATGATACCTGATGATCATGTTTCACAGCACCCCGTCTTTGGTTCTAAATATCGGTTTCGATATATTTTCGGTTAATCGACCACCCCCATGCACCTTCGCGGGACACTGGTTCACATACGGATGACAGCATGGTAAATGGCAAATAGCAAATAGCAGCAGCGGTCTTTTTCAAGCAGCGTGAAATCACCGTCGGAGTTTACAACAAGCAAATTCTTGAGCAATTCTCAGTTAGTGAAAAGGATTCGCTTGAGCAGCACCCAGCTGTGTTACCCATTAATGACATCATGCGTTACAGAGAGAGAGAGGGTCTATTGATAAACCAGCTCCTGATGTTCTCCTGACACGCCACAGCATCTAAACAGTTGATGGGAACTCACTAACTGTTCCATGATGCTCCCCGGTCACATCTAGGCAGTGACGGAGCGGAGGAACTAAGTACTCACATTTCTTTACTTAAGTAAAGGTAGCATTACCAGGGAGTAGAAATACTCCCCAAAAATACCACAAATTCAGTGGTGTAACTAAGTACACTTACTTAAGTACTGTACTTAAAGGACGACTTCAACACTTTTCAACCTATCTATCTTCATATAACTGGTCCTCACTCCTCACTAATGTTCAAGATAAAGTAGCACGATTTTTTCCAACTCGGTCTGTGTCTCTTAGGAGAGCTGTGGGCAGTTAAAAAACCTGTCTGCCAGTGACATCATCGTTTGAAAGATTTTTTTTAACAATAATTTGTATTATCACGAGAACAATGGCTTCCATTATAACATTGCAACTTTTCAGGAATAGAAAGCCTGCAGTTTCTATTAGCTTGGATTCCCCATCGATGACACTGGAAGACGAGTTTCTGAACTGCCCACAGCCCTCGTATGCAGCAAGGCCGAGTTCTTTTTGCGGCCCCGGCCCGTCCCGCGGCAACCGCGGCGGACTGGAGCCGGAGCCGCAATTTTCTCGCGGCCCCATTCAGTCCCGAGGCACCCGTGGCGGGGTTCGATATTCACCTGCGGCGGGACCGGACCATCACGGAGGGTTAGACTTTCACCCGCGGCGGGACGTAGCATCGCAACAGGTTAAATAACTCGCCCTTCCTCCTCCTATATGAGACACAGACCGAGTAGGAAAAAAAAGTGCCATTTTATCATGAACATTAGTGAGGTCCAATTATATGAAGATAGTTTGAAAAGTGGTAGTTGTACTTTACTTGAGTATTTCCAATTTCCAATACTTTTACTTCTACTCCACTACGTCTCGGATCAAAATATTGTACTTTTACTCCACTACATTTATTTGAAAACTTTAGTTATTCATTACTTTGCAGATATAATTTATAATATTATAAAACAGCCCTATTTTATACCGTGGCTATTTGACAATAGCCAATCTACAAGTCTACAAGTTTGTAGATCGGCTATCTTCAAACATTTTGTACTTTTACTTTTCGTACTTTAAAGGGGGAGACCACCCATTTTCAATATTGAACTGTGTCATTAATATACCTTAGAGGAGTTGTGTGGAAATAGAAAAAAAGTTCCCCCTCCCTTCTGTGTTGCCTAGAACTGGAGGATTGATTTTGGGGTTTGTATTGTAAAGTACAACTTGATGACATCACACATTGTACTTTACAATACAAACCCCAAAATCAATCTTCCAGTTCTAGGCAACACAGAAGGGGGGGAACTTTTTTTTTCTATTTCCACACAACAAGGTATATTAATGACATATTTCAATATTGAAAATGGGTGGTCTTCCCCTTTAAGTACATTTTGATGCCAACACTTTCATACTTTTACTCAAGTACAATACTTTTACTTACACAAAGTAAAATATTTTAGTACTTTTTCCCACCACAGTCAAAAATTACAATTACAGTAATTGAGTAAATTTACTTACTTAATTTCCACCAGTGCATCTAGGAATAAACATCCAGGCCTGAATGTTCCTGGGAGTCGTGCTCCACTGTATGTCCCACTGTTCTCTCTCTGACCCCAGAGACACCGGCTCATATACATGTATACTGTATAATTAGAGCCTGGTCCATTCCAGACGTTTGGACAGAGCCCTACACCACTCATTACCCACATGTTGACTGATATTTAGTTTTTTGAGCGGTGCCAGCCGCTCCAACACTTGACCGAGTGTGTCAGGGACATGCAGAGAATGTTAGAGAGGAAGGGGCTGACATTTCTAAAGGGGCTTTTTGATGAAAATATCGAAAATAGCAGACATCTAAGCTCACAACGCGTCGCAGCGGAGCTTGGAGGTCGGCTTTTTCCGATGCTTGCTTTCCACACAGAGAGGGCAATTCTCTCAACACAAGATGCTGCATTCGAGTTCAGGAGAGTTTGGACAAAGATTTGTTCTACCTCTAGGTTAGGTAATGAAGAAACGTTTTTGTGTGTATAGTGTACAGTTATTACGTTTTAGTTGTCTTTAAAGTCCCCCCTCTCTCTCTCAACTGAGCTAGATACTGTAGTTGTGTGGACACAACTACAGCTGAGACCTCATTGTGCCCGAGTTTGTTTTTCCACTGTTTTCCAGGAACGCGAGGCACAAAGGCTTGACTGTCCATGGATATATTGTGTTTCTGCTGGGTATTTCCCAATACCCAGCCCATCCAAATCAATATTTCCAGTCTCCTCCTGCAGATATCCAGTGACAAAGGAACACGAGCTGAAGCTAAGAGGATCATCATGGTGTTTATGTGAGGAAGCAGAAGGCAAAAGCACCGCATGATACGAATGTGACCACTGGCAGAAGTTTAGACAATTTGCAACAGTGTGTGTGTGTGTGTGTGTGTGTGTGTGTGTGTGTGTGTGTGTGTGTGCGTGCGTGTGTGTGTGTGTACGTGCGTATCTGTGTTTGTGGGCAGGTTTGTCCATGTTTGGAATTGTGGGACCTGTGACAACTGTTACATTGGATCCATGTGGTATTTTGAGGGTCCTTGTCAAGGCCCAGAGCCTGTGTGTGTGTGTGTGTGTGTGTGTGTGTGTGTGTGTGTGTGTGTGTGTGTGTGTGTGTGTGTGTGTGTGTGTGTGTGTGTGTGTGTGTGTGTGTGTGCCTGTATGCATGCACACGCGCATCCATATATGCACATGTAAGCTGATCAGTTTCTAACTGTATAGCCTTTGATTTGCCAGATATAATCCATGTGCCTGCCAAGTGCCTTGGTGATCGTGTTACATTGGTCGATGGAGAGCTCATTAAGTCAACCATTGGCTGGAAAGATGACGCCAGGAGATCAATGGTTGCCTCATATGAACCATCCCATGTGACACACCCATGTGAAGCATAGACCAATCAATGACCTCTGATTACTGATATCCCCACAGGGATATCAAACTGAAATAGTATAATTATGATTATTATGATTATTATTAGTCTATACGTTATTATTATTTAATAATATTTTATTCCAAGTGTGAAATTAACTGTGTACATTTTTGTACAGCATAATGTATTTATGCCTGAGTGAGGCACATGCACTACCCGTCTGAGCCACCGGGGTGCCCCAGCCTCTTTCCCGTCCTGCTGTAACAAGAAGGCACCAGGATTAGCATGATTTAGTTTATTGGTTAATCCATGCTGGAACGCAGGCATGCATGGACGGACACACAGAGAGAGAGTGAGAGAGAGAGAGAGAGAGAGAGAGAGAGAGAGAGAGAGAGAAGACAGAGAGAGAGAGAGAGCTTGGGTCCTTTAGTGTGCCCTCCAAGCTAAATTTATATGCCGTGCTTGGTTCCCGTGCAAAGTGAACCCACAGACGCTGGCCAGGGCCCCTTGAGGGCGGTGGTACTGCAGGAGGAGGGTTATGGCCATAGCTCCAGGGAGGGAGGGAGGGGGTGCTGTCCTAGGAGCTCCAGGGAGGGAGGGGGTGCTGTCAGAGGAGTGCCGTGGGGAGAGATGGACTGGAGGGCAGAGGATGAGCATGTTGTCCCTCCTCCCTCGGCCCCCGTGGACTAACATGGCAATGCTCTATTTGGTTTGGTTACGTAAGTCAGAGCGTAGACACGAGCACACGCATGCCATGCAGTGCACGCACGTGTGCACACAGTCACAGCATGCAAAAAATAACCCTTGCACTATCTGGGGTTTTAACTGGCACATGGCAATATGTACACAAACACAGACTGACATTGACATACACATGGGCAGTGTGAATAGCCTGTACAGACAGGCTTGTTGATGTTTGGGAACTGTAAAGCTAAAAAGCAGTGCTTTTGTCCAGTCAGTTACTATTTCTTTTTATTACCTTTACAACTTATCACCTATAATGAGATGAATCAATTATTTTATCAAATTATTTGATTAACCGCTGTGCCCCTAGTCACATGTCCACAGTACACTAAGTAGCTACATTATGTCTCCCATGACTTCCTCTACACTATATAGCCTACAAATTATATTATGCCATATTATGCCTTCCTTTTCCTCCCTCCATGGATTGTGCTTGGCTCATGTGCAAAGCATTTGTAAACAGCAAACAGGCTTGCTGTGCTAAGCTCTGGGTAAGTGCATGCACGAGTGCGCGAGTGTGTGTGCATGCATGTTCACACAGTCTCGCAGTTGATTGTCCACCATCACAGACTCAAACACAGCAGTGTCTGTCCATTGTCTCTCCAGCTCTATGCCGGACGGACAGATTAAATGGATTTCAGCAGATTATTTTTATTCCATGCCTGTTCTTGTAATAAGTAGAGAGAAGAGAGAATGATAGAGCAGTGACAGTAGAGGTCATCACTCATCACAGGTCGTCAGGATGAGTCATATTCAATTCAATGTTGGTCCAGCTCATTATCCTGACGCACGCACGCACGCACGCACGCACGCACGCACGCACGCACGCACGCACGCACGCACGCA
>NC_137815.1:48179911-48214911 GCF_963921795.1 Nannobrachium achirus
CTGTTCCCCCCCCCCCCCACACACACACACACACACACACGCGTACATAACGATACACTGTTGTGCGTGCTATGCCGTGCCATGCTGTGCACATGCCCGCACGCACACACACACGCACACACACACACACGCACACACACACACACACACACACACACACACACACACACACACACACACACACACACACACACACACACACACACACACACACACACACACACACACACACACTGTGGCTAGCTAATGTGACACTCTAATAAGCACCTTATAGCATTTCCTCTCCTACTAAATATACCCCAACAATTAGCTAGGCTAAAATCACCGTGGCATTGTGCCAGAGGTGGAAGTGGCAGTGTGGTCGTGGCAGGGGTGGGTAGAGATAGGAATGGTGGATTAACCACATGAACCCTAGCGTGCTTATTCTGGGGCAAACATTCTGTGAAAGAAGCAGAGCTACAACCACACAACATGCAATGTTGCAATGTGATGCGTTGTGAGCTTGTAGATCATCTACAGTATATTCAGCAAAGATATTTGAGAGGAGAGAAAACAGGAGGTGGGGCCTTTGATAGAACAGTGGTTCTCAAGGTGGGGTCAGGGGTCAATGATGGATTAGGAGGCGAATGTACTCATAAGGGCACTACAGATGAGCAGCGGCTGCCGCGGGGGCTCCCGCTTGGGTCAGCGGGGACCGCGCCGCGGTGATACACAAACACACTCGCTCCGCGAATAAACACAGCACGGTATTTCACAAAGATGAACGCAGTCCAGCTCTCGAAAGACATCATCATCATCACCATACTATAAGCCACAAGAGAAAAAAAGTGTGGTCATCAGTTCTAGGCCTCTCAGGTAGGTCTGTCGGACTACTGGAGTGATGGTGGCATTCGTGTGACGTCCGTGCTGGGCTTCACATGACATTCATGCTATGGGTTAACAGCGAAAGCAAAATAAGGGACAAAGAAGGGAAGAGGTTTTGAACCGGCCGGCGCCCGGAGGGCGTGACATTTGTGTGACAGGCTTCGCGCCGTCGCCGTCCCAGTAGTAATACCAGTAAGACTCCCTAATCGGGAGATAAGCGACCGTTGGTCGCTTATCTCCACAAATAGGGCAAAAATGTGTTTTTTCCAAAATCTTACTGGTCCATGTTGATGACATGAGTGTAGACATGCTGTGTAGTGATATTCGTGCATGAAAGGGATTTTGTTTCTGGAAATATGTCTGTGGGGTGCCACATTTGGAATAAAACACTTACATCACACATCTGGATATCCATACAGCCCATCTAGTTTGCCTGTGTCCATTTATGCCCATATATCTGATGACATTGGGACAATGATCTCCATATATGGGCATAAAACTTATGTTAATTAGTAAAGCCTGGGGATCTCCATATATGGGCATGAGGGGTACCCTAAAAGGGCATCATCTGGGAATAGCAAATATAGTTATCCTAGAAAGTGAAAATCTTACATCAAAGGCCATAACTACCTACCTACCACCATACTGCATTCCTCATTAAACTACCTACCAGTAAGATGCCTATAGGGAGAAAAGCAAAGGGCGAGGTTGCACCATTTCTTGGTCTTCTGGCCAGTGATGTATATCGGACCATTTAACCATATATGGAGACATCTGGTACCCAAAGATATTCACAGATATGGGCTTAATATTGATGACATAAGGGATCTCCATATATGGGCGTAAAAGGGATTTGGTTCCCCTGGCATCACAGGGATCTCCATATATGGGCATAAAATGGATTTGGTTACCCTGGCAACACGGGGATCTCCATATCTCCATATATGGGCATAAAAGGGATTTGGTTCCCCTGGCATCACAGGGATCTCCATATATGGGCATAAAAGGGATTTGGTTCCCCTGACATTACAGTGATGTCAGTGGCTGGTTCTACAGAGGGGATCTCCATTTATGGGCATAAAAGGGAATGTATGTATGATGATGTCAGATATCATAGACGTCATAGGACTTTCACATAACGAATAACTGAGTAAGCATGTAAACCCGTAAAATCTATATTTGGGCATGGCTGATTTATGACCTCATCATGATGACACGAGCAAACACAGCTGAATTGTATAAATGATCAGTGCAGAAACCAACAGAAGTATTTGACCAAGACTCTTCGATTTAAACATCAACAAAGGTGTGACGTTTGTTGATGGTCACAAAGGTGTGACGGACGGACGGACGGACGGACGGACGGCCGGTGGAGGTTTTCATAGTAAACTGCTCCCTGACGGTCGCAAAAACAAAAAGAGATATAGCTTAGCTGAATGGAACTAAGACTTTGTAATTTCAGGAAGCTGGTCAGAAAAAAATAGCAGCATATAATTTTCTGTGCAGAGTGTATGTGTGCAAACACTTGGTAGTCTTATGCCGTAATTACAGGCTAGCAACCAAAAGCTAATGTGATGGGTTAGCATAGGGGGACCTGGTTTACTGGCTGGCTGCCTTTTAAGTGAGTGGAGTGTGGGTTATGGGTTAGCCACCAGAGCTAATAAAGTCAATTAGGCTGTTAGCAGAGAAAAGCACTGACAGAAGGTAGTCTGCTACTACTGTGGCACTGCAGCAGAATCTGTCAAACGTGTGTACGTGTGCAAACACACACACACACGCACACGCACGTGCACACGCACACACACACGCACTCGCACAGCACACACACACACACACACACACACACACACACACACACACACACACACACACACACACACACAATGTAAACTAGAAGCACATGCTGAACTGGGGGGCAGTGAAAGCTAAGTCAGCAGCGACAGCCATGGTTTGAGAGTGCCTAAGTGGGCCTATATTCTGAATGAGTTTTTTTTTACTGATGTTTGGCCCCAAAGCCAAAAAGAGTGAAAATGTAGTCTTCTTCAAAAGGGGCAGTGTCTGCCTAATCACAATGTCACTGGACTGGAGTAACTTTTACTGGCAGACAGATATTGCATAGATTAAAGCAAGATTCAATAAACAACTTTGTCCATGACATATATGCACTTAAACACAGATCAATTATGGGCAGAATCTTTAAGATTTGTCAATTTCCTTGAAGATGCTCAACACCGAAGTCCAGATTGTGAAGAGAATAGAAAATGCTCAGTCACTTTTTCAGACATGAAAACACCGACATCAGGAGAAGAAAGTCTGGACAGCATTCAGGTGACAGTTTCTTTCGAGCCAAAGAGATATGTCCATGGAAAATGTATGGAAGGCCAAAGCACTACAAATGTCTTTATGCGTAATGTGTATACAAACATTATGTGTGCAGTCGTAGATTTGTGTACAGATATGATATCATGTGTAAACAATGAATGTGTCACCTTTTCTTACAAAACATGCTATATATGTTTATCATGAACTCAACTCAACATCCAATCAACTCCAAATTGAAAGTGCATGTTGAGGGGTCTCCATAGAGCACTCCCTCCAAAAGTGCTTTCACATCTGCCCAAAGAGGACATCACAAATGAGATGAGAAAAACCTCCCAATGACCTGATGGAAAAAGGTATAGTCAATTGTGACAAGTGAGTTTCCTTATGTAATAGTACCATCTGCATACAGCATTATGGTATGGAATTACTTCAGAGTCTGAATGATTCAGGATTTAAACTTTAAATGACGTTGTGGAATGCATCCTCAAAAGACCATTTTCGTTGGCAACAAGGCTATGCTTTCTGCTTCTTAAAAAAAAGTTACATCATAACCAGCTCAGTGATCATCTTGGCCAGTGGTTTTGAAGATGCAGAAGAAACCATCAGAGAGGACTGCATGGAGGGCCTATAGCTGATGATTTGATCAGTGATCAAGAAGAGGCAGACATGTCATTCACCTCGCCAAGAGACACACGAGTCATCATCAAACACTGACGTCATCGTATCATGCAAGTTGCAGCATGGCTCAGCTTCTGCCTTAAACACAAAGGCCATACTGTACATGCAAAGAGAGAGTTTGTGTCAGTCAATTCAATCTGTGTAATGCTGGGAGAAGCCTTGTGCCAGTCTCTTCCAGTGTGGCATGCCCTGATAGGCTGTGATATATATATATATATATATATATTTTTTGTTTTTTGTTTTTGGAGCTGTGTGAAGCACAGGCTCCCTATACGTGGCCGTGTGGGTCTGTCTGTGTGTCTGTGTGTCTGTGTGTCTGTATGTAGCCTGAACTTCCTAAACTTCGGCACGCTACTAGTCCCACAGTTTTGCCACCACACACTCGCGCCATATGTCAAATCGACCGGCTTACTCGGGAATCGTGGGCTAGTAACTTGCTAAGAGAAAGGTTCAATAGTTTAATTGATATTAATTTATTAGTGAATTAATTTTCCCCATTGACTTATAATGGGAATCGCAAAAACTCACATTCAATTATTTGTCTCTCGCAAACCATAGGGGCTAGAGTTTCAAGACTTGGAGAGGAGGTTCATAATGATTTCAAGGATTAAATAAAAAATAATTGTGTCATTTGGCCGCATGGTGGCGCCATAACACCCCACTTTACGTTTTGGCCTGTAACTCTTGAACCTTAGGTCGGAAAATTAAAAATATTTTTTCCCTGGATTCCTTGGGTCATGACGCATCTCCCCATATAGGCCACGCCCATTTGCGCCATGATAGATTTTCCGCCATCTTGAATTTTCTCCAAAACACACTTTTTGCTCCTTTTCCTACATATTTTCTTCAAATGTCACAAAAATCGGTACACATGATCCACACACACACACACACACACACACACACACACACACACACACACACACACACACACACACACACACACACACAGCTCCACTTCACACGGGTGTGATTTTTTGGAGCTGTGTGAAGCACAGGCTCCCTATACGTGGCCGTGTGGGTCTGTCTGTCTGTGTGTGTGTGTGTGTCTGTATGTAGCCTGAACTTCCTAAACTTCGGCACGCTACTAGTCCCACAGTTTTGCCACCACACACTCGCGCCATATGTCAAATCGACCGGCTTACTCGGGAATCGTGGGCTAGTAACTTGCTAAGAGAAAGGTTCACTAGTTTAATTGATATTAATTTATTAGTGAATTAATTTTCCCCATTGACTTATAATGGGAATCGCAAAAACTCACATTCAATTATTTGTCTCTCGCAAACCATAGGGGCTAGAGTTTCAAGACTTGGAGAGGAGGTTCATAATGATTTCAAGGATTAAATAAAAAAAATTGTGTCATTTGGCCGCATGGTGGCGCCATAACACCCCACTTTACGTTTTGGCCTGTAACTCTTGAACCGTAGGTCGGAAAATTAAAAATCTTTTTTCCCTGGATTCCTTGGGTTATGACGCATCTCCCCATATAGGCCACGCCCATTTGCGCCATGATAGATTTTCCGCCATCTTGAATTTTCTCCAAAACACACTTTTTGCTCCTTTTCCTACATATTTTCTTCAAATGTCACAAAAATCGGTACACATGATCCACACACACACACACACACACACACACACACACACACACACACACACACACACACACACACACACACACACACACACACACACACACACACACACACACACACACACACACACACACACACACACACAGCTCCACTTCACACGGGTGTGATTTTTTCTTTTATTTTTACATTTCTGAAGCTTTTGGAGGACTTGAAAGGCCTAAATCACTTTGATTAGACAGCAAATCTTGAGGAGTCACTGCCTGCAGCCTGACGTTATGCACTCATTTTTATGGGCACAAGAAGAAGAACAAGAATTTGGTTCACTCTGGATGAGTTGAGGTACCGTATGTACTGTAATGTACTGAGTGACAACCACCTCTCAAGCTGCCCCCAAATGAAAGCACATTCTTTAGGCAGAATGTACAGTAAGAGCCATAAACTGCTGTTTGGTGCCACAGCCACATCAGAAAGATGGGGGGTCCATGGCCTAATAATGATTGATTTGTGAATGTGACAAGTCACAATCACACACATGCAATAACCACATAACTGCTTTGAACTACCGGATATTTCCAAATAATCGCCCAGGGGCAAATAGCCTTTGAGACTCCTATTGAACTACACTATATGACTCTACAAAACCTATTAGCCAATGTCTTGCACAAGACACTTTGGAGTCTGAGATGAGATTCAGATTGGCCTCGTATCAGATGCTTCTACTAGGAAAGGAAGTCTAAACACTTTCTACCAGTGGTAACAGAACGGAGCAGATGGTGTGTTTACATACAAGCTCGGCGTGAATCCAACTGCATCAACAATCACTTCACTGTCTAGACATCTGAGATGACCGTCATCAGCATCCCACATGCACACAACATGCACGCACACGCAACAGACACTCCGGTTCCACTCTCTTGGTGTCCGACTCTCTCTGTCTGTCGTTTTGCCTTTCTGTCCCTTTCGCTGTGTGTTCGTGTGGAAATGTTCTGGTACGCAAGCAGGTGTTTAATAAGTGTGAGCCTCTGTCTGTCTCATTCACACACACACACACACACACACACACACGCACGCGCACACACACAGTCAACAAGGGGTTTTGGGTGTTTCTTCACCTTTAGGTGTGGAGAGACAGGAAATATGGCGAGAGAGAAGGGGAGTGACCAGTCAGACCAGAAGCATAATGGTCTGGCCGGTACCAGGCATTTGATCCCATGTTGTACGCAACCTAACAACACAGCTATTGGGTCATCCCCCACACCTGACATTCAATATCACTAACTGCTGATCAACTTCGTAATGGAGCCCTTCATGACATGAATGAACGGGATGCGCGTGCACACGTGCGCACACACACACACACACACACACACACACACACACACACACACACACACACACACACACACACACACACACACACACACACACACACACGAACACCTCTAGTCACATGCCATAGCATTGCTTGCATTTATTCCGTTACCTAAACAGCGGCATCCTAACAGACACATGGACACACAAAACAATTCAATTGGATAGCGCGTGCGTACACGTGCGCGCACACGCACGCACACACACACACACACACACACACACACACACACACACACACACACACACACACACACACACACACACACACACACACACACACACACACACACACACACACAGTCTCCCTCTCCTCCAGGAGAGGCACTACATCAAATCACAGCCTCACAGAGTGAACGTGAGTGAATGAGAGAATGAGAAAGAGAGCAGAAATCCAGATTCCGCCTCTTTGTTTTTCATTTCCCGCAGCTCCCATCCACACATCCATGCATCTATTCATCCCAGAATGAAGAGCATGTGCACTGGTACATACCTCCTTTATTCACAGACCCCTCACTTGTCTTCCTCCGGTCTTTGGTTTGTTATACTCCCTTTGTTGTTTCTTTTCACTCCAGTCTTCCCGCTGGTACTAATCTCCTACAGCAGCGTGCTAGGGCTTGGCTGAAAGGAGGACGAGAGAGAGAGAGAGAGAGAGAGAGAGAGAGAGAGAGAGAGAGAGAGAGAGAGAGGAGAGAGGGAGAGAAAGAGAGGGGGAGTCAGTCAGTCTGCATGAAAGCGGGAGAATCAAAAGAGAAATTTGAAACCACCAGCACTCCTGAAACAATCATTCCCCCCTCGCTCCCTTCCTCTCCTCTCATGCCATCTACCTCTCTCCCTCTCTCTCTTCCCCCCCTCCATTCATAATATCCCCAAATGTATATTCTGTCCATCTCCGCCCACCACTTCACGCCCCTTTTTCCATTTATCCTTTCTCTCAGTCACCTCCTCGTCCATTCCCCTCTCAATCTCTTTCTTTCTCCCCATCCCTCACCTCTCTCCTCTCTCTCTCTCTCTCTCTCCTCTCTCTCTCTCTCTCTCTTACTCTTTCTCTCCATCTCCATCTGGCTCTGGTTCTTTAGCTTTGCTCCTGAAACCGTACACCCCTCCCTCGGTGTGGTGGGCTGAGCAGGGCGGCAGGCAGGCAGTGCCGAAGCGACATTTAGGGGGAAAAAACATCTTTCCCACACTTTCACCATAGTCAATTTATAGACTTTTATTGAGTTGTGGAGCGCTCTCCCAGGAGTGCACTGAAATATCAGCCCTAGCACAACAACAAAAAAACGTACAAAGGCAAGGCCCGGGAAATGCCCCTATGCTCGATTCTGCATTGTGTGTGTGTGTGTGTGTGTGTGTGTGTGTGTGTGTGTGTGTGTGTGTGTGTGTGTGTGTGTGTGTGTGTGTGTGTGTGCGCGCGCGCGTGTGCGTGGCGCGCCCGTACGTGTGTGTGTGTGTGTGTGTGTGTGTGTGTGTGTGTGTGTGTGTGTGTGTGTGTGTGTGTGTGTGTGTGCGTGCGTGTGTGTGACTCCAATGATTATGGGTGTTACGGTTACTCAGCATTAGTCAGACAGACGAGGAGGGGGCATTTTGCGAAACACAGGTGTGCAGGTGCCCACCGGAACGAAGACCGAGACGGGAAGAAGAAAGGAGCGGCAGAGACAGACAGATGATAGAGGGATGACAGGGAGGGATGGGGGGAGTGTGCGCGGCAGGAAGAGGCTGGTGTTGAGGGGGCTTTATGGGGCCAGATGAGGCACGCGACTGGAGGGCTGCACCGCTTTCACGACGTTACTCATCGCCCCCACCTCGACCGCTCCACGGCTGGCTCACATGTCCGTACAGGCAAACACACACACACACACACACACACACACACACACACACACACACACACACACACACACACACACACACACACACACACACACACACACACACACACACACAGGGGGACTTGCTACATACCACTGAAATCCAGTCATTCGGTTTGCTCTGTGCTCCGAGCAAACACAATAACAGCAGCAGACGAATGGATCTTGCCAAAAACCAGACACCCACACCCATGGAGGTTGGACGAACAAAACTGTCTCCTTAAGTCAAGGAGTTACGCAGCAAACTGTTCAAAACATTTCTGAAGGGGGTGTGGAGGGAAGTACTGTAGTGAGGAAAGATAAAGCCAGGGAGGCTCAAGCTTAATTTATATTTTGCCATATGGCGGTGTGCCGCGTGCTGGAAAATAGCAGATCTACAAGCTACAAAGAATAAATCAGGCTTAACAATGAAGATCATAGTCAGAAAGAGAACAAGATTGAGCAAGAAGGAGAGGAAGAAAGATGGCGAAAGCGGGAGGGGGCATGGGGTAATTGTTTGAGTTGTGTTTGTGTTGGATCTAATGGCTTTGTGATGCGATCAGTAATTTGTCTCACTCCCAAAAGCCTGTTTCTAATGATCATGTTTTCGTAAGAGAAACACAAAAACTTGGCTCTCTCTTTCACTGCGTAGTTCTCCATCTCCCTGTCTCTGCCCTCTCTTTCTCTCTTCTCCTCCTCCTCTGTGTTAGTTCATGAATGTTGAAGACAATATCACTATATTTAGAGGCTAAATATCAACATTTGCACATGAACGTCTACCCCTGGTTCCGTTACAGCACATCATTGTGTGCGTGCATGTGTGTCTGTGTGTACATGCATGCATGACAACTTCAAGCAAGATATGGAATTCTCTCTTGCATACACACAGCCTGCCATACTCATACGTAGGCTACAGGCCTGGCTGCCGCGTGAATTGAGTCATTGGATATTATTTGGTGGGGACATCATGCAATATCACAGACAATGATGTTTTGGATTGCTAAAAAGCACTGTCACTAAATCACTCTCCTCTGTGTGCGTGCATGTGTCTGTGCCTGTATGTGTATGAGGATGATGTGCATGACTCATGGCAGTCCCAGAAATAGTGCATGTGTTTCTCTCTGCTCTGTAATCAATGAGTTCCCGCCACAAATTGTTGCGACCAAAGAACAGCCAGCCCTATGAAAACAACTCACCAGTAAATATTACGTCCTCAGGGTGAACTCTCTCTATAAGGCCACACAGGACACTGCAGAACGTCAAAACAAATGCCCCAGCGGATCTCACACCGCGCAAATTACACTGTGGTACGCGGAAACAGTTCTACTTCCAGCCAGAGGTTGTATTAGGCCTACTGGGACCACCTAGGGTTGAGAAGAGGAGTTTTGGATGTCATGAGATGACCTGCTATAGCCTTTTGTTACTTAATGTCAACACAGCACTTTGGATAGAAATGAAGGTTTAATGCTACAAAAAAATAGTAGTTCATATGCATTTCTTTTTTTCATCATCTGAGCCAGTCTGATTCTTGGATTTGGGGATTTCTAAACAAAGACGAGTGAGAACAATTTAGAGTTGATGTTTTTCATGCTTTCTGTTTCATTCTCTTCCCCTTGTGAGCAGGATGTGTGTATAACATGAAGGTACATTTTGGCTGAAATAGAAACCATATTAAACACAAACATTACAAACCACTCGAGTCGCGTGCGTAGGTGCTTGTTAAAGGTCATAAAACCAAGCGTAAAAGGTTGCAATATGTCACACTTTCCTTCGGCCACAACTACTTTCCATTTCTGACCTTTTTTCGTACTCAACTCTGTGTATATGTGCATAACCAGTACGTGCATCTGCTGGCCCTACTGCAGGAGGTTGACCCCTGGAGGGAGGGGTTAAAGGGTTAAGTGATGACAGAGCAGCTAATCTTAACAAGCTGAAGCAGGTCACCTGAGGAGACCACACATGTGCACGCACAGCACATACATGCACGCCCAAATATTCTCAGAGGGAAAGTACAGTACATGTAATTGCTGAAAAGAAGGCGCGTACACGCTATGGGTGCATTATTATTACAAATCGTCACATTTCAGCATTTAAATTCCAGAGTTTAAATTGTGCATGAACGAGGAACATGTTCTTGTTTTCTCTCAATCTAGAATATCTCTCTCTCTCCCTCTCCCTCTCCCTCTCTCTCTGTCATCACAGCTTCCTGTACCTGTATGTAAACAAGGCATGGCTACTAGTGTAACTCGGGCTGTGGTCTGCTATTACCTGCAAGTGCCACTGCACATGAGCAACCCCGGTGAGAATGGAAACCCAAACCTGCGGTTTGAATCACCTCATGAACTTTCTCATGACCTAGCAGGTTACTTGGCCATGTCTGGTCTGACTAGTTAGACCAGTTGCATAATATAGGTCAAACTCAAATGTAAGAACAAACAGCACAGACCAGACTCAGACAAATGATGTTCATGTGAATGTCTAAATTGGCCCTCGGGGCACATCACATTTTGAATTAAATGGAATTGAATCAAACATTTAGGGTGCACCTAACCAACCACACCCCTGCCTTGAACGACTTATTCCGTTGGAAGTTATCTGTCGAGAAGTTGGACCGTGAGACTTAATGTTGGCTCATATTGATGTAAAAATACTTACAGTATTGTTGGATAGAACGTTAAGCCCGTTTATCAATAGAATTGAAACTGTTACTTCACCGGAGCGTATAGCAATGACAACAGTCACCAAATCCCCATAACCACTCCCAGCGGGCAAGTTAGGACACACTGGCATGGGACAGTCCAAATTATACAGTATACATACACTCCTGTGAAATACATTACACTGCACTCATCATGTTGGGCATAAACACACACACACATAAACATGCTCATTACTCAAAATCAAACACACACGCACAAAGAGCATTACAATTAGAACATCTTTCTCAAGCTTACTTTATAGCATAAAAACAATACTTCCAAAGGGCCAAACTAAATATTGCATTTTTTTTTAAGATAGATGTAAATCAAAGTCTTGCACAATGTGTCTTGCAAGCTGCGTTGGTGGACTATAAAATTACAAAGACGTCAAGTACCTTCTGAAGAAGGTTAAATCGTTTTCTGTATTGAGCGAGTGAATTATTAAAATGAGATTAAATATGACATGGATGATGTTCTACCCATTAGCGTTGATGATAATGATAGGGCAGGACGTATTACAGGTGCAAGTGTCGGCGTGGCAGCAGAGTGCATATTCTGTCGATACATAGGGCTGGGCGATATGCCATTAAATCAGTATTTTTAAAGGTTTTAACTTATAATGATTCATTTGCTGAGGTCAACCATCAAAACCAGACACAAGACTACATGCTATGGCCAGTGTGTATGTATGGCAATTGTCCTATACTCACATGGGTTAAACGCATGCATTAGCTGTTTTTAACCACATGAACTCTATATTTTTAACTGTGTTATGATTGAGGCTATGTGAGCAACTGCACTCCTTGTATGTACAATTGTAGTTATTAAAGTCATTCAATTCAGCCATAAGTGACCAATTTACGGTACATTGACATTATGTGAATTGTGCTTCCTCATTAGAAAAATGCTCTCCAAAGTGGCTATAGCACATTTCAAAAGGCCAATCTCATGGCATTGTGTGGACAGCCAGGGAAAGAGATTTTGTTTTGTTGTTCATTCTATTTACTTTGAATACTTAATAACATTGCTTGTGTAACTTCCAAGCAGTACATAAGACAAAGCACTTAGTATTCACAGCTGCTATGCAACGAACCAAATGCACAAGGAACTTAATTTGATTGCTTTAATTTGATTAAAGTGTCTTGACAGAAGTTGGTGAGTGTTGTTGTTCATCAGTGAGTTTTGAGTTCCTCATTACGCGTACAATGTATTCTT
Organism: Nannobrachium achirus; assembly: GCF_963921795.1. NCBI lineage: Eukaryota > Metazoa > Chordata > Actinopteri > Myctophiformes > Myctophidae > Nannobrachium > Nannobrachium achirus. Next base: position 48,192,500 of record NC_137815.1, read on the forward strand.
ACAATGTATGACTCATGCCTTTCCTGTCACTAGAATGAACCAACCGGACGGGAATCCAACTGGAAGCTCGTTTATCAGAGCATTTTGTGGCTATGTGGAGGCTCAGAGCTGATCTGATGTCTGAGCCATCTACAGAATGTAATACTATATACCGGTAGGCTATTCATAATTATAATTTATAGTCATACAGTGCTCCAGCACCTTCTTCATTCATTCTAATTTCATGTACCTTTCTGATAATGTTTCAACTAATTAAATAACCCACAAGAAGGACAATAATGGGGCGGTCTCTGCATCATGTGTTCTACTTTATTCCATAAAATACATGTAGGTTTAAGGTAGGCTACACAGTAATACCCTATTAATTTACAACAAAATAGTGAACATAGCTGATATAGTTCTATAAACTCACAACATAAGATAAATATATTTCTTTCCATTATTTCATAATTTATTTAATATTTTCTTTACTATTTTCTTCTGTTTCGAGTTACATTTTTAACTCCTTTGTCTATGTATTAAATCAAGACAAATTGGCCAAAGTAAATGGCAGTTACACTAGCAACTCTCACAGCCTACAGTAGTGCTTAACCTCTTTCAACTATTTTGGGTATGTCATTATAGAGTTTTCCCCCCCAAAATTGCAAAATTATAGCAAATCTACGAACTCAACACATTGCGTCGCCTTACAGCCAGAGAATGAAGGCGCAGTGGATGTACAGGAGAAGACACGAGGGGATGAGATCAGATAAGAGCAGATTAAACATTTTATATCAGGAATACACACATAAAAAGTGCTGTATGGAATATATGAAACATGTATGGAAAAGGTGTATATGGACTCGGAGTGTGTACACATGCAGCATTGCACACTCATACCACATGATCAGGTTATGTCATAACTGTCTGCATACAGTTTATTGCTGTCCTGTGCTTTATTGTCCCCTATTCAAACAAACAAACAAACAAACAAACAAACAAACAAACAGGAAGCTAACAATTTCATAAATGGCAATGGTGAAGAAAATGCACCCAAAAGGAAAATGCACCCATTTGAAAGACTGGAAGAAAAATAAACAGACATCTTAATTAAGTTTTGCTTAACACAATTAAGACATTAACCTGATTTTGTAAATCTGATAATGCTGTTTACATGACCACTTCAATAAGCAGAGTATTGCCTTGATTGGGGTTAGATAAGGCACCGATTATGGGGTGTGTATACAGTACATATATACAGAATGAATGAGAAAAAGATGCATGCTACTGTATCAGTTTAATATTACATAGGATGTGCAAATGTGTGTCTATAATGTGTAACTGTAGTCTTTAAATGTATCTCCAAAACTAGTAGTTTAACCACTTAGCCCTATTTCATCAAATAAGGTTGTAGAGCTGTATGGCTGTAATATTTGAAAAACCTTGAAAAAGTGTTGATTAAGAGTGGAAAAAGTCGATCTGTCATCAAAGGAGACATGGATGCACGGCAGGTGAAAGAAGACCAACGGAGAACAGGGCAAGGATATCTCCATGGTAGGATGGCCGGAGGAGCTCAAAAGCAGACGCTTGGAGAGATCAAAAAGGGGGAAGTGAAGGATGAATAGCTTTAAGACTGGACAGCAGAACAAAGAGAAGAGTCTGAGAAGAGTCAGATGAGAAGGGATTGACAGAATAAGGGGAAGAGACAAAGGTTCAGGTGACAGGGAAGAAGTGTAACTTCCCCACTAACATTTCTTGTCATGTCATGAACAGAAAGGAGATGAGAGAAAGATGAAAAAGTACACCCTATAGGATCACCTTGCAGTGGCGGTTATTTGAAAGACAAAGTGGGGGGGAAAGTTCTGGCAGTGATGTAAGCTTATGAACATAGCACTTAGTCTGTGTACCTACTGTACCTTCACGTACAGATCTACTGTACAGTAATTGCAATGTCCTGGCTCAAGGCCATGTCATTAACCTGAGTCAAAGGTAATTCCCTTTTTCCTGTGTTATGACTTACTAGCCCTTACCCGTTCAAAGATATGAGCTCTGAAATGATGTGCAGTGTGTGGGTTATGGGGTGTGCACTGTGCACACAGTATATGAGGGATGGAAAGTAACTTTAACTGGTGCTTACATGATAATATGTAGGAGCATCAATGTAAGAAACTAGAGGGTCGCGGCCCTTCGGGCCGCTCACATCTAGTTAAAAAAAAAAAAGTTAAAAAAAAAAGTTTAAAAAAAAGTTTAAAAAAAAAAAAAAGGAAAAAAAAAAAAACGTTAAAAAAAAAAGAAATTGGGGGGGGAACTATTGTGGCGGAACTATTGTGGCAGAACTATTGTGGCGCAGCGCACGTTTCCGGTCGGACATATTTGACCGGCGGACTATTTTATACAGAGGCAAAATATGAGGGTAATAACGAATACAACTGTATACAGAGGTTTGGAAACGACATCTTGCAAAGGTGACATGGGTGTTTGAATTTTTAAGCTATATTTAGTACATATGTAGTACATCTTGGCCAAGTGGTTTGGTATTTAAGTTAGCGATACATGACCCGGAAGTAGATCACTTACTCTTTTGTAATATAAAGATACCCGTTTCGTTTAATGGCTACAGAGATACTGTGTACCGATCTGCATGATTTTTGGACAACATCTATAACGGGGCCAGACAACCCCCCCACCCGCGTGTGCGCACACACACACACACACACACACACACACACACACACACACACACACACACACACACACACACACACACACACACACACACACACACACACACACACACACACACACACACACAGCTGGTTAAACATGTTGCCTCATGCTAGATGCAGAATAGATAAGCCTCATGCTAGATGCAGAATAGATAGTAGATACACCATAAAAATGCTAATATACAGCATATGATTTGTGAAAGTGACAAACGGGCTTCACAGTTATGTCAGGTGTGTTCATATGCTTATGGTGATGCGATTTCAGATCAATTGCTCCAGCCATTGAGGAGAAACGCTGTGACAGACACTCAGACACTCAGACAGACAGACACTCACTCAGACATTCAGAACATTATATGTTAGATAGTCATGTTGCTGTGGATAAAGTCAGTTGTATGAATATCTAAAGGGAGTCAGACAAGGGGAGGGCCGGGGCTCCCAAACTTGTAAACTGCCTCCTAAATGTCAGTTTTCAAAGGACCATCTAATTAAGCTGTGGAGCCGATCCACTATGATGGATTTAAAGATAGAACGCAAATAGGAATTTGCTGAAAAAAACTTTGGCTCTTTGAAAACAGCCAATCTACAAACTCACAATGTGTTGCATGATCTGTTATTTTTGAAGCATTTGGAAAAATCCTCTCTCTTTGGCACCAACCTTTTTCAAATGGGGGACCATGGTCTACTACCAAATTAGGGGTCCTTGACATGTTGCCCATTAAGGCATCCGTTTCCAAACCATAATTAAATCCTGAATGTTCCATCCTCACTCAACCTTGTCCCTCTAAGCTTTCTGGCTACCTGAATAAAACTAAAACGAACACAGGTATGAACTAGAATTCCTGCAAACTTTGGAAGCCAATCGTAGCCAAACAACATGGAATATAAAACTGCTGGGTCCAGCTGGGTCCAGCTGGGTGAGGCAGGCACGGGCACCCCATGCCCACAGAGAACAGCCTGCTGGGAAGGACTATAGCTAGCTGTCAGCGCTCACATGTCTCCAGACAGAGCTCCTCCTCAGCATTTATAGCTCTTCTGTCTTTCGTTCTTTATCTCTCTCTCTGCCTCCTCCTCTCTCTGTCCCTCTCTCATCCTTAATGTATACTCCCATCATATGACAGCTCGCCGAAAAATAGCAGCTTTACAAGCCCACAACGCGCCACATACATTATTTTTTTATTCCCCCCTCAATCTCTTCCCTACAACATGGAGAGTGTCCGTTTAAAGATATCACTGTGAAACGAGACAGTGTGCCAATGTGTCAGCTCTAATGAAATCATGGTCTCAGCTGCTTTCACACAGGGACATTTGGAAAGTTCAGGAAATCAGTCTATATTTAACATTTCCCACCATGTGTCACTTCTGGTTCGAGTTAAAAATCAGCCCCTCCATGAGGCAGCCTGGACTTTCACCCTTTCTGTAAACAAACAACTGATACTCACATGGGGTTGAAAACAGATAATGACGTGTCATATGACCTACTCTGAGACTGAAGTCCTAATATCTTAATATTGTATAGTGTATACTATATACATTTTTTATTTAAAACTAGTTCTGTGCCCGGGGGTGTGCACAGTATATAAGGGATTGAATCCCTCATATACCTCATAAAATCACACCCAGTGAGAATTGAGCGGTGCTATTGAGTTAATTACGCAAATACGCAAGTAGGGCGTAAGTACTGCGTTCAGTGTAACGTCACCACCAACAAGTGCGACCTGGTATAAATAACAAGGCGCAAGTTGGCACCTCGGCAGTGCCAACTAGCGTCTACTGTATATATACCGGTATATATGAATTGCCAACATACAAGTCATACATACAGACCGCACCGAACAGCACCGATCGCAGTACTTGCACGCTCTGCTGGCGCACAAGTAGGCCATACATGGCCATTGGCCACGAGTGCACAAGGAGCAAGTTGGCACCTCGACAGAGTGCAGTCTAGTTTCATTAAGTGTTCCACGAAGCTTGGCCAATGTGACCCTGGCCGTACAAACAGACACCAACTGACCAATGGCAGTCCGGACAGACACAGGACAAACAGACCAAGCCAGATGTAGGAGTGGTTAGCACCGCTCAAAAAGTATTAAAGTGGAAAGAAATGAGTAGAGGTACTACATACCTACTGGCAACATGCACACGAAATGTGGCACTGATCGTGCACGTGTGAAATTAGCTCCGGACAAACAGACACACACAGACTCACACAAACCGACCCTCTTATAGAAGGTCCCCTTCCCTGCCTCTCCTATAGCACCACCAGATACCAGATGTTTATTCTTGACATCTCACGGCAGCAGAGGGAGGCCTGTTTTGATTTATCAAAATGTCATCTTCTGCTCTCATTTAAAACTGAGGCATAAATGGGTCTTCATTAGCAATTTTAATCTCAGTGCATCCTACCCAGATGCCCAGCGGCACAGCCTGCTAGGGCAGATGCCCACATGCTGGCACACAGAGCTAACTAGATAGACAAGAGATGGAGGCACAGGGGGAGGGCGGAGAGGGAGATGATGATTGAAAGTAAATATCAGAGAAGGTCAGGAGAAGACATGGAGAGACTGAGATACCCTAAATGAAGGGTAAGAGAGATAGGGAGAGGTGATGTAAGGCAGTGGTTCTCAACGTGAGGTCTGTGGACCCCAAGGGTCCTTGAAAGGGGTCCAGGGGGTCCCCAAGTAATTGAATGATTGCTAGGAACCAAATGGGACCAGAACGGATCTGTAACTCAGAGGGTTTATGCATAGAAATATGAATCTAAGAAAAACCTTAGGTAGACCATTAAGACCAATCATGTATTATGTAAAGAACTTTATCAAAAACGAAAACAAAAAAATGATATCTAAATTAAATGTATGGTCATTGAGGGTAGGCTATGGGCTACGCTACGGTAAGTGCTAAATGGAGTCTGTGTGCTAAGGTGGAGTCTGAAGAGGTGAGTCCTCAGACCACGGCGGGAGTGAATCATAATGCACATACAGCTAGGGGGCTTTGAAATTGAAAAGGTTGATAATCACTGCTGTAAGGCATTGTTTCTCGAATGAGGGTACGTGCACCCCTAGGGATACACAGAGTTACTACAGGAGGTAACTGGAAAATGGAAACATTCCTTTAATGATAAAACATTGGCAAAATGCTTTAAATCAAATTAAATAAGTAATAATAATATTTTTTTTATATATTTTATAGCACAACTGTTACTGAATAGAAAACAGGATATTTACTTTTATTTTCAACATATTGACATTGATGTCTTTTTTCTTTTTTTTCTAATCAAAATGTTGTTGTTCAGTAAAGGGGGTAGGCCTACTTGGATGCAGCGAGCGATCGGGAAAAGCCCAACATGTTTGAGAACCACTGCTGTAAGGGATTGGACAATGGACAGAAGGGAGTATATTATGCTGTATGTGAGAGAATGTGAGCACATGAGAAACAAGTGAAGAATTAATATTTGGGGATGTTGAGAGCAGAGCAGATGATAAAACATTATTATAGCATCATCACACTGATTTCTGTCCCTGCCTGACTGTGCCTCTATCAACACTTATGAAGCCTCACTAAGCCCAGTGTTCTCCCCTCAAAGACTGCTTCTGATTGCAGCAAAGAGTGCATGTGTGTGCGTGTGCCTGTGTGTGGGCGTGTGCGTGTGTGACAGTGCATGTGCTCATACACGTGTGCAGATGCATGTGGATTACTTCCAACTAAGTGAGGCTTGAGATGTCACAGGGTTGACAGTGGCAGGCGGCCTCGTAGCTGACAAAGATAATCACCCCCGCAAGCTCAGTTCAGCTTGTCATTTCTGCACCCACTGTAAATGTACAGTACACTCATAGTGCTGGAAATGTAATTGTACAGTAGATTCAGCTCCATCAATGGACAAAGGGCACATAATAAGATGCTCATTTGGACGATAAGTGCAACAAATTAAACATTAAAAGAGAAGAGAAGAGAAGAGAAGAGAAGAGAAGAGAAGAGAAGAGAAGTCTGGCAATTCATAAAACTACTATAGTACACGTAATGTGCACTGAATTTATAATAGGGATTATAAACCCCAACATGTGCACCCGTTGAACATCCACATGTGCACATGTCTCACAAACAGACATGTGAAAAGATGACAGCTATCTCAGACCTCCCACTGAGAGCAGAGCTACGATTAAAGAGGGCTGTCCCGGTGAAAATGAGGAAGGAGGGTTCGACTCTCATGATTAATGCACACGAATTTACAGCTGAACAGGGTTATCTTGCGGATAGGTGCATGGGCCGGGAGGGGCAAGGCAATGGGGGGAAAGCAGCTGACGCCTATATGAGAACGCAATGAAAATGTGCTATGCATCTACATGCATATTTTCCAATCCATATTGCCGTACCTTATCCTATACTATAGTACTGGTGGTACTTACATATATACTGTATGTAAGTCTACACTATAATGGTTCATTCAACACTTCTGATTAACTCGATTAGCAAAAGACTCTTTGATACACCCACCTCCAGAGGTGAAAAGTACCAATTTTAGAGACGTCAAGATGTGGTAGCTGGCATAGGGTTACATTTTCCTTAGAAGGTAACAGCTCTAACCCCGTCACAGATTATTTGATCACAGCTGAATAAATAAGAGAATAAATCAAAGTATACCTTTCCAATATGTAAGCGCGACTGAAGGAGTTCTTTCTTCATCTTTTTTTTACCTTTTCATTGCCTTTGATTTGGAAGTGAACTGATTGAAACCATGATGCACCGGTTCAGTGTTTTCATGGGAGAACACAGATGTGAGTTGTTCTATAGCCACTAAGACATCAGATATGGATCAAGAAGATATAGCCTCAACAATAATACAAATGCAATAGACACAATCTCAAACCAGACAAAACAGGTGTGCAATGGGCCACTTCAAGTTGTTTGCAAAATGAACAGAATGCACAACTATTAGAGTGTACAGTAATATGTCTGTGATTCTGCAAATATATAGAGTTCTGCATCTTAAAGGAGAATTTCGGGCCAAAACGGCCATCTTACCTTAAGTATTTATTTGGTGCCAAAAAACATGGTCCAGTTGTCCCATTTTGAAAAGGTGCAATATATTCCATTTTTGTTTTTCCTACCCAACAGGGCTTAAAATGGGAAAGATTGGATAAATTGTTAATCCAGTTATCAGTCGCCGACACTGTTAGTAACACATGCAAACTATTAAATCTCCAGGCGGACTGAAATTCTCCTTTAAGGCTGTCAGTTACTACTGGTTTTCCTTTTTTGCTTTTCCAACAGCATTTCCAACAGCAGACCTGTCCCCAAGGAAGGTGCTATAGTTCTGAAATCCTGGTAGTAATCACAATTTTATTGCCTGTAAATATTGCCTGCGACTGCGAGGTAATATTTTTTGTGTCAGTTAATAATCATTTAAATCGATTCATTTTATTAACTGTTGCACCTTTAAACTGGACATTGACTGTCCTCACCACCGCCAGTTTCCTTTGAGACAAATAACGACTGCATGCGCATGCTTATTCACTGGCAACAACAGTAATTCCTCAAGAAGACATTCCATATGTACAGTCAATAATGTTCTTGTACTGGTTCACAGAAGCTAACAATGCATCTACTGTATGAGTAAAGTAAATTCAACACTTCAATATCCACACCACAGTGAATGTAACAGCATTGGTTGATAGCCTGCTTACAGGCAGACACATGCTGAAGTAAACTCTTTGAATTCCAAATACCGACCACCGACAAAAGAACAGTACACGGCGGACAGACGGACGGACGGAGGCATACAAAAGCTCAATTCAATGATGATGCAATTCATTAAATAAGTAATAGAACAACCAAACATTTTGGATGGATGTCCAAATGAGTAAACATGAATTTGGGGAACTATTGTTCATGTAATGCATGAATTTGGAGTCAACAGACAAATCAAAAGCCCTGAAAACAAATGGCATTGTCTGTTTTCTTTGTGAAAATGTGCTCTTAATAATATAGCCTGCCCTGCCCTAAAATGCTTCTTAGAAGCAGAGAAATTCTATATGCAAAACCGTCCCTCATAAATTGCATGATGCATTTGCACTTTGAGATGACACAGGCCTTGCATTATGCATTATGTACACTTACCAGATGCATTTAAATACATGCATGTATGATTTTACATTTATCAAATGCATTTTAATACATTTATGTAAGATTTACATGTATCAAATGCATTTAAATACATGTATGTGTGATTTACATTCATCAAATAAATAAAATACATTTAGAACATGAATTATATAACTTTAAAAATGTATTTCAACAAATTCCGTTAAGGCATTTGATGCATGCATTTCAGAATGTTTTTACATATACATTTCGAAATGCATCTCTTTTCTGCGCTTAGTTGCGCTTAAAATAACAAGCAAACTGCATTTCTAGGCTGGTGCTCTACCCTTGTGAGCTTGAAACTCTGCACATTTCGGTGAGCGACTCCATTAAATCAGGGCAGTTTTAGTAAATCTGTCCCTGATAGTGGCTTATATACTATGCATTATGCAGTGCATTGTATTGTTTTGCATATTGTGTATGTGTGTGCACATCTGTGTCTATGTTCTCATTAGGCCACCTGGGTTCACTGTTGATAGTGTGAGAAGGAGGGGTGAAGGGTGGAGGGGGGGGGCAGAACGATGGAGAGAGTGAGGTAAGGATATGTGTTGTGGCGGGAGAGAGCCATGTGGTGGCTGGCACTGTTGCCAGATTCTGTGAGAGAAATAAGCAGCCGGGTCTATGAAAACAAGCACAAAAGAAGCAAATGGACCTAAGTAAACACAGTACATGTGCTCATTGTGAGCTTGTAGATCTGCTATTTTCAGAAAGAACAAGTGAAATATTTGGAAAGGCCGCTTTACCTGGCCCAGTGGATGGGAAATTTAGATGTATTCACTCGTATACCAAAATGTGTTTTACTTTAAAAAAAAAAGCTTCTCTGGTCAAATATTTACAGTATATGCGATTAAGCATGCAATTAATTTCAATTAATTAATTGCAAAGCTTCTGATTAATTAGATTCATCTTTTTAATCGAGTCCCAGCCCTATTTGAAATATAGAATCAGATGGGGGTCTGCAGACAGATAAAATAATTGGGCGTCCTGTTTTGCAAACTGGTTTAAACAAAAATCAGAAGTAAGCCCAAATAACTACATTTCAAAAACAACCCCCCCCCCCAAAAACGTAACCTGCTGCTACCAATATTAATAAGCAACCCAACAGCGCTTATAATAGGCAGACGTGGCAACACTGGTGGCTGGGTGGACAGGGAGAAAGAAAGAAGGGGTGTGGCTACAGAGGATGGAGACAAAAGAGGCTGGCGATGAGTGAGAGAGTGAGTGAGTGAGTGAGTGAGTGAGTGAGTGAGTGAGTGTGAGAGAGAGAGAGAGAGAGAAAGAGAGAGAGAGAGAGAGAGCGAGTGAGCAAGCGAGCGCGTAGAGGGTTTACAGAAAAAAACAGGTGCCTCAACATTGCTATCTCACTTGGCTGTAATATGAACCATCAGACCCCCCACACACATGCGGCACGCGCACTCACACACACACACACACACACACACACACACACACACACACACACACACACACACACACACACACACACACACACACACACACACACACACACACACACGATTTGAGAGGAATGGATGTAGCTGAGTGCAAAGGCAGGGAGATAATTGACTCAAGAGAATGAGATGTACAGATAAGAGATGGGGATTCTTTGAGACACACCTACAGGTTTTTGAGGGGCGCTGCCAAATCCACCATTGTCTTAGACTTAGAGGATCAAAACATACAGGTATCAGCACTGAATTCAAGAAGCACCTTTGTTTGCCCCTTCAACACTCTCACGTGACGACCCTCCCCTCTAGGCAATCATATACTAGCGTGTGACGTCACTACGGCTAAGAGAATGGAGAGTTGCATGAACAAAGAAAGATGAGAGAGAATCACACTCTACTTCACACACAACTGCTTCACTGACATGTCATTAATCATCACGCACGCACGCACGCACACACACACACACACACACACGCATGCATGCAAGAGCGCACGCACACAGAGAGAGATAGAGAGCGATAGATCAGTCAGCAGGTGATTTATCAGGGTTTAGGAAACAGGCTTGGACAGTAATCTCCTATTGTTCCTGGTCATATTTATGTCCTCTCTGACAGAGCCAAGATGCCAAGTACTTCCAAGGGAGTGGCCAGAACACAGTTTATTGTTTGGACATATGTCATGTATGTATTATGTATGCTTCATTTAGGTGTGTAGCCTATGGGAGAATGAAAGACAGAGGGATAGAGAGAGATGTATGCTATATGTAACATTTTTATTATGCCATAGCCACAGAGTATATTCAGTTCTGATTGGCCAGAGGGTGTACATTATTTTTGGATAACCTCACAGCTGCAGTCTCGCTGCTCTAAATGAATATGAATAATAAAAGTTGTATAGTACTAACAGTTATTTAAGACACAAGGTATCCCTAAATACTGCATGGTTATATAAAGGTTTAGAAAAACAGACTATTTAACTACTGTCCACTGGCACTGACTGATTCAGTTGGTACCCAGGTTGTTTACCAAGGTCATGGTGGAATCCCCCGGTTACACATCTCCATTCAGAAACATTGCCATCCAGAAGATTGACTTCCATTATTCTAAATGGAGGTGTCACCTAAACCTAACCTTAACCTCAGTGGGGGTATTTCTTAATGGGGATGTTTCTGAATGTAGAGATCTGCCCCCAAATCCCCCTACCCCCGAGCAAAACAAGAAGTGTAGAGCTAAGCAAAATGTTTTTATACTGGACATAGTCTACTACAGTAATAGGAGGCTATATTCTCCCTGGATTGGATTGAGGCAGACAGGCTGTTACATTGAGCTTTACAGGCAGCACAACAGCCCAGGTTAATGCCCTGATAAAACCTTCCAAAATGTTGCCATAAAGCTCCAGTTCAAAAATACGCAGTCAAATTTTACTATCATCCGCAGTCCAAATTCAATCAATACAGCTAGCTCAGTCACACTGGACCACCCTCATCAAAAAGAGAATGATGAACAGATTGGAAAGAAACGACCGCTACAACTCTAAGTCCTAAAGCAATTTAGACTTCCATCTGACCCCAAAGAGACAGCACACAGTGGCAGAATGTAAGACCAGTGTGAGTAAACACTGAGATGATCACGGAACATTGATGAACTGAATGTAATAGAGACGACTTTGCAACACAGGGAGGCAAGGTTCTTCAACAGGCAGAATCTCACATTATACTACATTGTGAATAATACAAAGATAGTGATACAGTATGTGACAGAACAGGCAGCATATACAGTATGTAAACAGCTGTAAATGTCCAAGGATTGCAAACCACCACACTGCAGCAAATGCAAATGGCCATGTTCATGGGAAGTAGAGCTGCAAATAATGATTCTTTTCTTGGCGATTATTTCATTTCATTTCATTACTTTTTCGATTAATCTAATACTAGAAAAAAATTGAAGATCTACAAGAAAGAAACCTCCTCATGTTTTAACAAATTAAAACACACGACAGGAGCTACATTTAACAGAAGTGAGCCATTCATGTTCAGTACAGTACATAATATGTTATTCTTGATTATTACAATTCTTAGTATATCAATATCAAATAGCCTCCATATATATGCAATTAATTCACGTTTTGCGTGAATGTGATTTCTTTAACCTGCCAATAAAGTGTTACTTACAGACACACAGAAAGATGGATAGAGAGAAACAGAGAAAGATAGAGGGTGCTAAATAGAGCGAGAGAAAGTCCCATGCATGAATATGAATAAATACTCATTTCACTGCCTTCTTTGCCGGGAGAAACAAAATTAAATTGCCTTTGCTTCAGACAACTAGTCTTTCTCTGGGCTACAATGTCTCTAAAATAGAATTAAACTGGACCAAATCACAGCCAGAGACTAATGGAATAAACACAATTACAAGATACCACTGAAGTCCCAAACTAGTGCTCTTATTGTCTGACTCACCGTGTTGCACATGGGGCTAATAATGGACAGGCCTTTACTGCATCAGTTTGAAATCAGCTTGTAGCCTGTTTGTTGCATGCCATCCCATCTGAAAAAGAAAAGAACAATTATATTAGTTTTAGCGTTTCGGTAAACTACTGTTAGATAAAAAGATCTTAACATGTATTTCAGTCCCTTGTACACGTGTGCTTTGAAGACTATTTCTGAGAATGTGTGTCTAATCGAACAATCTCTTTGACATCAAAAATACAAAACAATATCCTACTGATAAACAACCGAATGTCTGTCTGTCCGGTGTCTGTCTGACATACACGCATGCTGACATCTGACATACTAAACAGTGTCCAAATTTGGAGATGACTGACATCACTGATACGTCTGGGTTCTCCAACATTACTTCTTCTTCTTCTTTCGTGTATCATCGTCCTTGATTATTGGTTGGCGAGTCTCAGAACATTACTTCTGAGACTCCTACATCCAATCCCTCATATACTGTGCAGTGTGCACACCCGACCCCATAACCCAAACTGCACATAATTCGGAGCACATATGTTAGAATGGGCAAGGAATATTCATATATAGTGTGCAGTCACACTTGACACAAAATGGAATATCACACACAGACATAACCAAGCATACACTAGCACACCGTATTTCATAATTTCACCCCTGTGCTTGTACTTTGGTTTAGCATAGTATCTAGCTTAGTATAAAAAAAAAATCTACCAGGTATTTCTTAACATTTATCCTATGTCATAACCTCCCACTCAATGACAACTCATCCCTGACTCAGAAGAGATACAAAGTTGTTTGAACAGCGCCAAGCCCAAAAAACCCAATTCATTTTTTTTTCTTCTTCTGTGAGACATGGCTTTTCACGCCAGTGGGAAAGGGGATTATTGGCAGCGCTCCCACCATGTATTTTCCACCATGCATGACTGCTCAGCAAGCCTCTAATATGATGACACCTCAGGCCATTCGCAGTTCTCAGTAGACACAGAGGGTAGGAAATGTGAAAGGTGTCCAAGCAATGAGCACAGGTCACTGGCTGGGCCGTTGACCCTGGAGTGAAACTCCATGTAGCCAAAATGGCTGTATCCCCAGATGAACTACAGCACCTGGGAAACTTTGGTAGCTGATGAATTAGTTGAGTAATGTTTGACCTTAAGTAAGCCACTTCACAATTCTAAACACTGTAAACTGTGGGACCCTGAGCCTTGAATTGAAAAAAAGGACATGAACAGAACGACATAGAGGAAGAGCATTAAGGCGTCGATAATGAAACAGACAGGTTATGACAGGAACAGACAGACTGAGAGGAAGAAGCAAGATTAAGAGAAGAGGTGGAGATACATGAATAGAATGAAATAAATGACAGAAAGACCTCACAAGCAACAAGGAGAGAGATAAATATGCAACAGGAGGAACACAGCCCTAACATTCTCAATCACACTGAAGCCTCTTCTTGTCTCGGTAATCCCCAGCCCCTCCCCCGCCATCCCGTGGTTTGACTTGTGTCCATGTAGATCTTGGAGGATTAGGATTAGGCCATATAAAGTGGAGGAGGGTGGGGGCTGGGTTGTGATGGCATACAGGTCTCGAGTGGACAGAGTCATTTGAATTAGCTATCAGATGAGTTATGTGGACATAACTAGGGCCACAGGGTAAACTCCTCATTGGCTATGCTGTCTAACGCGCATGCACGCGCCCGCAGCCCACGCACGCATGCATACACAAGTTCTCGTTTCAGACTAATGCTGTGCAGATGAATCATTTGATCTTTACTGTTTTTGATGTTTACAAGAAAAGGACTGTGTGTGTATGTGTGTATGTGTGCGTGTGTATGTGTGTGTGCGTGCGTGCGTGCGTGCATGCATGTGTACGTGGGTGCATGCATGCGTGTGTGCATCCACAAACACACAACTACTATTACATTATGTTCATCTACTGTATATCATCAAACATACAGTTACTCTCATTCAAAGCATCAGAGATTATGTCCATACTTCCTATTTATGTCATTGTCCAATCTTTGATTTACATACAGTAAAAGTCATGAATATTAACCAGTGTCATAGAAACAGAAACAGAAAGTGTCATTATTTATTTTAACCTTGAATGTGCAGGGTGCACAACTACTGTTCACCAAAGGTAGAGTCAGCTCCAACTAGAGCACAACAGTGCTGAATGAATTGACTCCTACAGTGTAGTTGGACATAATCTGGGTCAGTGGCACGCTGGCTCACAGCATTTCCTTTTGTTAGTGCACTGTCAATCCATGCGACAGAATACAGCTCAGGTATTGTGATGAATCCAGATTTACAAAGGATAATATGATGACAGAAAAATATTAGAAGATTCCCTTCTGCCTTGCCGTTAAAGGGATAGATCACCCCAAAAATGATGTATTTTCCATTGTTTGTTTTTGTCGCATTCCTAAAACAGTCTCCATGGGGTGAGTAATCGATAGAGGGGGTTATCCCTTTAAAACATTGCAATGTTTAAATATTCAATATTTCACTGGAATCAGGCATCACAGCCTCCAGAGTAGGAGACCAGTAAGTTAACCGGTAAGTTAACTGGAACACTAGAGTCTTTGTTACGAAGACTAGGAAAACAAATCACACCCAGTGTGAATGAGCAGTGCGGGCTGCGGGCAGACATGAAACATTATAATAATTTATATATTGACATCAACAATGTTGACCCCTGGACATCCATTCCATTCCATGTGTGTGTGCAATGCATATGCATAATCTGTCTGTCAGCATAATGTACATATTGTGCAAGCCTTACATTCTCAAGGCAGCGTGTGGGTGAAGGAGCAGCCGGAATAGCCATGGTCCATTAGCCTTTCATCTCTAATTAAGAAGCATCTTTCAGGCCTTGAGTGGTAGCCCTGGGAGTCAGTTTAGCCCGTTAGCAAATGGTTGCATAATGGCTCTATCCACACACTTTTAACTCTGTCAACTCAACCTGATGACATAACATGCCCCAGGTTGTGCTTATAGATGACCAAATATTGAGAACTGAGATAGGTAATAGGTAATAATAATGACAAACTAGGAGTCAGGTTAGCCCATTAGCAAATGCTTGCATAATGGCTCTATCCACACACTTTTAATTCTGTAAACTCAACCTGATGACATAGCATGCCCCAGGTTGTGCTTATATTATAGAGGACCAAATATTGAGAACTGAGATAGGTCTCAAATAATAATGACAAACTGTCTAACTAACTGTACCTATTGTGGAGTACAGTCTAATTTTAAAAGAACATTAAAAGAATGAAGTCCTCCTTATTATGTAATAACTAGAAGCTTGGTCGCCCGAGCGTCTAGTCGGCGACCTGGCCAACTCGGGAACAATGTAAATAGGGAATGAATGCAAACCCCATTATACCTGTTGTTATAGGATCCATTTTGACCATCTGTTTGCGTGTGTCCATTTATTATATATATATAGACATATATGGAGATATATGTCTGTCTACGTCCATTTTATGCCCATATATGGAGATCTCTGTAGGACCCGTTTTGACCATCTGTTTGCCTGTGTCCATTTATGCCCATATATGGAGTTATCTGTCTCTAAGCGTCCATTTTATGCCCATATATGGAGATCTCTGTAGGACCCGTATTGACCATCTGTTAGCCTGTGTCCATTTATGCTCATATATGGAGATATCTGTATCGGTCTGTCTGCATCCATTTTATGCCCATATATGGAGATCTCTGTATCTGTTTGTCTGTGTCCTTTTATTCCCATTATGGAGATCTCTGTATCTGTCTGTGCCTCTGACTGTGTTGCAGACACAGTGCCGGTTCTCCCTTTAATGCAAACCCCATGATTATACCTGTCGTCATATATGGACACATTCCATATGTTTGCCTGTGTCCATTTAAGACCATATATGAACATCAGAACACGTCATACTGATGACATCCAATACGTAACCATGGCATTTTTTGTTGACTCATGTGGCGTACATGATGTCAGAGCCTTTTATGATGTGATGTCACAATGAGTCAGCGCTTGCGCCGGTTTCCTCAGAAACAGCCTGATGTCAACAATCATCTCCGCATACGGAGATTCCGAACGTTTCGCGCCGGTTCGGGAAAACCGTGCGTTGTGTCGGGCCAAGGCCCGGCACTGCACTCCGCGCCACGGCGGGGAACGCGCGTGCCGAATCTGAAGCCGGTGGGACGATCTCTGTATCTGTCTGTGCCTCTGACTGTGTTGCAGACACAGTGCCGGTTCTCCCTTTAATGCAAACCCCATGATTATACCTGTCGTCATATATGGACACAAGCCATATGTTTGCCTGTGTCCATTTAAGCCCATATATGAATATCAGAACACGTCATA
The DNA here is from genome assembly GCF_963921795.1 of Nannobrachium achirus. Lineage (NCBI taxonomy): Eukaryota > Metazoa > Chordata > Actinopteri > Myctophiformes > Myctophidae > Nannobrachium > Nannobrachium achirus. The sequence goes on from NC_137815.1 coordinate 48,209,621, forward strand.
CTGATGACATTCAATAGGCCCGGCACTGCACTCCGCGGCGCGGTGGGGAACGCGCGTGCCGAATCTGAAGCCGGTGGGACGAACGGTTCTCAAGATACGCGGATTACATCCACGCACACACGCTCACAGAGATTTATTGCATTTATAGATAGATGTAGTAGTATTCATAATTAATACACCTGCAGATGATGTTTTTAACCCTGCTAGTGGTGGGGCTCTATGGAAGGCAATGTCAATCCATCGTTTGAGTGTTGCCAGGTTTTGTGAGAGAAACAAGCAACCTACTGTATATCTATGAAGGAAAAAAAGTGACTAGGTCAGGCAAAATTTAAAAAAAAAATTGATTTGTTGCTGCGACACGCTGTCAGGCCAACATATTGGACCCTAGGGTGCCTGGAGAATGCAAATAAAAAATGTATACTGTCGAATAAAGAGAAAAAAGGCAAAATGATACAAAACTAAGATGATTATGATGACGATGATGTTTGGAATGCTCTCCCTATTGAATTTACACACTCAGTGATGCATATACAGTAGGTTAGGATATTCTGGATCTTTGTAGATGTTGTCATTGGCCAGATGGCATTGGAGTGGATACATGTAAGGGTGTGGACTGTGGATCTTGGCAGCATCCATACTGTTGTGACATACAGCACCACTAGACTGTTATTACGCTGAGGAAGCAGACAAAGAGACAAAGAGCCCTTATGAGTCCCTGGAGAGAGAGAGAGAGAGAGAGAGAGAGAGAGAGAGAGAGAGAGAGAGAGAGAGAGAGAGAGGGATGGAAGAGAGGTAGAGAGAGAGAGAAAGAGAAGAGAGAAAGGGAGAGAGGGGGAGAGAGAGAGCAGAGAAGTGGATACAGTGTTTTGAGGACACTATAGGAGAGGAGAGGAGAGTCGTTAAAAAGAATGAAAATAAAAATAGGACGGTGTGTGCAGAAGTTATTGTCACAAACACAGAGAGGTGCAAGAGTGCCCACTCACACACCCCTGAATAACATTCTGAATAAATCATATAGTGTACAATAGTTCATAGTGTAGTGTACTGTACTGTTCCAGTATGTCTCAGTGCTTCACACTGCTACTATATCAGCCACATGCAACTGGCTAGTTCTGTACTTGACTGCACTGGTTCTCAAAGTGGGGTCCGGGGACAAGTCCTTGAGCGCGGGGTTCCTGGGGGTCCCCATCAAAAAGTGTTAATATAGCAGTCAAATCAGTTCAAGTACTTAATTCCATAAACATTGGCGATTTGAAAATAGCTGATCTAAAAGCTCACAACACATTGCATAAGTTCACAGCTTGTAGATTTTCCATTTTCAAAAATAATCGTGGAGGGAAAAAAGTGAAGAATTTGGATTTTTTTTTCTTTTTACATTTTGACAACCCACAACTTATATGGAGGTCCCTGGCTGGCACAAAACATTTTCAGATGGGTGTCCGTTGCAAAATACATTTCTATTTCAAATTACCATGAGAAATGAGAGATTTCTTCTTTATGGTTGTTCTGGAATATGCTTGATCGTTTTTATTGTGCCTTATTTTATTCTTACGTTTTTTTTTTTTTCTCCTAGTTTTTTCACATGTGGACAAATGTTCTATTGTATTGTATTGTACTGTATTCCCATGGTAAAATGGATCACTGATGGAGACCAGCTGGATCTGACTGAATCCTAAATTGACAGCGGAGCCACCATCCTGCAGAGCTGGCAGATGTTTCTGTGTCTGGCTGAGCTAGGAAGAATCAGGTGGTGTGTGTGTGTGTGTGTGTGTGTGTGTGTGTGTGTGTGTGTGTGTGTGTGTGTGTGTGTGTGTGTGTGTGTGTGTGTGTGTGTGTGTGTGTGTGTGTGTGTGTGTGTCCTTCCCCACCCTGGTTATATAACCTCCCTCCCCTCCCTCTCCCTCAGTACTGCGTCCTATGCACAGATTAAAAGGATGGAGGAGAGGATGGTGCATGCTGATGATCAAAAGGAGATACGTAGGTGTGATCCACTGCAGCCAGGCCCATCCCTGTTCTGTGGAGATCTGCTATAGGCCAGTGGTTCCCAAAGTTTTTAGCTCAAGACCCAAAAGAGTATTATACGCTTGCCAGGGACCAATGAAAACAGCAGATCTACAAGCTCACAGACGCGCTGCGAGCTTGTATAAAACATTTTATTTATGATAATCTTAGCTTTTTTGTGGAGTGTTTTTTTTATGTTTTAAAATAATAATAATTAAAAGCTAAATGTAGGAAACAAAAATGAAAGGATCCATATAAATGTGTCCGCAACCCACAAATGGGTGCTTATGGGAACCAGTGTGCTAGACTACAGGACTCTGGGGGGATTACACACTGCTGCTGAGCTCCGACCTCCTCGCCCCAAAATATGACACAGCATCCCACAACCATAATAGACAGCGAACCTCTTCAATTATTTTTACGCATCCTGCGCGATAGAATCACATTTACACTGCATCTAAAGACTCCACCTTTTGCACAAAAATCGTGCATTTTTACCCCAATGTTCCTAGCAGCTTCTCCTGAAGCTATTGTATTTGCACGATGTACACTTTGTAGAAAAGTAATGTGTGGGTTTAGTATGCAAATCTTTCCCCAGAGGTACTGCAACGCAATTTTCGTCATGAAAGTATCAGGTTACTTGCTTCAAGCAGGGGGAGGAGGGGGGAGCTATGGGGAGCAGCTAACAGCGTGCAGCTACGAGAGAGAGAGAGAGAGAGAGAGAGAGAGAGAGAGAGAGAGAGAGAGAGAGAGAGAGAGAGAGAAGCAGCTAACAGCGTGCCGCAACGCGACCCAGACAGAGAGAGAGAGATGAGAGGAGGGGAGGAAGCAGCTAACAGCCTTAACACAGCGAGCAGCCCCGCAACAATATCTTCATTGTTGGTGTCAAAACATGAGGAATACATGCGGTCAGGTACGTCCCTTATAAACGTCCCTGAACACAGACCAACAAAAGTAACAAGTAAAAGTACTCCAGCCTTCTTCACAATGATCAAAGAAAAAGTCGCCAATTCAACAAGTAAAAGTACTCCAGCCTTCTTCACAATGATCAATGGACAATGATCGCCAGCAATTCGAGCCGCATCATTATGATTTAACCATAAAAGAAATAATGACAATAGATCAGGGTCGTTGTGCCGACACAGACAGACACACAGGCAGAAAGTACTCAAATGTTTTACTTAAGTAAAAGTATCATTACGGCAATGTAGAAATACTGTTACAAGTAAAATTACGTAATTCAAAGTAAAAGTCCTCAATTTACTTGAGTAAAAGTACAAAAGTATTGGTATTGGTATCAAAATGTATTGGTATAAAAGCAGGGCTGCCAACTTTTAGGAAAAGTACTCACGCAATGAGCACAAATGACCCTCTTCACACGCTCTCACGCCACACATCGTATTTCTCACGCCGTCACAAAGTGGAAAACTGTGCCAACTCAAGAGTCACTGAGACATCCACTTCGGCCGCGATTTGAGCAACAAAGGGCTTACAATATTGTATCTGAATGATTAGATTTAGATGCGTGTGTGCGTGAGCGTCTGGTGTGAGGAACGCTGCGTGCACTTTCCCTTGCACATCATTCTCTACATTAAGATCGACAGGCAGGGCCGCCGATAGGGGGGGGCAAAGGGTACTGTTGTCCCCCCTCCCGAAAAGGGTGAGGTGGCAAAAAATTACAAAAAAAATAAGTTTGTGTAGGAAAGATTTGACTGTGAAAGAACTTTCTCCCAATGTAAGATTAAGACATCATACTTTATATAAACCCTATTATATTAAGCCTAAACGGTTCTGCAGCTGTGTAGAACTGTTTTTAACAGTTTTTTTTTTACTTTAAAAGTAGGACCCCCAAATGTAGTTGAGTAGCCATACTTTTGTGTGACCACTCCCTTACAAGTAGCGAAAAGTCCGGAATTCAAAATTGAATGAAAGTACACAAGTATTCAATTGGTATTAATATGTACTTAAGTACCAAAAGTAAAAGTAGGCCTACTCATTAAGCAGAATGTCCCTTTTCAAATATTAAAATAGCAGATCTACAAACTCACAACTGCAATGTAGAAATAGGCCAATGATCAATGGAGTGATCATTGCCAGCGCTCCCCATTTAACTATGAAATAAATAATGCATAATGACAATGGCCAACAAATGATCGTCTGGTCGTTGCAGTCACTGTAGAGACACAATACATATACAGTTTGGGGGAGACCCTGCCATATAGACTATACAAATGCTGAATGTAGTGCCCCCTGAAAACACTGAAAAAATACAGATGTATTTAGATGTATTTCCTTTTGATTTTACATCACATTTCATTTGTACATTTCCTTCATAAATACAGGGAAATACATATACTTTTCACCCCTTTAAAACAGTTTTTCAGTTTCTTGATTCAGATTTAGATATTTGATATTAATTGTATAAGACACACCCCTTACAACCCATTGTTACTTCAAACCACTTCACACTTTGGAAACAAATGCCTATTTAACATTGATGGCAACAACATTGGTTACCTGTCCACTGGACCTGTATTCGTCTGCATGGATTACATTGCATATATATATATACAGTATATATATATATATATATATATATATATATATATATATATATATATATATTTTTTTTTTTTTTTAATCTCTGTGGCAAAAAATAGCGGTCGACATAGATCTCCATATATGGACAAATCAATTTGATTGCTGGTATACCGTGAGGGCCCCCGGAGGGGGCCCGAGCTCTAGATTTGAGGGCCCCCGAAGGGGGCCCGAAATTCTAGTATTTTAAATTATGGGAGAAGAGTAGAGGAAATATGTGTCATCCGTGCAGTGGTTGTCAAAGTGGATTCCAGGGACTCTGTGGGGTCCTTTAGGGTCTAGAATAGATAGACCAATACTAGAAGCAGTGCTCTTCCGAGCACAGGTCTCCACCAGGCCAGGAGTCCTGGTGGGACTACTGTATAATAGGCCAATGTAAAAAGGGTGGCATATGTTCTTCACCTTAGACCTTTCATGGCAATCGGATGCTGCATGCATGATTTGAAGCATTGTGTTCCAAAAATGTGTTTTGCTAAAGTCTACCTGCTGGTGGCGCTATAACAGGCCAATGTGAAAAGGGTAGCATTTGTTCCTTGACATAGTGGGAATATGTGTGGCAAATTTCACGGTAATGGCAAGCTGCGTTGATGATTTGAGGCATTTTGTTCAAAAACGGAGCAATCCTGCAAACTTTGGAAGCTAATATTAGCCAATCAGGATGGAATATGAAATATCAGATGGATCAGACTTGA